>NC_141604.1:24699540-25065165 GCF_047967505.1 Dipteris shenzhenensis
TACACACAGTATCATGTCCATTTGGGTATGTGTGTGCTTGAATAGCACACATCAGAGCATATAAAGCATATTCGATGGGCATGATACTTTGCACAAGACTCAAAAAAATGAAATCGACACGAGTGCAAGGTATGGTGACCATTTGTGGTATGTGTGCATTTGAATAACACACCTCAAATACTATTTTTTGGTAGTTGTGTAGAGTACTTGATGCAAATCTAAGTTTGTGTCGGCTTTGACCACCATCCAAAGCCGATGGGCATGATACTTTCATGCACCTCAACATAGGTGGGATTGACACCTCAAATACTATTCTTTGTGTATAACACTCAATGAAAAATTGTGGTTTGGGGCACGTTTGACTATCCAAAGAATATCTGATGGACAAGATATTTTTCATGCACCTCTACTTAGATTATATTAATATGTGTGCAAAGGATCATTCCCATTGGGTATGAGAGCATTTGAATAATACACCTCAGATACTATTTTTTGGTAGTTGTGCATAACACTTGGTGAAATCAGAGTTTGTGGCACGTTTGACCATCCAAAGCATATCCGATGGGCATGATAGTTTTCATGCAACTCAGCATAGATTGTATGGATGTGTATGCAAAGTACCATGCCCATCGGGTATGAGTGCATTCGAATGACACACCTCATATACATTTTATGGCGGTTATGCATAATACTTGGTGAAAAACAGGGTTTTTGGCAACTTTGACCACCATCCAGAGCATATATAATGGGCACAATACTTTGCACGCACATAAAAAAAGTTTGTATTAACACACGTGGAAAGTATCATGTCCATCATGTGTGTGCACGTTTGAGTAATACACCCAAGGCATGTTTTTGGTAGTTGTGCATGACATTTAGTGAAAAATAGGGTTTGTTGTGAGTTTGATCATCCAAAGTATATCCAATGATGATAATTTGAACAAGACTAAAAAAAGGTTAAATTGACATGAGTGCAAGGTATCGAGCTAATCTGGTATGTGTGCATTTAAATAACACACCTCAAATACTATTTTTTGGCGGTTGTGCATAATACTTGATGAAAAGTTGAGTTTATGCCAACTTTGACCTTCCAAAGCATATCCGATGGGCACAAAACTTTGCATGCACCTCCACATAGATTGTATTGATGTGTGTACAAAGTACCGTGCACATCGGGTATGAGTGCATTTCAATAACACACCTCAGATTCTATTCTTTGGCAGTTGTGCATAACACGGTGAAAAATGCGGTTTGTGGCACATTTACCATGCAAAGCATATCTGATGGACATTGTATTTTTCATGTGCATATAATTAGGTTATATATACAAAGCATCACATCCATCGGGTATAAGAGCATTTGAATAATACACCTCATATACTATTTTTTGGCGGTTGTGCATAAAACTTGGTGAAAAACAGAGTTTGTGGCATGTTTCACCATTGAAAGCATACTTGATGGGCATGATATTTTGCACGTGACTCCATATATATTGATTTTATGTGTGTTCAAGGTATATCACCCATCACGTATGAGCGCATTTGAATGGCACACCTCAGATACTATTTTTTGGTAGTTGTGCATAACAATTTGTGAAAAATGGGGTTTGTGGCAACTTTGACCCTCTAGAGCATATTAGATGGGCACGATACTTTGCACACAAATCAAAATAGATTTTATTGACTCACTTGAAAAGTATTGTGCCCATCGGATATGTGTGCATTTGAATAACGCACCTTAGAGCATGTTTTTGGCGGCTATGCATAACACGGTGAAAAATGAGGCTTGTGGAAAGTTTGATCATCCAAAGCATATTTTATGGGCACCATACATTGAATAAGTCTCAAAATATATTATATTTACTTGTATCAAGAGTGACATGCCGATCGGGTATGTGTGTGTTCGAATAGTACACCTCAAATACTATTTTTTAGCGATTGTGCATAACACTTGATCGAAAACGGGATTTGTGGCAACTTTGACTATCTAGAGCATATAATATGGGCATGATAATTTGCACACGGCTAAAAAAATATTTTATTAACTAACTTGCAAAGTATCATGTGCATTGGGTATGTGCCCGTTCGAATAAGACACTTCAAAGCATGCTTTTTGTGGTTGTGCATGACACTTAGTGAAAAATGGAGTTTGTGGCACGTTTGACCATCCAAATCATATCCAATGGGCATGATAATTTCCAAATACCTCAAAATAGGTTGTATTGACATGGATTCAAAGTATCATGTCCATCCAATATGTGCGCATTTGAATAACACACCTCAAACTCTATTTATTGGCGGTTGTGCATAACACTTGATGAAAAACACAGTTTGTGGCGACTTTCACCATCCAAAGCATATCCAATGGCCATTATACTTTGAAAAAAAATCAAAATAGGTTGTATTGATTCATGTGAAAGGTATCGTGCCCATCAAGTATGAGTGCACTTGAATAACACACCTCAAATACTATTCTTTGGCAGTTGTGCATAACACTTGGTAAAAAACACGGTTTGTGGCCTATTTGACCATCCAATGCATATCCAATGGGCAAGATATTTTATATTCATCTCAAAATAAGTTATATTAACACTTATTCAAAGCATTCTACCATTTGGATACGACCGCATTTGAATAATGCACCTCAGGTACTATTTCTTGGCAGTTGTGCATAATACTTGGTGAAAAACGGTGTTTGTGGCATGTTTAACCATACAAAGCATATCCGATGGGCATGATATTTTTCATATGGCTCAGCATAAGCTATATTGATGTGTGTGCAAAGTATCATAGCCATTGGGTATGAGAGAATTTGAATGACACACCTTAGATACTATTTTTTTTGCAGTTTGCATAACACTTGGTGAAAAACGGGGTTTGTGGAGACTTTGACCATCTAGAGCATAACTCATGGGTATGATACTTTATAGAAAACTCAAAATAGGCTGGATTTATACAAAGTTCATGCCCATTGAGTATGTGTGCGTTCGAATAACACACCTCAGAGCATGTTTTTTGGCGGTTGTGCATAACTCTTGGTGAAAGATGGGGTTTGTGGCAAGTTTAACCATCTAAAGCATATGCGATGGACTAGATACTTTGTACAAGACACAACATAGGTTGGTTTGACATGAGTGAAGATTATTGTGCCCACCAAGTCCTCAATTGCAAGACAAATAATTGGAAAGCAGTTTAGGTTAATCTCAAAACAATATTTTTGGAATCCATTTAAAATCTTCTATAGGATGGTTCTTGATGTGACAGAATAAGTTGGATATTGGTTGCCATGACAAGTCTATGTGAAATGCCTATCTATGACTAAGCTAGGTTCTAAATCTTGGGTCTTAGCTTAATATTGAATCGGATCTTTTCCTTGTTTAGTGGCCTCTTCTCAATCCTAAGTATGCTTTTGTGAAAGTAACATGGTTGCTAACCTTATTACCTACTAATAGTATACTAAAAACCCCAACTTTCTATAGTAAAAGTCTTCTGCGATGCTGCTATGGACATAGTTATCAATAAAGTAAAAAACAAGGACGGATTTCCATTTAAAAACTGCATGTCACAAATCTATGGCAATATGAAGTATAAATACATAGAAAGTTTGTCACAAATCTATGGAAATTTGGGGATATAAGGTAAATATAAATACATAGAAACAAACTTGCTACTGAAGTTCTTCATGCTCCACAATCTATAGTTTTTCCTTCCTTTGTTGCACATAGTTCCCCACATCAAAAGGCAGTGTGGGATGCTTGGATCAGACTCTAAGTCACTATTACAGATGCTTGATGTAGGAGCTATGAGGTTTGTAGGTCATTGTAGAGGTGTTGTGCACGTTCAAATAACACACCTCAAATACTATTTTTTGAGGGTTGTGCATAACACTTGATGGAAAATTGGGTTTGTCATGACTTTGATTGAAAGCATATACGATGGGTACAATAATTGGTACATGAATTAAAATAGATTGTATTCACATGTGTAGAGAGTATCATGCCCATTGGTTATGTGGATGTTCGAATGACACACCTCAAGTACTTTTTTTTTACTGTTGTGCATAACACTAAGTGAAAAATAGGATTTGTGGGGACTTTGACCATTGAAAGTATATACAATGGACATGATACATTGCATGTGCTTTAACATAGATTTGATTGATGCATGTGCAAAGGATCATGCCAATCGGTTATGTGTGTGGTCCAATAACACACCTCAAATACTATTTTTTGGCTTAAGGTTTGGGATATAGGGTATACAGTATAGGGTTTATGGTCTAGGGTATAGGTTTCAAGTATAGTAATTTGGATTTATGCTATAGGGATCAGGGCTTCGGATTTAGGGTATGCGGTAGAGTTATGACTATTAGACATGCTATCATTTTTAACGCTTCAAGGGCTTTAAGTATAATTAAACTTCATTCAAAGGTTTTTAATAAGCTAGAATTTTAAAATTCTAATAATATAGATGACTTTAGATGGCTTATGCTGATCGATTTAAGTAGTTGGAGAGCTAAATTTGGAACTCATATGAGAAAGTTATGTTAATTTTTGGGCGAATTTATCAAATTTCAAGATTGAAATATTTGTCACACTAGTGATAGATCTTAGCTCATATAAAACTATTGCATGTAGTAAGAAAAAGAGAGATCGCTATCTATTCCAAGAGCTGAGAAACTAGTGCATGAAATAATGCATGAAATAATGAAAAACAGTCTCATTTATTCATAGGCGATAGATCCTCAACTCAACCGAGCTTGTTGGAGTTACAACTCACACACATAGCTACAACAACTGATCAATAGAGACACCGAGCCATGAATTATATGGGAGACTGTCGCCATGCTCATCACGATCAGCTTCCAAGGCATAATCAAGTGCACCAACTTCAGAGACAATTGTGCCACCAAAACCCATGATCACAGGAGAGACTATGGCCCTTAATCTCTCTCTCAAGGTACTCCTTGCAACCAGCCATGCAAGTGACAAGTGGTTGATCCAGTCCCTCCTTTCAACCATGCTCTAATATTGACCAACCTAGAGTTTGCTTACACCAACACCCCCCTCAAGCAAAAGGGAGGGCAATGTACATCAGGGAATGCTTCCCAACACACCAAGTTAGGGATTGCAAGAAGTTTTTTATCATCCACATAGCAAGTGAACGGAAAGTAAACATCTTCTCAAAGCAAGAGAGAACTATAATCATCATGCCTTTGGACAAGACAAACTTAGATATTATTATTATGCAAATCAAGAATCTAATTTATGCTGTCAACTACGTATGAACATGGAATTCAAAATGCCCATTCATCTCCGTCGCTTGAACTTGCAACACACAGTCCCTCATCTCCTCTACTACATGTGCACTTTCTCCTTTGTTCTTCTGAGCAATATCATCTCGCTTTTTGAAGCAATATTCTTCTCTATGTCCAAGCTTGCCATAATATCCACATTTTTGCCTGTCCTTGTTCTTTGCTTTGGATAACTTGCTTACAAATGCTTGTTCCTGATTGATGGTAAGTACCTTGTGCCTTTCTTCATCCAATAGCATCGAAATCATCTCTGAGAAATTTGCATCATTGTTAACTCTTAGGATCTTGACAAGATCGTCATAGGCTGGTATAAGACTGGAAAGAACTACAGCCTTAGAATCATCATCTTTCATTTGAACATTCCATTTGAACACCAAGATCAGTAAGCTACCTAAGGATAGCATGCATTCGATTTAGATGCTCTCTTCTGCTTCATGGATAAATTAGGTTGCGTTAAGAAGTACTTGAGTGTCCTGTGATTCTCCCAGCATATGATTTTCTATCATCTTCAAACCGAAAAATTGTTGCTTCAGTAATATCTTTGAGTTTCGAAGCCTCGATCCAAACAAAGTGTCGACTGCAGTCCAGTTCTCGAATGCTGTCTTGGAGAGATCAAGATGGTGGCTATACCTTCCACCAAGTGCTCGCTCGAGAATTCCTAGAGCCTTCTCATTCCTTTCTTCCCATCGATCCACTAATTCGGGGGAGTCATGTGCCTTTTTCCCGGCTAGTTTCTTCTCAGTACCTGAGACTATTGACCAAAAGCCCTTCTCCATCAAATACAATCAAAGGGTGAGCTACCGAAGTGGGAAGTTAGTGCCATTGTAAGTGACCAGCTTCACCGCATGTTCAGATTTATTCTCCATCTTCTCTGGCTCTAATACCATTGATAGATGTCATAGACCCACAAGGTCTTCCAAGGAAGTTAATATATTTTTCTTTCTTTCCCTTCCTTTGTGTCCCTCATTGCTCTCTCTCTCTCTCTCTCTCTCTCTAACACCTAATGATCATCTTATTGCCATGTTGCCCTTAGCTATCTATGTCATGGACATTGATTTTACATAGACACTTTTTTTATTTTGTTAGTGGCTCCACCCTTTGGATCAGTTGTTTGTATACGGGTTTTTTCAATCTCATAGTCTCTCAAAGACCTTAATTAACTTTCTTATTTTTCTCTTTCTCAACTTAGAGGTGCAAATGAATAAATGCAATCTTAACTCTCTCGCTCTTCCCATTCTCTACCTCTCTCTCTCTCTTTCTCTATCCCACTATCCATCTCTCTCTTTCTGTCCCCGTCTCCATTGTCAAGGACATTGATTTCATGTATACACTTTTTGTATTTTGTTAGCGGATCCACCCTTTAGATCAGTTGTATCTAGGCTTTTTTTTTTGAATCTCTTAGTCTCTCAAAGACCTTAATTAACTTTTGTATTTTTCTCTTTCTCAACTTAGAGGTGCAAATGAATATTTAAGGCAATCTTAACTCTCTCTGTCTCCCTTTGTATCCCTCCCCCTTCCTCTGTCTGTAAGAGGCCTTTTTTATCCCTGACTGCTCTCTCTCTCTCTCTCTCTCTCTCTCTATTCATATATCTAACTCTGTCTCATGGCCAGGTGCATTATTTGTGTCACTTATTGTCCTCTCAACTTCTCTCTCTCTCTCTCTGAGTCTCTCTTGCATGCTCTAATTGCTATCTATCTCGAGATTACACACTCTCTATCTTAGACAATATAGATATACAAATATCCACATAAATTTAAAATTACAAATATTTATTACTTTATCATTCATGGACCATAGAAAGCCATCAATCTAGAGGTGCATACTTAATTTTAAAAATCTTAACAATAAATGAAACAACACTTTGTATTATATATGATTTCCGTTCATACATGTAACAATGCCTCATTGCCAAGTGCATTGTTGAAGCACTGAGGGTCCAAGAAACTTGATATCATATGAAATACCTGCCATCATGTCTCTACTATCTCCAAAGTATGGGGGGGGGGAACAATTCTTACAAAGGATACTTGTCTCACCCCTATCTCACTGAGGATCTATTAATACATAGTATCTTGATCATTTTTTATACAAACAAGAATTGTACAATTTGCTCACCGAGATGTCACATCTGAAGTGTTCAATCGACATTGTACTAAATCTTCGGCATGATATGTTCTTGTTGTCCATCCATTGTCAAATAGCTCAGATAGCCAGTCCATTTCTAAGCTTTTGTAAGTGTAAGTAATCTTTGTTTTCCTTAATTGCCTACAACTTGCAAAGAAAAAAAACACAGCAGTTTCAAATATAATCTCTCTGTCTCTCTCTATCTCTCTGTCTCTCTTTCCCTTCCTATATCTATCCCTCCTATACTAATGAAGAAAAAAACGATTATTTTATGTCTCTCTCTCCCTCATTCATCCCCTCAAATAGAAAATAACATAGCAATTTAAAATAATCTCTCTCTCTCTCTCTCTCTCTCTCTCTCTCTCTCTCTCTCTCTTTTCCTTCCTCTATCTATCCCTCCTATACTAGCAAAGAAAAAAATGTCAAAAATCGTCTTGTAGTTTTATATATCATCTACCTCAATCTCTCCCTCTTTCGTGTCTCTTGTAGCAAACATATAGACAAAGTGTGATACAAAAACGTATCTACTTAATACAAACAAAACTTTCAAGATGAAATCACCTCATTACCTAGAAAGTATGTGTTTCTTCTTCTGGAGTTGACTCTATATACTTCAAAAAGGTAGAGAAAAAGCCAAAAATGATAGAACACCCACTTTTCTCACTTCTTCCACCAAGTAGATTTAGGTCACAACTTCAGGAGGTGACTCTCTATACTCCAAAAAGGTGAGGAAAGAGCTAAAAATGAGAGAACACCCGTTTTTCTCACTCCTTCCAAGCAGATTTAGGTCGCAACTTTGGTTTCTAAGAGAGAGTGAAATAAGTAGAGAATGAATGGAAGAGAAGAGGGATGAATAGAGCTTTGATAAAAGTTTCTCTGAGAGATTTTCAAATGTGGAAGAAAAACGTGAGCAAAGAGGAGAGAGAATGACTAAACAAGAGTGGAAAGAAGATATTTTAAAACCAGTTGCTAGAAAGTGGCAGGAATGAATGTTTGAAACGTTTTAAAAGAGAGAGAATAGGGGGAGAGCTGATTAGGAAGTCAAAGTTTGGGCCAAATGGTTGAACCAAATGGAAAATGTGAGCATAGTTTTAGCTAGGGGATAGTTTGGCCTGGGAGGAAAACAAGGAGGCCTGTCAAAGATAATTTTTTATTGTGAACCACCAATGATGTTTTTTGGGGTATTTTGAAAAAAAATATGAAATTTCCCCTAGATTTAGGGAGCCTCTGTTATAGAGAAGTCCACATGGCATAATCTCCTTCATGGATACCATATTCCCTTATCCAAGCCTCTAATATTTCAGTAATTCTCCAAAGGGCCCCTTTTTGAGTCCAAAATTTTTGTAATGAAGGGATTCTTACATCATTAAACTTTATCACCAAAAGCCCACGTACTCTCGCACCTTGTGCATTACATCAAGATACATATAGAGAGTCTCCAAAAATGAAGAAACATTTTCTCAATCACTCAAAATACCTATGAGGTAATATATAACAACATGCCCTTTGATGTTGACATGCAACAATCTATTCTTTGAGGAATAGTTGCAATATGCAGTGTTTACAATTTTTGCAATACGAAGTGATTGGAAACATTCAAAAGGTAATCTATGTTAACATGTATTCTAACATGAGTACACTAACATAAGTATGCTATCAAGTTACTAACTTCAGTATCTTGACATAAGTACATTAACATAAGTATGCTATCAAGTTGCTAACTTTAGTATCTTGACATAAGTACACTGACCCCTCAATGCAAAGTGGTATTATATATATTGCAAAGTTGTTTCAACCTTGTACCATTTTCTTATGATTCATTATGTTCATATGTTTATTTCAAATTTAACTATGATCTGCTTAAATCTATTTAGGTTTGTCCATCGTACTGTCAATGGTTCCTTTTCTTTGCATCCTTGTAATCCTTGACATAATCTAATAGTAGTTGCATTGATAAACATATTTTCCCTTAGTGTTCCTACAGTAGTGTGTTTTTCTATAATCTTGGCCTACATCACTTTTATGATGGTTCTTTTCTCATGCTCTAAATGGCTACCATATTTTTAGGACAAATCTATAGTGATTGGCTGCTACTAGTGGTTGATGGTATTGTTGCTAGTGGTTTGTGATGTTGGTAGTGGTTGGTGCAGCTGCTGCTAGTGCTGCTCCTAGTGCAGTTGCTAGTGGTTGGTGCTACTAATGCTACTATAGTGCTGCTAGTGGTTGGTACATCTGCTATAGTGCTGATGCTAGGGCAATTGCTAGTGGTTGGTGCTGCTTCTAGTGCTGTTGTTTGTGTAGCTGCTAGTGGTTGATGCTTCTTCTAGTGCTATTATTAGTGCTACTGCTAGTGGTTGGTGCAAGAAGGCAACAACATCTCTACGAATAAACACAGTCCATCCCTTGGACTCTTTGCGTTTTTCCATTAGGTTTGCATAAGGTGGGGGTATATCTCCATGATACAACTCAACAACCTTTACTATAAGTCCATTCAAGTCTAAGATCACATCTCTTCATTCTTGATGGAGATTCTTGATGGAGAGGAGTCGATACCAATTTTGGTGGCGTTGGAGGTAGGCATAAGAGCTGAGAAGAATCCACCATTAAAGAAGGATGCCTTACAAGGTTACTACTAATCTAAATCCTTTCCATTTGGCATTTGGATTGGAAGTGGTAGTCCCCTTAGAAATTATAGTTCCTAGTCTCCATGTGGTGATATCAAGCATCATTCATATGACTTTGAGGCAATCAAGGGGAAATTGTATCAGCTAAACCACCTGGATGAAATATGCCTCCAAGAAACCGAGCCACAGCAGGTGATTTAGGTTCAAAAGACCTAAAAAATTCTTATTAGGGGAAAGAAAACTTGTACCTCAATAAGAATATTTCCCAAAGAAGTTTGAAAATTGGTTGTACTTCATTTTTCTTCAATTAGTATGACCTTTCTTGAGGATTGCCCAATCCAATAGATGATACAAGGAATAAAGTTGATAGTGATGAGTAGCTTATTCAATCCTAAATAAGTAGCCATGGCTTATGATCCACAGGGTCTACTCTTCATAAATTTAGGCAAGGTAGACAAAAGATATGCCACACTCACCAAATACCTAAGAGGACGTTGGGAAATGGCTTTGATGCCTGACAATCAAGACATATATTTGAACCAATCAGCAAAGAAAAATATGAAAACACTCATATGGAGTAAAAGATGCAATTAAAAAGTGGAGTTGGGAGTTATGAAGACCACCCTGCATGATAGTAACTTAGGGGATGTAGAAGAATGTGGGATAGAATAGATGCATCATGGCACAAAGAGAGAGACCTCAAGTGAGGCAAAATCCATTGTATTAGAATGAAGGAACATCCTCCATTATATGGAGTGAGAGGATGGTGTAAGCACCTCCCCTATATCAGTTGGGATTAGCCTAAATCAAAGGTCCAACCTCCCATGTGGGGGCCTTTGTGCTTACATCATCACTTAGGTCACACACATAGCACTAGGTGTGGTTCTACAACACACACACACACACACATGTGACTCCCCTGGATGCAGACATGCACCTTAGAGCAAGCCCTTGATCACACTTATCCCAACATACCCCCCCTCAAGGGTTTGCCTCTTGCTATGTCAAGGATACATCTAGTCTCATAGTTTCTCATGCCATCTCATGGCAGTCAAGGATAAATCTATGGCTAGGATCTCATGCTAGCAAAGGTGCCCAAGGGTCAAGGTTTACAAAAATGGGATAAACCAAACACACATATCACATGGCATACATCATATGGTGATCAGAGGTGATTTACAAAACACATAGCATTCTTTTTGGAGTACTACTCCAGGTAGAGAACCTCAAAATTTGACCAAGTGACGATAAACAAAAAATTCAAAGACAAATTGCTCAAAAGGAAAAGTCCTTGTCTTCTACCACACAGTTTGATGCTTCATTTGTTGGAGTTCTCTTTTCAACCAGATTTTTCATACTCCTCTTTTTCTCATTGCAAAACTTCTCAGAGTGATTATTCTTGCCACAGTTTGAGCAAGGGTTGATTTTATAACAATCCTTCTTGAGCAAGGTGATTGTTTTTCCCATGATGTTTTCATGCCTTGTACCTGCTCTTTGAAAACTTCATTGCAAGTGCTTCTATGTGCATTTTTCCCATTCTTGAAGTGTTCTTTCTTTTCTCTTCTTGTAAGGCACTGATGATGCCCTCTAATGTGGGTTGAGGAAGATTCTTCAAAGTAGTAACCACATAGTCAAAGTCTTGAGGCATATTCTTTAAGAGCACTGCCGTAGCATCATCCTCAATGACAGGAGAGTTTATTGAGGCTAGTTGTGTCATAAGACTCCTCATAGTGTTGACATGAGTAGCAACACTGTCTCCCTCCATTTTAAGTTCAAACAGCTTAATTTTGAGATTTAATTTGGAAGTATGAGAGCTAGCACCAAATACTATGTCTAACTTATGCAATGCTTCAAAAGGGGATTCCAAATCTGAGATGTGATGTACATAGTCATCTCCCAAACCTAATGCAATTATTGCATAGGCTTTCTCTATCCTTTTTGCATGTGCAGGTGTAGAAGTAGAGTCAATGGCCTTTCCCTTACCTTTGGTTGTAGTTGATTCACCTTCCTGAGAGGATTGAGTTCCTACCTTGACTAAGTCCCATAAATTTTCTTTCATAAGCATAAACTTTATCTTCATCTGCCAAGTATGAAAGCCTTGCCATTGAACTTGTCAATTTTATAAGTAGCCATAAGAGGGTCTTACTTTTTTAGGCAGTTTCTACTCTCTTACAAAATGACTAATCTTGTTGAATAAAGAAATCTCCCTCACCATACAAATGTGGATTGCTAGAGATAAATTCATTTGTATGATTGCTAGAGATGAATTCAAAAAAGTCTAATTATTTAGCATATTCATACCCAATTGGCTTCTCCCAAAGTTTCTTGGCCGAAGTCTTCTTTACTTTGAACTTTGTCCTTCTTGTAGTCTTTTTCAAGTGCTTAGCAATGGAAGAACATTTAGAACTTGGCATCTTGACATGAGATTAGCCCCAACTGAACTTAAATCTGAAATTTCATTCTCTAATGTGTACCTTAGCATCACTTCATTCCTCAAACATTTACTCTAGCATCAAATTTCCAAAAATTGTTAAAAAATGCTTGAGGAAACAGAGTATCTCAAAGACTTGAATTCTCACTCCACATATCTTCATATTTGGGGCTTTGTAGGCTAAAATGAAACCTTTATACTAGAAAAAAAGCACAATAAAGGAGAGGCAAAATGGTGCACCAAATTGTCTGGGAGAGCTTCACCAAAGTCGACTGTATTTTTCTTGATTTCTTTGCAACCAGTCAACTATCTAAGCTTAGATTTCACCAGCAGCAAGCTCTAGGCATATCCTAACTTGGGCTTGAAGGATTTTAGCAATGATTGAGCATAGCTACAAAATTGTGTGATTAGTTGTTAGCCTCTATTTGGATCAGCGCGGGTGATATAGACCATCTCTAGAAGAATGCTCTGAGCTAGAGGTGTACCCCATAGGGTCGAGTCTTCAGCTAGAAGGGTGTGGCAAAAGACGCAAGGGATGGGGAGAATAGACTAAGCCATTTCTGAAGAGGAAGGAAGAAGAAAGCTTCAAAAAGAGGTGATGGAGAAGATGATGAGGTGGCACTACCAAAGTGAGTTCTCCAAAGCCTACCAACTCTGATACCAAATGTAGAAGAATGTGGGATAGAATAGATACATCATGGCACAAAGAGAGAGAGCTCAAGTGATGCAAAATCCATTGTATTAGAATGAGGGAACATCCTCCATTATATAGAGTGAGAGGATGATATAGGCACCTCCCCTATATCAGTGGCAATCAGCCCCTACATCAGTGCGATTGGCCTAAATGAAAGGAACCTCCCATGTGGGGGCCTTTGTGTTTACATCATCACTTAGGTCACACACTAGACACCTCATAGCACTAGGTGTGCTTCTACAACACACACACACACATACACACATGTGACTCCCCTAGATGCACACATGCACCTTAGAGCAAGCCCTTCATCACACTTATCCCAACATGGGATTCGGGGAGGACATGCAAACATGGCTCAAAGATGGTCTCAAGCCCCATTCGCTTTAGAGCCATAAATACTTTGTCTAGAATTAAGTGGATCCTATGGGTTAAATGATGAAACAAATTATTTGAAAGCATACAAAGTGACACATGTCCATGCAATTCTATCACTTGAATAATAGACAAAGCATAAGTCTATGAGTTCATTTCATCAAATATAGCAAAAACTATTCGTCTACCCATCTCTCATTAAAGTCTGGGATTAGAATACTTATCTATTCTTCCATATATGAACTTAACAAGAGAGAAGTATGGATAGAATGAATTACCACAAAAGAGAAGTTTCTTTGCCACTGTAGGAGAAGATGATGTCTAAGGGAATACAATGCAAACCCAAGTAGCATGTGCAAGATGGCAGATCTGTGAAGGGAAAGCACTAAAACTTGAATGAACAAGTGAAAAAAGATGAATCTAATTGAGTCAATCTTTTGTCAAGAAAAGACCTTGTAAGATTGTGAAACATGTCCCAAAGAATGTACCTTAGCTAGCATTGAGCAATACCCTCGCATGAGACCTCTCTAACAGCTTATTAGAGGAACATACATCAAGAAAGGCGTCATTGAACTTCAAATCATATGGCTATGTTACTTTCCATGAGATCAATGATCTATACATTTACTATGCCTATTGCATGGATATGAGATAGCGTAGGTCTTCACAAAGGAGAAAGGGAGGAAGTCATTGCAATGGAAGTGACTAATAGATATTTGCAAGAAGCAAAATAGGACAAGAACAAAACTCAACATACCATGTGAGAAGCAGGTTGTTAGGACACAAGACCACGTTTAGCTGCTTCATGTCTTCCAGCATTGTTAAGAAACTTTAGAGCTTATTTTGGAGCATTTTAGCCAAGAAGAAAAAATACCCCTCCACCAATTAGAGGAGGGCCTACATAACGTAGAAAAAAATCATAAAAAGGAGGTAAAAAGGAAACCAATCGAGCTTGCATTCAATAGGGATATCTTTTCATTTATTATATCTCATATACATGATTTTTTAATGTAGGATTTTATGTTTTAGACATCGCCTACACATCTGAGGTGGGCCAAAACCCCCAGTTGAAAACTGAGCATGGACCCCGAAGGCCCGAAAAAGCCTAAAATAGGCCCAAAAAAAGATTGTGCAGTAGAATGCGATTTGGACAGTTGGACCACTTCCAATTGTACAAATGCACAATCTTTTTTTAGGACTTTTTTGGGCTTTTTCGAGCCTCCAAGTGTCCATTTTTAGCATTTCAAGAGCCATTTAGGGGTTTGGTCTGATGCATTGGCGATGTCATAAACATCAAATTATGCACTAAATTTTCAAATACATTAAGTGGCGTGTCTACTTAAAACATGTATCTTGCTAGTTTGCTTTTCTCTCCCTCTCTCTACAATGTTCCTTCATGTGGTATCAAAGCCTCCCTTTCTACCTTCCCCTTCTTCTTGCTCTATCTAGAGGATGAGAGAAGCCCACAAATGGAAGCTCCCCTCTCCTCTAATGTAGAGCCTCCCTGGTTCCTCGTCTCATCAAGTACTCTGCGGTCCTCGTTTGTGAGTTCAGCTCACTTCTGCATCAGTTCGTGATTCTACCTCAACATTGGTGGACATTCCTCACTAGTTGGTCACCATAAACTTGTTTGGAGCTGTCTAGCGACTGTTTTTTGACCTTTTAAGGTCCGATTTCTATGTTTTTAAAAATTTTGGCACTTCCCAAACATAAATGACCTTGTCTGGCATCTTTTTGGGAAAATTTTTTTTTTTCAACTTTTTTGTCTGTACAACTATACGGACCTCTGCGGGCGGATGCGCAAGAGTGTTAGGCATCTGTACAACTTGTCAAAAGGCAATCCCGAGCAGTTTTAGGCTATTTTTTTGCATTTTTTGCTCATATTTGGACTCAATAACCTCCAACAGTGATTTGGATAGCTCCCTTGAGCACTTTTGCTCATTTTTTCGAGCCTCTTTTGCACATTCGGTGACTCTCCAATCAACACATTGAGAGTCATGATGTGAGCTCCCTTGGTAGCGGCTCCTATGGCCTTCATTGACACATCATTTGAGGGCATTCTCGCTTGGTTCTTCACTGACATACCTCTTTGCATCAGGATGTGCACACTCTTGTGTGGTAACTACTTTGGGCACATGGGTTCTTTGCCCTTGCTATGCATAAAATGAATGAAATATATCTTTACTACTTTCTTGTTTGAGTCAAGGGTTCCACCCTAGGTTGTCCCCCAAAATGAATGCAAATAAATCACGTGTGTTGAGTTAAAGGTTCTTTGCCTTGTATAGTCCTCCTAAAAAGAAGTATTTTTCTATTTTGTTTTGGTGTGTGGCTCCATGTCTCTCATTAGCCCATGGAGCCAAGAGGGGAAGTACTGTGGGAGCCATGTATTGGGTTGATAGCTTTAGAGGGGGATGTGTTGTGGGAGCCATGTATTGGCTTTGATAGGTCTCATTATGGCCAAGTTCGAGGATGTTGGTGTATTCCTAGACCTATGATTTGGTCATGTAGACATGCTATAACGTGAGCCTCTGAGCATGTTGAGTCTCAAGCCATGAGAGTGCTTGGATCAACCTCTGAACACGCTCAGACTTTAGCCTTTGAGTAACATAGGGTGCATAGTTTGATGACCGTCATTGTCATGTTTTGTTCTTGTATCCATTCCAATAGTCCCTCACCTTAGACCATCATTGTCATGTTCTGTTCTTGGTTCCATTCCAGTAATCTCTCACCTTGTCTTCACGGGGGGGTGTTGGAATATGAACCCAAAGTGAGTAAAAAATGAGTGTACTAGGTGTCTAAGGGGTGTTTTATAGTCTAGTAAGTCCTATTGAAGCCACCTGTCATATTGGGAGCTATCCCATATGCATAGGTGTTGATATGTGTGTGTGTGTGCTCTTATATAAGAGTTGTACTTATCTAGTGTCAAATCAATCAAGTATCAAGCTAAAAGCTCTTTGGTCTACATGTGAGTGCTCTCATTTTTGTTCATTGCTCGTCATTTCATTTCCATTTCATTATGTCTCCTTTTGAGTATCACTTCCTCTCTCCCTAGCCTACCCTCTCTCTCTCTCCCTATCTCTACCATGTTCCTTTAGTTCTTCCACACGAGTGATCACCTCAGTGAGCTACTCTTGTTCAGTATTTGTTCAGCCACTCCTTGTGCAATGTTACTAGCTCTTAAGCATTGTACTTGGAGCCTTTCTTGTGGGTTATTATTGAGCACATGTATATAGAGGTTTCCCTTGTGGTTCTTGGGGTTTTCTCTGAGATCCTTTGTAGTCTCTTTTCTCTCTCTTCCTGCAGTGTGTGCTATGTGAGTGTTTTTCTCTTTCTCTTTGTTCATATTCTACTGCACTCTCATAGCACTCTACCCTTTATAGCCAACTCCTTTTCTGATATCAACTAAATCTTGCACATAGGATTCTAGCAGAGGAGGTCTATCAAGCATAAATATTTAAGTAGACCGACTGCACATTGACATTGTTATCTTCAGCAATCCTTGTATCATTTGTAGAGGTGGATCTTGCCTACTTTTCAATCTATTTTTTGCTACTTTTCTTTGACAATTTCACATCCAATGCCAAGGATAAGTAAATGGAGACATGTGATGATGGATGAGATACTGGAAGAGTTTTGGCTCATCTAGTGTAACCATAATCAAGGTGGGGTAGGCTTGTTAGCACCTCCAAAGGATGAATGATGAGAGATAGTTTAAAGCATTGCTTGTTGGTCACACATAGAGAAAACACATTTAGAAACCATGTTAGCTCAAAAAAGGGCTACATATGAAAAGTGAAAAATGAAGAATGAAAAAGGGATACATATGAAAAATGAAGATAATGTGAGGGACCCAAGTTTAATGGGACAACGGACATCTCCAAAGCCTAAACTAGTGGAAAACAGCAACATAAGGCTTTGAATTTTATTGATTTGAAGCATCTGAAATGACTAAGAAAACATGGAAACAACCTAGCATATCCCAAGACATATGATCTATTTCAAAAGCTTCTTTTACCATAATGGAGGCACGTTGACACTCTTTATACTACTTCATATAACCAAAATTTTGAGCTTATTGTTGAGATATCAAGCTCTACCCCCGATATATCTCCTGGATGACTATCATTTATGTCACCGCCTATGTTAGTTGTACTCGTGGTGTAGTTAGACTACCACGTATGTTTTTGGTTTGGGTTCACATATGAACCACGTATTCTAGGGTTTGACATATAGGGTATTTCCCTCTTCTATTGTATTATTGTTGTGTGCAAAAGTGAAGAAAGGCTTCACCCTCCAACCTTGTGTCCTCTCTCTTTTGTGTGTTGTGAAGAAAGCTGAACTTGAGTCTCCTATCTCTCTCCCTTATTCTTTACATGGTATCAGAGCCTTGTTCGTGGTAAGGAGCTCAAGAAAGCAAGCCAAGTTTGTGGTGTCTTGGTAAGAGGACCAGTGTTGCTTTCCTATTTCGAGTTTGGGAGCAAATCTCTGCAAGTAGCACAGCCAGAAGTGCAGGAGTGCACTGTTTCAGATTGAGAGGCCCTTCGCGGTGTGGCGAGAGCGTAGTATATGCTACTGGTGACTTTATTTTTTTGATTTGAAGCCGTTTCGGAGCCCGCTTTGAAGGCGGAAGTTCTTCGCAGGTACTCAGAAAAAGGCCCTGTTTTTCGCTGTGCGGCCACTGCTGCGCGGCTAGTCGGTGGAAAGGTGCCACAGAAATTGCATCGTATGCCTGTGTGCAGAGATATTGGGAGTTGCAGATTCATGCCTGTTGCCTGTTGATGCAAAATTGTCACTAGGAAGTGACTGTGTGGTGAAATACCACTTTCGTCAGTGTTGCAGATCTGCCCCTGTGAGGCTTTTCGCATAAGTTTTGCTATTTGTCCTTGTGAGGCATTTGCTGTGTTTACAGGTTGCTGTTGCGATTCGTGATTTGTAAAATGTCTGAGAATCTGTCTACCATTGTCAATGAGAAGCTTGACAAGAACAACTTCCAAGCATGGAAGTTCAGGATGACAAACTTCCTTATGGGAAAGGGAGTTTGGGAGTACATCAGTGGTGAAACTGCAGAACCAGTTTTGGGTGCTGCTCCCACTCCTGCTGAATTGAAGGCCTTTAAAGAATGGCATGAAAAAGCCAGAAAATGCTTGTATTGGCTGTCCGTTAGCATTTCAGATTCTATGATTGTGCATATACAGGATGTAGAGACGCCTAAGGAGGCATGGGATACATTGGTGAAGCTGTATAGCACAAATACCAAAGCACGAAAGATGCAGCTAAAGCAGGAGTTGCACAATGTGCAAAGGAAAAATCTGAATATAAATGAGTATTCCTTGAAGGTGAAAGGCCTTGCAGATTCTCTTGCCTCCATTGGAGCACCTGTTGATGATGAGGACTTAGTGTCCGTGACCTTGAATGGTCTTGGGAAAGATTATGCACAGTTTCGGACATCCATTGGAGTCCGTGAAACATTTCCTGATTTTTAGGAACTTATTGCTCTCTTGCTGAGTGAAGAGCAAAGGAATGGTGGTTCAGCCACCTCAACTTCTCAAGAGACTGCTTTCTACTCGAATACAGGTAGAGGCAGGGGTAGAGGAAGAGGCCGTTTTGGTGGCCGTGCAGGAAATCAGAACCAACAGCAACAACAGGAAAACCAGTCCTATGGAGGAGGACGTGGTAGTTCTAGAGGCAGGGGGAGCCAAAGAGGCCGTGGTTCATGGCAAAGGAACCAGCAAGTAAATAGCAGCACAGAATGCTATTATTGTGGAAAGCCTGGACACAAGGAGAATACATGCTATAAAAAGCAGAATGACATCAAAAGTGGGAAGTTGCAGCAAAGCAACTATGCATCATCAAGTGGGCATGGTGACGACAGAAATGAGCACCTTTTTGTGATGCAGCATATGGTTAACTCCATGTCAGGAGATGCTACAGCTTGCAATGATGTTTGGTATGTTGATTCAGGTGCCTCTAACCACATGACCAGTCATGGTGAGTGGTTTCATGATGTTAGAAATTTGGATAAGCCAGGTTATGTTGAAACAGGTGATGATACTGCGCACCCAATTACGCAGGTTGGTAAAGTGCCATTGGCTATGCAGGATGGCAAAACGAAGTACTTGGCAGATGTACTTCATGTTCCAAAAATCACTAAGAACCTGGTTTCAGTTGGCCAGATGGTTGAGCAAGGTCTGCAGAGGTTAGATTTAATCCTGATGGATGCTTTGTTGAGGACTTGAAAAATAAGTGCCGCTTGGTTGCGAAAGGCAACAAAAATGGCAGAATGTTCACCTTGGATGTTGATATGCCTGAGGTGAAAGCTGCTATGTTTGTGCATGGGAGAGGTGTCATTGCAGATATTGAGATATGGCACAAGCGCATTGGGCACGTGAATATACAAAGGCTGAAATCTATGCAAACGAAAAACATTGTTGCAGGTTTGCCTAAATTCAGAGTTGAGGGAATGCAAAAGGTATGTGAAGCATGCCAAATGGGTAAGCAGGCCAGACATGCATTTTCCAAAAATGCTAAGGTGAGCAGAAGACCTTTGGAAGTGATCCATTCAGATGTTTGGACAACGAAAGCTGCTTCTATTGGTGAATGCCATTATTATGTGACATTTATTGATGACTACACTAGGAAGGTGTGGATTTATTTTATGAAGCACAAAAGTGAAGTGTTCAGCCATTTCAAGGCTTTTAAGGCCATGGTTGAAAAAGAGAAAGGTGTGCATATTAAAGTGCTAAGATCTGATGCAGGGGGAGAGTACTTTTCAGAAGAATTTTGTGAATATCTGAAAGAACAGGGAATTCAAAGGAAGTACTCATGCAGGTCTACCCCTCAGCAGAATGGGGTTGCAGAAAGGAAGAACAGGCATATTGCAGAAGTAGGACGGGCGATCCTAAATGAGAAAAACATGCCTGATTATTTTTGGGCTGAAGCAGTAGCAACTGCTGTTTATATTATGAACAGAACCCCCACTGCAGCTGTCCATGGCATGACGCCTGAAGAAATGTATACAGGCCAAAAACCAGATATTTCTCACTTGAAGGTATTTGGTTGCATAGCTTATGTTCATGTTCCTGATGAGAAGAGAACAAAGCTGGATCCAAAGGCAGAAAAATGCATCTTTATTGGATATGCTCTGCACGAGAAAGGGTATCGCTGTTATAACCCTTCCACTCGCAAAATGCAAGTGAGCAGAGATGTTGTTTTTGATGAAATGAGCAGCTGGTATGCACCAACTGTTATGGTAGGAGATGCAGATGCAGGAAATGGGAATGCTGCAATAAATGCAGAGCAGCAATCTCAAGCCTTGAGTGGACCCAGAGAGTCCTCTACTAGTGGATCTAATGCATGGACAGGGAGATTGAGATCTAGTGAATCGTCACATGGCAGCCCTGATAGTGTTGTGCAGGTATCACATAAGGGAAAAGAAAAAGTAGACCATGCTCCAGTGTTTGATGTGTCTGCTGGTAGCTCTCATGTTGATGGAGAGTCAAGCGGCTCTGAAATGAGCCTTGATGAGGAACTTGGAATTCCTTCTGTTGTTACACCTGGTGCAAGGAAAAGCAGGCATGATTTAAAGACTCCTGCAACTGATCCAGTTGTACGGAGGTCCACTCGTATTAAGTATCCAGTTGACAGGCTGAGATATGATGGGTATATAGCACATCACTATGCTTATATGGTCAAGGTTCTAGAGGAGCCAGAGCCCACATGTTTTGAGGATGCAGCAGGGCATAAAAATTGGGAAGCAGCTATGGATGAAGAGATGGCTGCCTTGGATGCAAACCACACTTGGGATTTGATGCCTTTGCCTCATGATAAGAAGGCTATTGGCTACAAGTGGGTTTACAAAGTAAAGCACAATGCTGATGGGTCTGTTAGCAGGTACAAGGCAAGATTGGTTGCCAAAGGTTTTGTGCAGACATATGGAATTGACTATGAGGAAACTTTTAGCCCAGTTGCAAGGATGGCAACCGTGAGAGCAGTAATTGCTATGGCTGCTGCAAAGGGATGGTCTTTGCATCAGATGGATGTGAAAAATGCCTTCTTGCATGGTGATTTGCAGGAAGAGGTTTATATGATGCAGCCAGAAGGTTATGAGGATAATTCACACCCCGATTTTGTATGCAGGTTGCGCAAAGCCTTGTATGGCTTAAAACAGGCGCCGAGGGCATGGTCAGACAAGATAGGGCAATATCTTGTCACTATTGGATTTCAGATTTCCAATTCAGATTTTTCACTTTATGTGAAAAGGACAAACAGAGGGATTGTGCTTGTAGTCATCTATGTTGATGACTTGATTATTACAGGTGATAGTGTTAAAGAGACAACATGTGATCACCACTAAGCCTAGTGTGACTAGATGAGCATAAGAACTATGGAGGCTCAAAGAACACTAAATAAGACATGAGAGGGAGATAGCAAATCTATATCTCTTGCAATGTGTGTGTACTCAACAATACATGATAGGCTTCTTATATAGAGAGAGCCTTTAGAATAGTCAAACCATGTGGGATCCTCTCATCCATATCTCTTCTTGTGGATATCCTCAATCCACATCTCCACATCATGTAGTCCACATCCTAGGGTGGCTACTTTAATTCTTTCCTATACCATACCTTAGCCCTTTAATCTATGTGCTCATGGCACCACAACTCTCAACACCTCCCCTTGGTGCCATGATCCTTTGGCTACTGCAAGGTGGTCAGATGTGAGTTACATTCCATCACCTCCCCTTAGTGCTTGCATTGCTACTTAAGGTGGTAAAGTGTGGTTTACATGTCAATACCTCCCCTGGGTGCTTTCATAACTACTCTCAGGTGGTCAGGTTGATTACAAACATATGGGTTGTAGGTGGAAAGGATTTTACTTTTCAATGCTTCATGTCGATGGCGTTCGCTTCATAGCTTGATGCATGATGCTTTGTTCTTCCATGTGCCTTAATGCTTTTTGTGTGGATGCCATGTTTCGGGCTATGGTCATCTCATGCACTTGTGCTTTCGGCATGCTTATTGCATTCATGCATTGCTTTTCCATTTGTTGCAAAGGTCTTACCAATTTATTTCTTTCAATATTGGCAGTGTCTAATTGCATACAATGATTCTGACTTAACAGGCATGTAGAGCTCGAAAAGACGATCAATTTTCCTTTTTGGAGTGTGTCCAAATTCTTCCTGGATTGGAAGTTACGGCTTGTCGAGGATTCTGTGAAGAAGAGAGTCTTTGATGATGTGGCAGAGGCTGTTCACATGCAGCTTGCAAGACTGTGCTTAGCAAGGGTGCTAAGTGCTTAGGTGGCACTTGCTGATGTGGCACTTTAACTAACCCCATAACCTAAATCTAACCATGGTTTAGTGTGGGTTGAGTGGACCAAGACTTGGGTTTACTTCACCATTGACCAAGCTAGAGTTAAATTTAACCATAGCTACATTATCTTGCCACATGTCTTCTTGGTAGAGAAACTTGGAGGAGACTTTGTGGATGGTTGCTTTTCCGCCACCGCCTCCACCATATCCTCCACCCCCTTCCTTGCTCGATGATTCTGATCCTGAGCACAGGCCGCAGTCGATGTTGCCAGCTTTTATTCTGGTGTCACCGACTTTGATTTCCTTGGAGGTCATGCGTTCACCATTGTCGGAAGCTTGCAGTAAGGCAAGACCAGCTTGCTTCGGCTTCGTTTATGGCGAGGGTGGACTGGTCTTTCCTTCGTCAGATTTGTTGCCTACGGATTCCAGGAATCGAGCTGGCCTTCCTTTCCCTCTCAGGTTCTAGTATGCTCCAAGGTATGAGTTGCATTTGCAGAGATGGGATGCCTGGCGACTTCAAGATGTCATGTGTAAGGTAGCTGAGAAGACGCTCGAATAGAATCCGGACTATTTCGGGGAGCTTGATCATGGATTTGAGTCTGCAACACGAGTTTGTGGCTCAGCATAGAAATTTTGACATTCAAGAAGGCTACGTTCCCAATCCTTCCGCAACAAACGTGTTACAAGTCGATGGGCGCTCACGAGGCTCTACAGCAATTCCTGATTAATCTCGTGGAAGATGGTCGCTGGTTCTGTTATGAACGTGTCATCCTCAAAAGCCCATCGCAGCTGCTCAAACACCTAAACACTGGTTTTGAAGCCTTGTATGAGACCTGTATCCTCGACCTACCTGTTTGCCTATAGCAGGTACATGTAAGCATAGTTGTTGTTGAGCGTGGACAGCTGATAGGAGCGTTGGAGGCCCTTGCAGTAGAGAAATAAGCCAAAATTGGAGCTATGCGAGCTTGATGGATTCTGTTAGAGCCAAAGCTCAAGGCATCGCAGCAAGCAGCGGTGGAGGATTTGTTGAGCCATTCGTTAATGAAGCTTTGGAGTTGCTTAGGCTATCACAGTTGCTGCAGAAATTCGATCTATGTAGATGTGTAGGGTATGGCATGTAATAAATCAGGAGGTCGCCACTGATTCTCTCTCTCTCTCTCTAAGCAAGGAACACTAAGCTCATAATTAACTGAACTCTCTAAATGAAGAACTCTCAAGATCTAAAACTAACCTTCCATTCTAAACTAATCTAGGAACGGGAGCAATCCTAGTGAGCTACTAATGAGCTAAACTAGGAGAGCTAAACCTATGCTCTGATACCATGTTAAAGAGACAACATGTGATCACCACTAAGCCTAGTGTGACTAGATGAGCATAAGAACTATGGAGGCTCAAAGAACACTAAATAAGACATGAGAGGGAGATAGCAAATCTATATCTCTTGCAATGTGTGTGTACTCAACAATACATGATAGGCTTCTTATATAGAGAGAGCCTTTAGAATAGTCAAACCATGTGGGATCCTCTCATCCATATCTCTTCTTGTGGATATCCTCAATCCACATCTCCACATCATGTAGTCCACATCCTAGGGTGGCTACTTTAATTCTTTCCTATACCATACCTTAGCCCTTTAATCTATGTGCTCATGGCACCACAACTCTCAACAGATAGTGATGCAGACGTTAATGAAATGAAGCTGCTGTTGAAGCAGAAATTTGAGATGAAGGATTTGGGAGAGCTGTGTTACTTCTTGGGCATTGAGGTTATTAGATCCCCGAGTGGGATATGGCTGTTGCAAAGGCAATACGGTTTGGACATGCTGTCCAAATATGGGATGACAGGCTGTAAGCCTATCTCTGTTCCATTGGAGCAGAATGTGAAGCTCAATGCAGAGACAGGTGAGCTTCTTGAAGATATTACTATGTACAGGCGCATAGTAGGTAGCTTGATTTACATGACTATAACCAGACCAGATTTGAGCTATGCTGTGGGGCTGGTGAGTCAGTTTATGCAGGCACCGAGGAAGCCACATTTGGATGCGGCTAGGCGCATACTGCGGTATGTGAAGTCCACATTGCATTATGGACTGTTTTATGAAGCTGGGTGTGCATTACAGGTACATGGATACACAGACAGGAGATCTACTAGTGGTTTTATGTTTTCCCTTGGGAGTGGTGCCATCAGTTGGAGCAGCAAGAAGCAGCCAACAGTTGCCTTGTCGAGCACAGAGGCTGAGTACAGGGGTGCAGCAATGGCTGCATGTGAGGTAGCTTGGTTACGGAAGCTACTTGCAGATATGGGACAGACAATTCATGCAGCAGTTGTCATTCATTGTGACAACATTAGCAGCATCATGCTTGCTAATAACCCAGTTTATCATGCTAGAACGAAGCACATTGAGGTGCATTATCACCTTGTGAGAGAGAAGGTTCTAGTTGGTGAGATTGATCTTGTCTATGTCAGCACTGAGGAGCAGGTGGCTGATATTTTTACGAAGGCATTGGGTACCGAGAAGCTTCGCAGATTTAGGAGCTTGCTTGGTGTACGTGAGATGGATTTGAACTTGAGGGGGAGTGTTGAGATATCAAGCTCTACCCCCGATATATCTCCTGGATGACTATCATTTATGTCACCGCCTATGTTAGTTGTACTCGTGGTGTAGTTAGACTACCACGTATGTTTTTGGTTTGGGTTCACATATGAACCACGTATTCTAGGGTTTGACATATAGGGTATTTCCCTCTTCTATTGTATTATTGTTGTGTGCAAAAGTGAAGAAAGGCTTCACCCTCCAACCTTGTGTCCTCTCTCTTTTGTGTGTTGTGAAGAAAGCTGAACTTGAGTCTCCTATCTCTCTCCCTTATTCTTTACACTTATGCTGCAAGTACATGAACATATCCATCCCTCCACCATGCTTGCTTCAGGTCTAGCTCTTTGCCTTAAAAATCCCTTCAAGGTTTTCATAAACTGTTCAAGAAAAAACATCCAATGACTATGAACGACGGTTTCTGCAATGGTAGCCTCATCAACTATGTGAACAAGCAAGTGTACCTAAGTCGTCATAATGTTTGAGGGAAAGTGCTTCTAAAGCAAGCACATAGATTCAATGGAGTCCACCTTAGCCCTCTTGGTGCTCGATACAGAGATCTCTTTTTGTGAGATCCACCTATTCTACATGCACTTGTAAGATTTAATATTTTATAGCCATCATTTAAAATTGTATGAAATATAATGAAGGTGATCTGATAGTAAGCATACCTGACAATGCCATTGATCTTGTAGATAGCGGTTCTAACATCTTACGATAAGCATCCTCTTACTATAGTTGGGAGGATAAATTTACCAAGCAACAAAGGAGTTATAACAATGTGTCACAATCATATAAGTTAATTACAGGAAAGCATCAAAATCTTAGTTCTACTCTTCTTTCAAGCTAACATGTGGAATACATGTAAGAGCTTGTGCCAATCATGGGACTTGAGGCCACTAAGCTTATTGTCCCTTGTAAACGCTCCCCTTAAGCAACACATGTGTCTCTTAGGTGTCCAAAAAGATGCAATAGATGCCTTGACCCTTGCCTCCTCTACATTGGAAAAGATCCATGATGCCTTTGGGATAACAATTCCTAGAGGATGCTCTTGGGTTCCTAAACCACCCTCCTAAGTCATAGAACCATGCTCTTGAGTTCTATGCACATGCTCTTGGGGCCACAAGTGAGGCATCCTACCCATCTCGTGCAAATCTTCTTGCACTCCCATTGTGTCTTTATCACCAACCAAGTGTGCCCAAATAGAAGCCCCCACATTCTTGAAGATATTCATGGGATCCAAGAGGTGATTGATGTGTAACTCTCCCCAATATGGAAGCTCGTGAAAGATAGATAGCTGGTCCATACCAGGAGGAGGCTCATCACTATTAGCTCTCCAATCTCGAGTCTAGTCACTTGCCTTCCTATGGATCGGTGGTGGATCAAGTTGATCTTCACATGTCAAGTGGAAGATATTGAGCATGAACTTCATAAACCATCTTCCTCATATGTTTGGAGTGTCGTGCATTCAAACTAGAACCACAAATAGGACAAGCATGGTACCCTTGTGTTTTAGGTCCTACATATATGCATGGACACATAAGTCATTAGACATGCATAGATCACACCACAATAGAATCATACAAGTATTAATAGGCATGCAAAAGCACATACCTGTGCACTCTCCAAATCTTAGATAGTCATGCATGTTCCACATCAAAATTCCCCTGATGCACATGTTTGTGGCTCGTCTCGAGGCTCTTGAAAAATGAAAGACATGTATGCCCCTCCATAGGGTCTGCATCTCCTCGATCAAGGATGCCATGTACACGTCCATATTTTTGGCCTTGTACTTCCCCGAAACAAGTAGGGCAAGCATGAGGTGTCCCTTCTTTATTGTTAGCCATGGCGGGATATTGTAGTTCATCAATACTATGGGCCATGTCGACCAAGATGTGGAGCGTAACCCAAAAGCGTTCACGCCATCCATTGTGAGCCCAAGATGTAAATTTTGTGGCTCCCTTGCAAAGTCCGGCCACATGTTGTCTATGTGCTTCCAAGCAACACAATTTGCTGGGATCCTCAAAGTGTCATCGGTGGACCGGTGTGTAGCATGCCACATCATTAGTTGCGCAATGGACATGCATCTAAACATTTGATATATTCTGGGGATCATGAGAAAATGTCTTAGGATCTTCACTGCTATCGTATGCCGTAGCAAGTCCTATCTATAGCGATGTGCTCCACACTCTGAGCAATTAACCAAATCTCCATACTCGTGATGAAACAAAATACAATCATTAGGGAAAGCGTGAATGGTGTCATAATCCATCCCAACCATTGTCAACATCTTCTTTGCTTCGTCTCTGGAATTGGGCATGGTATTTAGGAAAGGCAACATCTTCTAGTGCAACCTATTACAATTTGCATATCCAAGAAACTTGTGAATGAGATACTAATTAATTAAAACAATTAGAAATGAGATACTAAGATCAAGGCTCCAAACCCAATCAAGACTGCGACACTAGTGTCTGAAAGTTCATACTTTGCTTGCAAATTCAAGATCAAAAGGCAAGCTTGTAGTTTTGACATCCTTGCACCATCATACAACATAGTGTTAATGCCAAATCTCGCATCACGGTCTCATGTTTAGACATCTCACCCCCATCTCTTGTGGTGCCTCCAAAAAAATAACTCCATCATGTTCGTCGTCCTCTTCTAGAGGATCATCCTCAAGATCATCTTGATCAAATTGTGGTGGTGGTGCACATGCTAGTGCATCCTCGGGAAACCAATGATCCTGGGGCACCAACTCAATATGTAATATGTTACTATGGTCATCTAAAATAGAAGGTATGGGGGGGCAGGTCTATATAGAATATGCATGGATTTCCTTTAACATTTCCAAATATGAAAGGAAAAAATATGAAGCGTATGATCTACGCTATCCCGGGGGCCCCCCCGCCCCTATCCGCGCCCTCAATTTCATGTCCTCTCTTCCACAAAATATAAGGTGTATACCTTGAAAAATATGTTGGACTTTAAGATTTGTACATATTTTCCATTATATGTGAGGCCCAAGGGGGGGGTCTTTTGGATGAGGGGGGATAAAACAAAAAATACACTAAAATATGGAAACCCATGTCCTTTCAAATTAAGGTAACTTTTTCATGTGTTACCCAAATTTCAAGGTGTAATGATATATTTGAAGCTCTTTTAGTGTAGAACACAACCATGTTAATTTGACTAATTTCTACTCATGGCATATTGTTAGATTCATCTCATATTCATTTTGATAGCTTTTCTTCTTAAAGGGAGTTGGCACCCCAGGCCAATGATATTTGAATGATTCATGGATATTTATATTGCTTGTCCTTGTTGCACACACTAACCTTGCATCATTATATTATATAGGATGTCGACCAATATCCTCCTCTGGTGGTGCCTCTCATACATCTGCAAGTGGCACATGAAAATATGGTGTTGATGACAAACCCCTCAGATGCAAGGCATGCAAGACAAAGCATATCTCACAAAGACACTCTAAACTACTGGGAGGTGGCCCCCTATCCAATGAGCTATCTCTACTCATCCTTTCCACTTGCACACATCCATAACCATCCCCTCAAGTTAAGTCAGACACATAAATACCCAAATCCCCCAAAGTTTCTCAAACCCCTTATCTTTTTCACCAAACACCCCGGGGCCTAAATCCCTCCTAAATCCACCCACTCACCTCCCATAATTTCCCAAGCCCCCCATTACCCTAAACCCCAAGAAAATCCATGTTTCGTTGGTATGGGCGTCAATATATACTGACGACCATACCAACGTCCATACCAACGCTTTGCTTTTATATACCCACTTTCATACCGATGCCTGTAACAATGGATTTTGGGAACCAAAAACCCGCATTGTTTGTCCCACGATGCCATTTGATTTTTTGTGCATTCTCATCCCTTGCTTTCTCTTTTAGCCCACGATTGCCCACAACCCTTGCCTCCTCACTCTTGCCTCCTCCCTCCCCCTCCCACCTCTCCATCCTCTCCTACATTGTCCCTCTACACCTACAAGACTTGTTGTAGCTCCCTCTCCATCTCAAGATAAGAATTCCACTCTTCCCCTTCTATTTCAAGTTTTTTTGGTTTTTCTGTCTTTCTACCTCTCCTCTTGTTTCCCTTCCTCTTTGGTTTTTCTGTCTTTCTACCTCTCCTCTTGTTTCCCTTCCTCTACTTTCAATTTCCCTTCCTTTCTCTAAAGTTTCTCTCCTTTCCTTTCCTTTCCTTTCCTTTTTTAAAGAAAGAAACAATACATGAAAAATAATCATGAAAGAGAAGAGTATGAAAGCTCTACCTATTGTTTTCATGCTTTCTCCTTGTTTGTAGGCTTCTCTTTGCCTCATAAATCCATACCCTTTGGAACGTTGCTTCTCCAAACTCCTTTCACTAATTAGTTTTCTTGAAATGGTATGTTTTCTCTATTTTATAGGGCAATAAACACGAAACACCTCCTCTTCCAAGTGGGATCATCCGGTGCCAAGACATGTCATTTCCAAGTAAGAACTTGCTCCCTCTATTTCCTATTTTTCTTTTCATGAATGCTTTGGCCTATAGCTAGCGCTAGTTGTGCAAGTGATGGGTGTAGGAACCCTCCTCTCTTTTCCCTCTTTTGCCCATCTGTTTTTCCCTATTTCTTTCTTGTTTTCTCTTTCTTCCCTCTCTTTCTTTCCTTTTCTTCTCTCTTTTCCCTCCCTATTTCCCCCTTTCTTTTCCTCTTTCTTCCCTCTTTTCCCCCCTCTTCTCCCCCCTCTTTCCCCTCTTTTCTTTTCCTCTTTTCTCCCTTCTCTTATTTTCCCCTCTTTCTCCTCTCTCTTTTCCTCTTCCATCCTCTCTTTTCCTTCACTCCTCTCTTTTCCCTTTCTCTTATTTTCACATCCTCTTTCTCCCCCCTCTCTTTCTCTCTTATTTTCTATCTTTTCCTCTCTTTTCCCTCCCTCTTGTTCCCCTCTCTTTTCCTCTTCCATCCTCTCTTTTCTTCTCTCTTTTCCTCTCTTCTCCCCTCTCTTATTTCCTCTCTTCTCCCCTCTCTTCTCTTTTTTCCCCTATTTCCCCCCTCTCTTTTCCTCTTCCATCTTGTTTTTTCCTTCTCCTCTCTTCCCCTTTCTCTTATTTTCACATCCTCTTTCTCCCCTCACTCTCTCTCTTATTTCCTCCCTTTTCTCTCTTTTCCTCTCTCTTTTCTCCCCTCCCTCTCTTTCCCCTCTTTTCCCCTCTCTTTTCTTCTCTCTTTTCCTCTCTTCTCCCCTCTCTTCTCCTCTCTTCTCTCATTTCCTCTCTTTCCCCTCTCTTCTATTTTTTCCCCTCTTTTCCCCTCTCTTTTCTCCCCTCCCTCTCTTCCCCTCTGTTCTCTTGTCTCTTTTCCTCTCTTCTCCGCTCTCTTATTTCCTCTCTTCTCCCCTCTTTTCTCCTCTCTTCTTTTATTTCCTCTCTTCTCCCCTCTCTATTCTTTCCCCCCTCTTTCTCCCCTCTCTTTTCCTCGTCCATCCTCTATTTTCTTCAGTCCTCTCTTTCCCCTTTCTCTTAATTTCACATCCTCTTTCTCCCCTCTCTCTCTCTCTCTCTCTTATTTCCTCTCTTTTCTCAATTTTACCTCCCTCTTTTCCCCGCTCTTTTCCTCTTCCATCCTCTCTTTTCCTCTTCCATCCTCTATTTCCCCCTCTCTTTTCTCCCCTCTCTCTCTTTCCCCTCTCTTTTCTCCCCTCTCTTTCCCCTCTTTTCCCCTCTCTTTTCTCCCCTCTCTTATTTTCCCCTCTTCTCTTTCCCCCCTCTTTCTCTCCTCTCTTTTCCCCTTCCATCCTCTCTTTTCCTTCCCTCATGTCTTTCCCCTTTCTCTTATTTTCACATCCTCTTTCTCCCCCCTCTCTTTCTTTTATTTTCATACAACATAACAAATAACAAAGAGAGGGATACAACATAATCTCATCATGCATAGAGCATAAAAAATATCCAAGAGGGGTTACAAGAAATATCCAAGAGAGGGTTCCCTCTCATATAATAGAAACTATAATTACATCCTCCAAATTGGAGTACTTTATAAACTGTAATACTTTCTTCATCATTTGGTCTTTGATGAAGTGCTATGCTCTCCTTTGTCATCTTTCTTCTTCTTCTTATCCTTCACCTCTTTTTTCTTTTGCTCCTTAGCTTAAGGAGCTTCCTTGGGTGCATGGCCTTCCGCTTGGATGTAGCTCATCATCTCCTCAATAGAATCCTGTAGGATCTCGCAATCAGTCTTATCTTGGTCGGAATGATCCTCACCCTCTGCATGTGTGGAGGGACACAGATGCGCCCTAGGGAGTGATGGTACATCTACCTCCCCATCCTTTATATCATAATATTGACGGTACATAGATGCGCCCTAAGGAGCGATGGTACATAGATGCACCCTAGGGAGCGATGGTACATCTACCTCCCCATCCTTTATATCGTAATATTGACGGTACAACTCCTCCAAGTATGCTATCAAAGCTTTTTCGCTTGGAGCCATTGGTTGTAGCAGAGAGAGAGTGACGAGGAAGCGACTAGTGGGTGGGGTCCAAACTAATCACGCATGGAGAGAGAGTGACGAGAAGGGAGCGATGAGGAAGCAACGAGTGGGTGGGGTCCAGACCGATCGGAGAAGAATTTTCTGAGGGAGGCAATAATTTTTTGAGTGACCATTTAGCAAGGAGGGCACTATGAAAGACATAATGGTTTGTGTAGACATCTTCTTGGACCGTGAGTACATAGTCCAAGAAGAGTATAATTATATATTACAAGAAGTGGAAGATGAGGTACCAAATGACCCGTCTAGTGGTGGTGAGGAGGAAGAAAATACCTCGGATAGTAATGCAGAGCAGTAGACCTCCTTCTCTCTTTTGGAATTTTTGAAGAATGTTTCTTTTGGTGATAAATTTTATTTAAGAATAATATTTTTCCAAGAATTTTTCTATATGAAAACTCTTTTGGAGATAAATTTTGTACTTGAACACTCTTTTGTACCTAAATTTGGTATATGGATACTCTTTTGGATACATATGGTAATGTAACTCATGGAGATATATGATAATATAAGATAAAGTCTTAAGTAAAATGTCTTTTCATAGTTTTAGTGAATTGAACTTGAGTTTTAAAAGTAGTAAATTTTCTTTTAAGTAAAGTGTAAGTATTTATTGCTTTTTTCGCTTCTTATCCTCTCTTGTGTTTCTGTTTGCTTTCGTGTTTTTGTCTGTGTTTGTCCAATCCCCCCAAATTAGACATGTCAACACATCGCACGTCCAGAGAGCACGGACCCGTGATCATGGGGCCCTTCGTAGGAGGAGACATCTTGGGATGTACTCTCTAGAGGACTTTCTTTTCACTCATTCGAGACGCCTGAGAGGCCATGACTACCCTTGGATCCCCACAACTCCTCAAGGGCCTAGCCTTGTGACTATCTCTTGGGGAACTCCTTTGCTAGTAGCCCATGGCTTTGTCGGAAGTTTCGATGAGTTTGCCATATCCATGAGAGACGCGAAGGCAACGAGATTCTTCTCTCTCCTATCCCAGAGGAACTCATCTATTCCCTCTTCTACACCCCTTGGGGGTAGAATCAGGGAAATTGATTGCTTTACCTACTCGACAGCCATCCCATGTAGCCCCTTCCAAGGGGTCATCACCTAGGCATACCCATTGTAGGTCCAGAAAGAGTAGTAAGGGTCGAGGCTGCAGTGGTGGTACGAGGGATGTAGACGAGTCTGCACACTGACATCCCTACAAGTCTCCCCTTCCTCATGAGACGCAGTACTAGTCAGGTCCCTTGACCTCTCCACTCATAGGCCACAACACCCCAGATACCACTTGCTTCCTTGCTCCTTAAGCTCTCGCACCACCCCTCACTCTAGCTTTGTCCTGCTGCTCCATTCACTGCAAATCCTTCGGACTTTGTTTTGCCCGAGGACCTATCCGAAAGAGTGAACAATGTTGGGGAGGTTAAATAGGACGAGGATGAGAAGGTGGTCACAAGAGACATGAGAAGGTTGGTGAGCACCCACTTACCCAATTATATATTCAAACCTTGGAACCAATAGGACAATAAAGCCAAGGATGCCTACATAGATGCCCTCAAGAGACAATTTCCAAATCCTAAAGTGTATGAGTTTGATCAAAATGCCATGCTTACTTGCATGGGGGAGATCCTTAGGTCTCGTAGATATGAATTAAGGGAGGCTATTAAGGAGGGTAAGCACAAGCCAGAGTGGGCAGACCCGAAGGATTGGAAGAGAGTGAAGAAGTCTTACAAGGAGAATCCAGATGTGTTTGAGCCTTAGCGGAGGCTGGAGAGGATACACCTTGCACCCAAAGGATTTGAAGAGAGTAAAGAAGTCTTACAAGGAGAATCTAGATGCATTTAAGCCTCAACGGTCCTTCGTAGCTTGGGAGCGGTGGCAGGCTCGACAACAAGGCATGGGTGGTAAGTATATATTTATCTTCTAATATGTTTGATCATTCAAATGTCTTGTCATTCATATCTAATTAATTGAATTTGGATCCACAGTAATCTGTGATTGGAAGGCCTAGAAGGAGAAAGAAGGAGTCCACATCGATTGGAAAAGGGTGGAGGCACGTCGTGTGAATATTGTAGGATCCTGTAGGATAGAATAGATGCATCTTGCAAGAGGTGTGAGAGCACAATGAAAGAAAGATGGTAGATATCTATTATGATTGTGAGAGAGAAAACTCTCTTTTATAGAAAGGGGGAGAAGGTAATACCTTCCCTACATAGTGGCAATCAGTCCCTACATTAGTGGGAATCAATCCCTACATCAGTGGGATTCCCTTTGTCTTACATCATCACTTAGGTCATACACTAGACACATCATAGCACTTGATGTGCCTTTACAACACACACAAACACACATGTGACTCCCCTAGATGCACATATGAACCATAGAGCAAGCGCTTGATCATACTTACCTCAACAAACCCCCCTCAAGGGATTGCCTCTTGGAGTGTCAAGGATTCATCTAGTCTCATGGCTTCTCATGCCATCTCATGGTGCTCAAGGATTAATCTATGGCTAGGAGCTCATGCTAGCAAGGGTTCCCAAGGGTGTGAGTTTCACAGAAATGGGATAGTCAAAACACATATCACATGGTCTACATCATATGGTGACCAGAGGTGATTTACATATTGTTTTTGGAGTACTACTCCAGGCACAAAACCTCAAAATTTGACCAAGTGATGATAAACAAAGAAGACAAAGTGCCTAAAAAGCATAGTCTTCATCATGTGGAGACTCATCAAATGAAACTAGATTGGCAGTTTCTGACTTTGTAGTTTCTTCCTTTTTGGCTTTACAATACTTTTCATGGTGATTGTTTTTGCCACAATGTTTGCATGGATTGATCTTGAAGCAATCTTTTGAGAGGTGATTAGTCTACCCACAATGTTTGCAAGATGAAAACTTGCCCCTTTGAATTTTTAGGGCATAGGCTGTGTCATTGCCTCTCTGGTAGGCTGTGTCATTGCCTCTTCGGAGTTCCATGTGCCTTTCTTCTTCTTGAAGAGCAGTAATAAGACCTTCAAGAGTAGGATTAGAAAGATTTTTCAGAGTGGTAACAACATGATCATAATCTTCAAGCATACTTTTGAGCAATACTGCCATTGCATCATCTGTAGTGATTGGAGAGTTGATAGAAGCAAGTTGAGTCATGTGACTCAGCATATAATTGACATGGGCAGCCAAAGGAGTGCCACTCGCCATCTTCAATTCAAAGAAAGCAATCTTAAGTGACAATTTTGAGATGTGAGAGCTAGCACCAAAAATAATGTCAAGCTTCTGCCAAGCTTCAGAAGGAGACTCTAAATCAAAAATGTGATAAATATAGTCATCTCCTAAGCCAAGAGCAATGATGCCATAGGCTTTCTCCTCTCTAGCAGGATCTCTTGCCCGGATGTGTCGGAGCTGAGGATTCTTCAGCATTAGAGGCTATTGAAGAAGTAGTTGAAGCAGGTTTGATAAGCCCCTAGAGGTTTTCCCTCATCAATGCAAACTTAATCTTCATCTGCCATGTGTGAAAGCCTTTACCATTGAACTTATCCATATTCAAGATGGTAGCCATGAGAGGGTCTAACCTAAAATGCATAGTTTCTACTCTCTTACAAGGCTAGAAAGAGTTGAAGAGCTTCAAAATATAAGCATTTAGTGTAGCAAAGACTTATAACCAAATTCCATACTACAAATCAATGATGCTTTCACTTGCATGCTTCATAGAGGTGGCTAAATGAAAGTATTCCAAGCAAATCCAGGTGTAGCAACTTAAAGCAAAGCTGTAGCCATAGTTGTACTGAAGCTATTCAGCACTTTAAAACATCAGAAATGCAAAAGTAGCATCTAATGTAGCATCAAACTCACAACCTTGTCATTTGCCATTACTTTGTAGACTTTCTTTGCAAAATTGTAATGAACACCTCCGCATTTGTAACATTTAATCGTGATTTTAACAGAAAAAAAATAATGTGGGGCAGGATGGGATTGAAAGAAGCCCCATCTTGCCCTAAACAACTTTTTTTAGCTTCAGTAAAAACGTCAGTATATACCAACACTGCTATGACGGTATATATCGACGCCCATACCAACACTATTGGGCATATTTGACTGACGGTGACACCGACTCCCGCACCAATGATGGTTTCTTTACAACGTCCACACTGACGGACTTTCCAACACTTTCGACTTGCTTAATATAAAAAAATATTCGTATTTAACTTCGGCATCGGTGTTGGAAAGCGGCCGGTGTCTTGTAGTGCATGCTGCCCGTCGGCTGAGGAAAAGCTCGCAGGAGCTGGATCAAACAACAGCCTTAGAGGCTAACTAAAAGGTAGCGGCATGACTGAATAATTGCAAAAGAGAAACCCCAGTTTTTGATATCCCGAGTGCACTCTCTTCCCAGGCAGCGTGATAGGAGGTGTGCCAATAGCATTCATGTTTGTCATTCGACAACCCATCATTGGGAAAGATTTCTCGCTGCTATCTCTGCTAATGGTACAAGCTGAGCCAACCTTGGTCGATGACGGAGAGGAGGGAGGAGAGTCGAGATGAACGATGATTTCCGAGAAGGCCAAAGTGAAGGCTCTGAGAGGAAATTGGAGTGGACAGACAAAGGATGAGTTTCTGGAGAGCCTGCAGGACGATTGCTCGGTCTACAGAGGTGATTGTGACGTAGTTCTTCCATGCTCTTGCCTTGTTGTCCTATAATTCCAGTCGTGTCTCACTGGCTTGTTGCCCTGCATCCCTCATGCTTCCTGCTACCCTAATACGCCATATACCTCGAGTTTGTGCATGACCTGCAGCTTGCGTGGATTGCTAGCACGATGTCGTGCTTGCTGCCTGTCGATCTTCCTCGATCCTTGGTGGCATGGCCTTGAATTAGGAAGCCAAGAAGGACTCCCAGGTTTAGAGGCTAACTGTAAAGTAGCTGAATGCTGGTGGAAGAGGAGTGGTGCTTCAAAATCTTGTAAAGCGGCTCGGCAAAACAAAAAGTGGTGAGCACAAATCAGAGGTAGCTGAAGTCATGCTGCACCACATCAACTCCACTGTGACTCATGCAACGCTACCTGCGTTCTGCTACATATCAATGTATTCACCTCTTCAATATGAAAATGCCCACGTGTTGTGGTGTCTCCCTTTTGAATCGTTACAACTTCTGCCGCTTGCCATCTTGATGCTTGGGAAATGCCTCCCTTGGGCATGTCCCTCGTATCATAATGAAAATACACATAAGGATTATGTTATTGTAATATGAAGAAGCAATTAAATTTGCCTAGATTTTTGATGACATAGTTGGTTAGTGAAAGCGTGCACTTATTTCAAAAAAGCCATTTGGTATGATAGAAATTCTATGTTTCAAGGTCACATGAAACACCAAGGACCTCTAAAAAATGATAATTTTGGTAAGAAACCTAGGAAATTGATAGCTCATCATCATGAGAGAAGGGAACTTTTGGGATGGCTCTATGCTCAAGAGACCCTAGGATATGCATTTTGAATGTTTACACTCGTGCTTGTAGACAACAACACCTTGCATGTTCGAGGTGGTTGAGTAAGAGTCTCTCGGTGTGGACTCTTGGGTCATTGAAGGTGACTTCAACGACTTCGAGTTTGGGGAGGACAAGCAAGGCAGAGCATCCCTTTTGGAGATGTGAACATCCAAGAGTACATTGGAGTAATTTATTTTCATAACTTGTTGCAAGGACCCTTGGTGAAAGGTGGAGTTCTTTAGACTTCTAGGAAGCCTTGCTTATCCTTCAGGTAGCATTGGCATGATGGATTTTTTGAGGCTAAATAGGTTTTATGTTAGAATATGAAGCCAATTTGAGTCAGTTTGGTGTGTTCTAGTGTGTTCTAGTGTGAGTTCTAGTCTAGTGTGTCCTATGGATGCCACGTGTCATATTGGGAGTTATCCCATATGCATAGGTGTTCATATGTGTGTGTGTGCTCTTATATAAGAGATGCACTTGTCTAGTGTCAAATCAATCAAGTATCAAGCTACAAGCTCTTTGGTCTACAATTGAATACTTTCATTTTTGTTCATTGCTCTAGTCATTTCATTTCCATTTCATTGTGTGATTTCATTATGTCTCCTTTTGAGTATCAGTTCCTCTCTCCCTAGCCTATCCTCTCTGTCTCTCTCTCTCCACCATGTTCCTTCATTTGGTATCAGAGCCTCCCTTCCTACCTTCCCCTTCTTCTTGCTCTATCTAGAGTATGAGAGAAGCCCACAAATGGAAGCTCCCCTCTCCTTTAAGGTAGAGCCTCCCTTTCCTTAGCCTCGCCATGGTTCCTCGCCACATCAAGTACTCTGGTGTTCTAGTGATTGCTCTTGGTCCTCGTTCGTGAGTTCAGCTCACTCTCACATCAGTTTGTGGTTCTCCCTCAGCATTGGCAGACATTCCTCATCAGTTGGTCGCCAAAAACGTGTTTTGGAGTAGTCTAGCGGCTGTTTTTTGACCTTTGGAGGTTTGATTTTGACGTTTTTTGACATTTTGGCACTGCCCAAACTTAAACAACCCTATCCTGCACCATTTCAAGGAAAAAAAATTCAATTTCATGCTCGTACAACTATACGAACGTCCGTACAGACCTCTGCAAGTGGATGCGCGACAGTGCCAGGAGTCCGTACAACTTGTCCGAAGGCAATTCCGAGCAGCTTTAGGCTACTTTTTGGCATTTTTTGTTTAGATTTGGACTCCTGTAATCTCCACTAGTGATTTTTTGTTGCCGAGCTTACTCACAAGTCATTTCGACTGTACCGACACTCGGCTAGATTGACTTGAGGCTTCCGACAGCAGGGAATACTCTTTTCACACCTCATCATCTCTGACATTGCAATATTGCGGTGCTTGACTGTCCTAAACAGTCAAATATCATTTCTCTGATCTCAGTACACTTTGGTGACTGCTTCAATTGGTGCGCCATCTTTGCTATTCACTGCCTCTCCAAATGCGCATAAGCCACTGAGTTGAACTGCCCTCACTTTGCTCCGGATTTGTGGGGGTGCCCCCGATTTGTTGGTGCTCACGAATCGGATTTGAGAGCTACCCATAATTTACATTTGCAACTGGACACCTCCCTTGAGCACTTTCGCTCATTTTTTTGAGAGTAGTCCCTCTAAAAAGAATGTTTGAAGAGTCAATAAAGGTCCTCTGCCTTGGATTGTCCTCCTAAAATGATGTATTTCTTTTTGTGGTGTGTGACTCCATGTTTCTAGTTAGTCCCTGGAGTCAAGAGGGGGATGTACTGTGGGAGCCATGTATTGGCATTGATAGGGTCTAGCTATCAGGCCTGGCATATGAGTTCCAGGATGTTGGTGCATTGGTCTTCTAAATCTCTGAGTTGCTCATGCATCCATGCTGAGACATGAGCCTCTGAGTCATGCTTGGGATGTAAAGCCATGTGAGTGCTCAGTCCAACCTCTGAACCATGCTCAGGATTCATCAGCCTCTGAGTTGGCATGGGAGCCATGTCTAGTTCATATATTGCATAGTTTAGTAGTCCTGTCACTCTCATGTTCTGTCCTTGGTTCCATTCCAATAATCTCTCACCTTGCCTTCATGGGGGGATGTTATAATATGAAGCCAAGTTGAGTCAGTTTGGCATGTTCTAGTGTTTTCTAGTGTGAGTTCTAGTCTAGTGTGCCGTATGGATGCCACATGTCATATTGAGAGTTATCCCATATGCATAGGTGTTCATATGTGTGTGTGCTCTTATATAACAACTGTACTTTCTAGTGTCAAATCAATCAAGTATCAAGCTACAAGATCTTTGGTCTACATGTGAGTACTTTCACTTTTGTTCATTGCTCTAGTCATTTCATTTCCATTTCATTATGTCTCCTTTTGAGTATCACTTCCTCTCTCCCTAGCCTATCCTCTCTCTCTCCCTCTCTTCACCATGTTTCTTCATTTTATGTGTGTGATTGAGTGATGTGAAGGTGGGGATTCACTAACATTTTGGCAAGTGCTATGATGTTCAACCACCCCTGAATTATTCTACACCTCGAGAAGCCCTGTTGTGTCTCCCCTTGAAATGGATCCGTATTCCAAATGTCCTACTACAAGAGGAGATATACCTAGGGGGCCACAATGTAAAACCTTATATAGCACATGTGATCAAAAAGTATTAAAACCTCAAGGGGTTCACTGATCATATGTAACCCTATCACGTGAGTTCAACAGAAGGTTATTTTAAATCCCTAAATTTTGCAAAAATTAATTTACATAAGGGAATATTTAAAGTAATTTCGAAAAAAACTAACAGATTTATATAGAGAAAGGGTACATTTTATTAAGACTTGTTTTACAGATAAGGGATTTTACAAAAAGTCCTTGAACGCACATGATATAGAGGGTTTATATATAGTGACCCCCTTGAGATTAAAACCTCCCCTAGCTACATATTTTTATAACCTGTATACACCCCTTCTGTAAATTTTGAGATGATTAGAGTATCCAGGTTATGTATAAAAATTCACTTTTTGAATCTAAAAACCCCCTTATATATGTATATTTTTTGTAACTCCATAAAAATATTAAACCCCTTACCTTGATTGCATGTGCTATCTTACATATATCTTAGTAACCCCTCGGGGAGATATAGGAGTTGGTATTAGAAATTTGGTAGCAGCTTGGGACCGTGTTCTAGAGGGAGGTTGGGCCCTGTGAGAAGTAGATGTAATCCAGAGGACAAGTCTCAAGCTCTTTGCCATCGCCACCCCCTTTAAGTGCATTAGAGAGAATTGAGACATGGATAGATTTCATTGAGTATGTTAGGCATGGATAGATTTCATTGAGCATCTTAGGGACCTCTTAAGGAGCAAGACCTAGGTTCGTATTGGCTTGCATATGGATAGGAGTATAGACAATGTGATCTCCAAGATATGGAGATCCGTCATGTAGATTCCACCTATCACTCATCCAGACTCGGTGGGTACATCAGCTAGATAGGATCACCAGATAGCTCTTCTAGGCCAGGGGGTCTCGATCAGTAGAGACATAGTTGTAGAGACTAAGAGATGCGAGTAGTCAGATGCACTCAAATCCTAAGAGATTCTAAAAATGAGTATAGAGTTCTATCAGAGTTTGTTTTGGTCCGAGGAGGAGCTCTGCCTTCTGCATGTAGCCTAGGAGTCTGTTTAGGCCCACATCCCAAGAGTGGTATCTCAAAGCATAAGTAGATAATTGGAGAAACCTTTTATGGATAAGAAGCTTTTGGAGGCCCTCAAGGCCTCCCACCGCAAAAGTTCCCTGAGGAGGATGTGCCTTTCTTTAGGTGCTGAAAGTGAAAATACCAAAATTCATGCTTTAATTGTTTGGCTACAAGACAATGAATCTCAACGTCCTCAACTGAACAGAGGAAAGGGTCCATAGCAAAGACCAATAAAGGCAAAGAGAAGCTAAGCCCAATAAAGGCAAAGAGAAGCATGCTTAGCTGTGATCATCCAACTTTAGTTGCTTATGTTGTATATGTGTCATGATGTAGTTTTGTGCATATGTCTCATTTATTTGAGATAAAGCCTTCTTGTCTTTTGGGTTGTGTGTATCATATTTCCTAGTTTGGACTCAGGGGGTTCACTATATGTAGTTCCTCTATATCACGTGCATTCAAGGCTTAATTTAGAAGTCCCTTATCCGTGAAATTTTCATGAATAAAATACACAAATTTTCTATTTAATCTCTGAACACCCCTTTAAAGGATACCCTTTTAGTATGCAAAAAAAGGGTTTTGAAAATCCCTTTTGTTGAACCCACATACTATGCTTACATATTTGTGAGTGACCCCCCCCCCCCCCCCCACCGTGAGTTTGGATCATCTGATTTGCACACACTTCACTATGTATGGGTAAATTTTAGCACTTCCCTTTCATTTTCTCTCAAAACATGTAGCTCTCACTTTCTCTCTCTCAAGAAGGCAAAAAATCTCAACAATACAAAGATAGTAACTACAATTGCATAAATTAAGATGGAGAACTTTTTATCTCACTTCGAAAAACATCTTGCACTTTGAAAAAGACTTAGAAGATGCCTCACCATTACTCACCAAAGCACAAGAGATGAGCACCTTTGTGCCATGTGAGAAGAGAGAGAGAGAGAGAGAGATGCACTCAGAAGTGTACACTCCTATTGAAGTTAAAGTTGATAAAATATATGAAAATTAAAGCTAGAACTTCCCGGTTTCTAATTTTATTGCTCACTTCTTTATGAGCTTGTGTGGAAGCCTGGTCGCATGTTCCCATGTTGGTTATAGAGCTGTTCAGAGGAAAATGCCCAACCCCTCAATGCCTAACCTTCTGCTGACATCCTACGTACGGTGTTTGAGAGGCTACTAAGAAAGGAAAGTGTTGAGGTGGCTCCATGAAACCTTCTACGAGAGTTTTCTTCAGGGCTGTCAGCTCTCAGATTTCATCTTGAAACATCCTCGTCTCTCGTAGACGGACTATTCATTTCTCCAGATTTCTCCAAATTCTTGAGCTCGCAGCTCTCTCTCGCATCCTCCGCCCGATCAATATAGCTGCCCTGCTCCAATTCCCTCTGAAAGTCCCCTCATGGAGCGATATCGTTCAATTACTCTCTTTCCCCTGATCCTCTCCGTCCTTATTATCTACCAGGCCTGCGTTGTTTTTTCCCTTCCGGGAACCCAATCCGAACACATCGCCCAGGTTGTCGATCCGCCTTTACTGCACGAAGAGCCGCTCGATTCTTTATCCGCAGTGGTTTACGCTGACACTTTCTTCGAAAGATTTATTGAGAAGTATGGGAAAGTATATTCTAGCTATGAAGAATACCGCCGGAGACTGAAAATCTTCAAGAGGAATCTCGGCAAAGCTTTGCATCATCAGGCTCTCGACCCAACAGCCGTTCATGGCATCACCCCCTTCTCAGACCTTTCGGAGGAGGAGTTTCAGAAACAGCATCTGGGACTGTCTGTAGCAAAATTGGTAAAAGGAAATGTAGCTCCAATCCTTCCTGTGGATGATTTGCCCGTGAATTTCGATTGGAGGGAACGGGGAGCCGTTACAGAAGTCAGGAATCAGGTCAAGTTTCGGGATTTGCTGTTAGCTCGTTTCTATTTATATACTTTATGTTTTACGGGCGCATAGTCATCCTTACCACTACGAAACGAGTTCACTTGGATTTGTATGCCTATTGCTTATCACAGGGACTTTGCGGCTCCTGTTGGGCATTTAGTACCACGGGTGCGATTGAAGGTGCATACTTTGCGGCAACAGGAAAATTGGTAAAGCTCAGCGAGCAACAACTTGTAGATTGCGACCGGAAGGTAAAGTTCTGCAAACTAAACATGAAGACCGTTGGAGTTGTTAATTTGGATGTGGAACTTGCATGAAACGTTTCGAAGGAGGTGAGCAGCTGAAACTGCATGTGAAATGCTTTGTGGTTACAAAGCGTGTGATCATGATCAGACGTTTTGCAAAGAGATGGGGAGCGGAAACTGCATGTGGGATAACAGATTGTTGAGCTGTAAAAGAAGCAGGGTGGTAAAAGATTGATAAGGGGCGTGTATTGATGAAATTTGCAGTGTGATCCAGTGGACAAGAAGTCGTGCGACGCAGGGTGTGGCGGTGGGCTGATGACCAACGCTTACGAATATATAATGGAGGAAGGTGGTTTGATGACTGAGGAAGACTATCCTTACAAGGCAGCTGCGATGCAATGCAAGTTTCAGAAAGATAAAGTGGCCGTGAAGATAGAAAACTTCAGTATCGTTTCTCTCGACGAAGATCAAATTGCAGCGAATCTAGTGAAGCATGGGCCGTTGGCAGGTAAGATTACCAAATCTGTAAGATACTCAATTTAGTCTCGAGCACTTTGCATGCACATATTCCATAGCTAGCTTCTCATGCATGACACATTCATAGAATTCTCAAACATAGTTCTCGTACGAAGGTAGGATAATCGTGTTCTTTTCTTATGTTTGACAATACAACTTCAAATTGAAGATAGGATAGTCATCGTGAAGATAGGAGAGATGATATCAAAGTTCCTCGTTTGTTCTCTTCGACCGAACAAACCCGAGTCTCGGGAAATTGGAGGTGTAAGACCATGTGGGCTCAAGAACGTTGTCACTATTGTACTCTTAGACATATTTAGAGATAATCTACTTTTTGAGAATGTTACGCACTATTATATTGTACTCATTAGATGTTTTCGTTTTGTTGGTGTAATTTAGTTTTTGAGAATGTTACGCACTATTATATTGTACTCATTAGATCTTTTCATTTTGTTGGTGGTATTTGATGCTGGCTCACTTCAATGGCGTAGTGGGCTTGAATGCTGCATTCATGCAGACATATGTAGGAGGGGTATCATGTCCTCTCATTTGCAGCAAACATTTTGTGAACCATGGAGTTTTGCTAGTTGGTTATAGAGAGAGTGGGTTCACTCCCCTCAGGTTCACTCATAAACCTTATTGGATAATCAAGAACTCATGGGGCCTTCATTGGGGAGAGCAAGGCTTCTACAAGCTTTGTCGTGGGCTTGGAGAGTGTGGCATGAATACTATGGTTTCTGCCGTCACTCCGAATGTGGAAACTACTCCATAGTCTGGCAATGGAGTACAGAAACTCCTCTCAATGAGAGCCCGCCTTGATTTCTTCAAGTGTAGTTTTTGAAAGGACCAAGGTGATCAAAAAATCCAATGTACTATAATGACATACCTTGGTTGCTTGTTACATATGTTTACGCTCACTTTTATATATTGTCCACATCGAAATCTTTGTACGACCTTGCATTTTAATGCAGCCTATGCTCATATTTATAGCTCATGCTCAATATGCTCAAGTTTATATATTTTCCACATTCTAATCTTTGTAAATCGTCACAAATGTCTCTCGCGTGTTTGTGTTCTTATCTACTTTTTACCATTCAACAATATATGATTCACATTTAGATAGTAAAGAATGCTTTGGTTTTAAATTTGATAACAATTAGGTGAATAAGGATTCTTTTCCTTGGTGGTGTGTTTTATTAAATGCCCATTATAACATAGTTTTCTTTTGCCATGTCATAGATATTACTTAGATATATGGTATATAGTGAAATGAGATATTAATTGTCTATTCTTGGTGCACTAACTACTATATTTTGGTGTTGTCAATGATTTTAATTTGAATGTCTTATTTTCTCTTGAGGTTTTCCACCACAATTATTTTAATTTGGTGTTATCATGTATTTTATGTCAAGTTTGACAAGAGTCTCAAAATCACATTTTGTATCCTATAAAGTACCTCACAAGCTTGCCCATCTTGTAAATACAATCCTTCACGTCTTTCGATGCCTTATGAGAAATGCTAGTAGATAGTATGAACTAAACACATGAGGAATGGTTGATTAGTTGCTTCTAATTCACTCACAAATTTGGAAGGAAAAAGATATTATGCACATAAAATACTGACTTGGAGCATCTTGTGCCAATCATGAGATTTCAAGCCATATAATTGCTCTACACCTCTTTTCTTGCTCTTTGTGAAGGCCCCCTTCAAACACCTCATGCATCCAGTGGGAGTACGAATTGTAGTGATAGCGCGCTTCACACCGCCACCATCTCTAGCTTTGATAACCTCCACGGTGCATGAGGTAAAAAAACACGCCCATTTGGCCTCTCTTCTGGCCAAGCTTCATGGCCAAGCTTCACGCATCCATAGGGCCTGCGGAATCTCGTGTCCCATTCAAATGTTCCCAAATGGTAGACGCCACGTTCTTGAAGATATGCATGGGATCAAGCAGGTGATTGATCTTGAGGTGGGACCAATATGGTAAACGATAAAAGATGGAGTATCTAAACAAAAGCTGCTGTTAGCGGGCAATCTTTATTTCCATTCAATATAGCACATAATAGTTACAAACCCTTACTGGCTCATGCCAAGTGGTGGAGTCGTGGATCCGTCCCAAATTCTCATCTAATCTCCTGCAGTGAGTGACTGTGGGGGGACTTCATTCCAAGGGGCAGGATGATCAAGTGGGAGAAATCGATGGTGATTCTCATATATGACCTTATTCAATGTGTCTGCCCGTGAGGCAACTAGCGAAGGACCACAAACAGGACATGCATGGTAACCCGATGTAGTGAGACCTGAACAATAGACACAATTAAGAGTTCGAGGTGGGTTTAGGGTGCCACATCGATTGCCTACTCATACTTAAAAGTGCAATGCTTACCTGAACACGCCATAGCCCGGGAACTCATGCATCGTCCACATCAAGACTGCTTTGCAATTGAAGTCTCGTGACGAGGGAGGCCTGCTCACATCATACACCTCGATACCTCTCCAAAGTATCTCTAGCTTGTCAATCAAAGGCTCCAAATAAACATCAGGATTTTTGACTTTATGTCTCCCTAGAATTAGAAGGGATAACATAACATGTCATTTCTTAATCAGCCATAGAGGGTGGAAGATTATAATTCACCAATATCAGTGGCCATACACTGTAAGAGGTGCTTTTGAGACCAAATGGGTTCACATCGTCCATACCCAATCCAAGTCTCAAGCTCCTAGGTTCTTCCTTGAAGCTTGGCCATGTGTCTTCAATATGCTTCCACGCAGGAGTGTCTGCGGGAGTTCTCCACTTGCCATCGGTGGGAGGAATGCCATGACATGAGCTCTGCAATGGATTTGCGCTTGAACATATGTTGGATGCGAGGGATTATGGGAAAATGTCGCAGAATCTTACGAGGCACATCCAAAGTTTTGAGATCTGCTCTATATCTTGCCCCTCGACAAGTAGGACACTCTCTTGCATCCTTATGTGGTCCATGAAACAGAATGCAATCGTTGACACATGCATGGATGCGCTTGTAATCTAATCCTCTAAGAGAGGTCACATGTTGCCTTGCCATATCTCTTGAGGTCGGTAATTTATTCTCCTTTGGAAGCATTTTACACAATAGCCTACACGTGAAGACCATAAATGAGAAAAAGCATTCGAGTAATTGACCCATTAGCATAATTCACCATGTTTGCAAAATAGACTTTAAAGCTTACTTGAGTAATGCATTCAAACTTGCATTGCTCCATCCATAGATGGTCTGCAAGTTTAGTAACTCAAGGGAGACACGTAGAACAGAGAATGTGCACCCCTCAAACAGTGGAGTCGATGTTGCGGTAAAAAGATCGTCTTGCTCCATGCTATCATCCCTACCTGAGGATTGATGGACATATAAATCCCGCACCATATCATCAGACACCTCCTCCTCCACGGCCTCATGAGGTAATGGCGGAGGGCTACTATCACCATCACTCCATGCATCCGTAATGGTCCCTCTTGAGGATCCCATCTCATATCGCCGACGCTTCGCCTCCTCACGATGAGCATAGGGCAACATATGCGGGTGTGGCACTGCATCCTGTATCAAATTAAAATGGGATCATAACTCAAACACATGAACACCCATATGTATCTCAATCAACCTTAACTCTTTAACACTTACCATGTTTACGGTTGCATCCCATTCTCCATACTTTGAGACGTGATTGAGTGTAATTCTGCATGCACGATACATGTTTCCTTGACATCGATCACACATACATTTGATTTTTTGCTCCAACCACATTTTGCGATGGTGGATACGGAGGGGTTCATGTTGGAAGGCTGAAAGGAAGCAAAGAGTGGACACAAACTCAGAATACTTGCATTACTTGCTTGTAGAATGAAGAAGAGTGAGGTCCTTAAGTAGGCACCTCATACATGCTCACTGACATCACTGATGACCTCAGAGCTCCACAATCATCTCCTCAATCTGCTCCTAGATTCTCTCAATCATCCTATGTGGCTCTTCCACCACCTAACTGTGCTTGTGGGCACCTAATTGTGCCTCTAGCACTCACACATAGAAACCAAGGTGTGCCTGAGGCATACACCTTGAGATATCCCAACAAACCCCCCCTCAAGGGAATGCCTCAGGCTATGTCAAGGATACATCTAGTCTCATAGTTTCTCATGCCATCTCATGGTGGTCAAGGATTAATCTATGGCTAGGTTCTCATGCTAGCAAGGGTTTCCTTGGGTGTAAGGTAAACAAAAAGGGATACAAAAAGACCTTCCAATGGTTATCTCCCCTGCATGTACATGCACACAATGTCTGCAGGAGGTACCATGGAACAAAACATACACATGGCCTACATCATAAGGTGACCAGAGGTGTTTACAAAAACACACAAAACACAATAGTTTATTTTCATTCATTTTGGAGGACTATCCAGGCTGAGTACCTTGACATAAAAAGAGAGATCTGGAGCATACATAGAGATGATTTAAAATGCATAATCTTCAAAGGATGCCTCATCTTGTGGAGGCTCATTAACTGTAAGTAGATTTGCATTTTCTGTCTTTGCTTTGGCTCTGCAAAACTTCTCATTATGGTTGTTCTTGCCACAGTGCTTGCATGGATTAATTTTGAAGCAGTCCTTTGAAAGGTGATTTGTCTTTCCACAGTGATTGCAAGGGGTATACTTGCCCTTCTGGACTTTTACAGCATAAGCAGTGTCATTGCCTTTCCTGAGCTCCATATGCCTTTCTTCTTCTTGGAGAGCAGAGATAATACCTTCAAGATTAGGATTAGGAAGATTTTTCAAAGTGCTAACTATGTGATCATAATCTTTAGGCATACTCTTAAGTAACACTGCCATAGCATCATCTGGAGTAATAGGAGAGTTGATAGAAGCTAATTGAGTCATAAGACTCCGCATATAGTTGACATGAGCTGCTAAAGTAGTACCACTAGCCATCTTCAATTCAAAGAAAGAGATTTTAAGTGATAGTTTAGAGATGTGAGAGCTAGCACCAAAAATCATGTCAAGCTTCTACCAAGCTTCCGAAGGAGACTCCAAGTCAGAGATATGGTGAATATAATCATCTCCTAAAGCAAGAGCAATGATACCGTATGCTTTTTCTTCTCTAGCTGGATCCCTTGCCGGTCGTGTCGGAGTTGAGGATTCTCCAGCATTGGAGGCCGTAGAAGAAGCGGTAGGAGTCAGTTTGTTGACAAGTCCCCATAAGTTCTCCCTCATCAATGCAAATTTCACCTTCATCTGCCATGTGTGGAAGCCCTTTCCATTGAACTTCTCGAGATTAAATAGGGTAGCCATGAGAGGGTCTAACCCAGATATTGGGCAATGTCTATCTCTCTTACAAGGAAAAAATAACTGAAAGACTTCCAAAATATGAGCACTTGATGTAGCAAAGACTAGTGACCAATATTCAAACAATGATGCTTCTTCTTACATGCTTCATAGAAGTGGGTTAAATAAATACTTTCAAATCAAAACTAGGTCTAGTAATTCAAAACAAAACTGAAGCCACACTTGTACTGAAGTTATTGAAAGCTTCAAAAAACTAGAAATGCTAGAGTAGCATTTTATGTAGCATCATCTTCAAAAACTTGTCCAAAACTATCAAAACTGAAAAGCTGAACTTGGAGGGCTTGTAGCTCACTCTTCAAAGCAAGGAAAAGAGGGCTTTTTGAAGCAAAAGAAAGCTCATATACCAAAGAGGGTCCAGCACAGAGGTTGGACGAAATGGTGCGCACTTTTGCCCGGGAGAGTTGCTACAGGCTGAAACTGAGTTTTGACGATTTCTCCCTCGTTACTGAACCAAATGACCTGAAAAATGGCTCAAAATCTTTGTCTTGAGGTCGTCCATCTACTCCTAAGAGGGCTCAGGCAATGGCGGAGCAGGCAGGGAGTATTGAGCAACAGAAGAAATTCGCTGTTTGGAGAATGGCAGCCACCACATACGTTTTTTCTTCAATTGCTTACAGGTGGAAGTTTGCCCATACTAGAGGAGTTTCCAGCTCAAAGGGTTTGGGCAATGGTCGTTTGTAGGTGGAGAACCAAGCTCTCAAAGATTTTGGGAAGAAAGAGGAAAATGGAGAAGAAGAAGATGAAGAAGATGATGATGATGTGGCAGAAATGGGCTCAAGGGGGATCAAATGGCTCTGATACCATGTTGGAAGGCTGAAAGGAAGCAAAGAGTGGACACAAACTCAGAATACTTGCATTACTTGCTTGTAGAATGAAGAAGAGTGAGGTCCTTAAGTAGGCACCTCATACATGCTCACTGACATCACTGATGACCTCAGAGCTCCACAATCATCTCCTCAATCTGCTCCTAGATTCTCTCAATCATCCTATGTGGCTCTTCCACCACCTAACTGTGCTTGTGGGCACCTAACTGTGCCTCTAGTACTCACACATAGAAACCAAGGTGTGCCTGAGGCATACACCTTGAGATATCCCAACAGTTCATCCTCACTAGAGCTACTTGTTGAAGATGAAGACATCCTACATATAAACAACCCAAAAAATTTGTTCTTGGATGAGTTGTAAATGTCAAAACTCTGTGGAGCATCTAAAAGCGCGTCTAACAGTGCGTCTATACTATGGAGCGCATCTATAAGCGTGTCTAAAACGTACTTTAGATGCGCTGTTAGACGCTTTTTTAGACGCGCAAATAGACGTGCAGATAAATGCGCTTTTAGACGTGCACACTACGAGCTGATTTTCGAACCTACTTTTAGCGCGCTTGCTTTTCTTCACATACTTTTAACTTCGCGCGTCTTGCTTTCTTATTATTAACAGACACAGCTCCGAGCATCCACACTTATCTCCAAGCACCCACCCTCATCTCCAGGCTTACACAATCATCCCCAAGCACACAAGAGAAGAGGGTGAACAAGGAGAAGAAGAAAGAGAAGCAGAGGGTGAACAAGGAAGAGAAGAAAGAGAAGCAACTTTGAAGAAGGACAAGAAGCTTCCATACCTCTATCGAAGGTAAGTCTCTTGACGGTTGATCTTCTTTGGAAGTTGCTCTCTTTGTCCTTTGTCGTATGCAGGTCAACGAACGGATGTTTTTGGTACTAGTGTCGTTGGGCGCATGTCCTTTTCAAGTTCATAGAAAAATGCGTCTGTCGGAGCGCATCTATAGACGCATCTGTTTGGAAAAACAGACAGCCGCGCCTATAGATGCGCTTCGACAGTCTTTGTTGTGTTTTCCTTCTCTTTCTCCTTTCTTTTCCTTCTCTTTTCCTTCCACGTCCCCTTCCCCTTCCACTTCCACTTCCAAGGAAAGGATTGCATGATTGAATGATGGAAATAAGTGATTGCATGAATGAAGAAAGGGATTGCATGAATGATGGAAAGGGATTGCATGATTGAAGAAAGGGATTGCATGAGTGATGGAAAGGGAAAGCATGATTGAAGAAAGGGATTGTATTCGTGAGAAAATAAGGGATTGCGTTCTCTTTTTCTCTCCTTTCTCCTCTCTTTCCTTCTCTTTTCTCCTTCTCTCTTTCTCTCTTATCTCCTTTCTTTTTTCTCCTCTCTTTTCCTCTCTTTTCCTCTCTTATCTCCTCTCTTTCCTTCTCTTTTTATCCCTTTTCTCATCTCTTTCCTTCTCTCCTTTTCTCTCTTTCCCTCCTCTATTTTCTCCTCTCTTTCCTCTCTTTTTCTCTCTTTTTTTCTCCTCTCTTTTCCTCTAACCTCCTCTCTTTTCTCCTCTCTTTCCTTCTCTCTATTTTCCTCTCTATTATCCCCTCTTTCCTTCACCTTGTCTCTCTTTTTCTTTCTATCTTTTATCCTCTCTTTCCTTCTCTTTTCATGGTAATTTTCCTCTCTTATCTTCTCTCTTTTGCTCTCTTTTTTCCTCCTCTCTTTTCCTGTATTCTCCTCTCTTTTCTCCTCTCTTTCCTTCTCTCTATTTTCCTCTCTTTTATCCCCTCTTTCCTTCACCTTGTCTCTCTCTTTCCTTCTCTCTTTTACCCTCTCTTTCCTTCTCTTTTCGTGGTAATTTTCCTCTCTTATCTCTCTCTTTCTTTCTCTTTTCGTCTCTTTTCTCATCTCTTTCCTTCTCTCTTTTTCTCTCTGTCCCTCCTCTCTTTTCTCTCTTATCTCCTTTCTTTTTTCTCCTCTCCTTTCCTCTCTTTCCTTTCTCTCTTTTCCTCTCTTTTCCCATGTGAAGCTTCAATAGCCTGACATTGAGCAAGCAGATATAGACTTCTCTCACTCTAATTCAAAGAATTCAAGAGTCTATAAATGCTTGCTCAATGTTAGGCTGTCACTCTTTTTTTTCTTTTGCATCTCATGACAAGGGCATGCTCGATGGTAATCTTCTTCTTTTCTTTTCTTCAGTTGATCATGTGGCCAGGAAGCTCTTTAGCCTCATTTGATCTTTGGGATGCCATCTTTCGGGAGTTATATAACCTTTTGGGGCACCCTCCCACTCTTGCGGAGTTATACGCATACATGACGGGCACTACAAACACCACCCAGGAGTCGGCAGTACAGACTCCAAACCACCCCAATCCCACACCAGCTGGAGATTACCCTAATAGGGTCTAGACAGCCCAAGAACCGATCCCCTTCTCCCCCCTACGGTTAGGAGGTCCTTCTGTCTCGCAGAGCCATCGGTGTACTCCCGTGCCATCGAGAGTCGCTTCTCCAGCTATGAGTGGCCAAGGTACTCCCGTGTAGTCGAGAGTCGCTTCTCCAGCTACTACGAGCGGCCAACATACTAGCTCGACATGACAGGGCAACAGGCATAGTAGTAGGAAGAGCGGTGGGGTATGCATGGCAACCTGCTTTGGGGGGGGTAGTGGTGGGGACAAGGATGATTCAGATGATGCAGACGTGCCAAAGGGTGATGGCATGATTTACTATGACATCACTCAGACAGGAGGCATCTTGATGGATGCACGGGGGAAGGACATCATGGCCTTCATGCGCTCTGTAATTGCTAACAACTACAGAGATAGATTTATTCACTACAAAGACCATCCAAAAAAGTTGGCTAATGAGACCCTCGATGCTGTTTGCTCTAGGTATCCCAATCCCCCCAATATTCAGTTCAAAGATAAATTGCCAAGTCAAAGATTGTTACGATACTTGGCAAATAAAATATCTTTGCTTAAGAGGCAGGCACTAGCTGAGATTGCTAGGATCAAGGGAGGTCAACCACCAAGGCGCCAGCCCCACACCGCTCACAACTGTGAGTGGAAGAAAGAAATGAAGGTAGCAAAGGCGGACCCTAGTCTACAGCATGTGGAGGCACGAAGGATCCAAATGGAGCAATATGGAAGCGTGCATTTTGGAGCAAGGGGTGTTGAATCATGGGAGGTTTAATTTGTAAGTATCAATCTCAAATTATATTGTTTATGTAGTTTATTTAGGAGGTTTTTCTTTGTACTAACCCCTTCGCAAATTGTGTCATCTTGCAGCTTGATATCATGGGCAGTGACGGGTTGATTACTGAGGAGTAGTATATCCGGGCTACTGGAGCGCCCCCCCCAAGTATTTGAAAGTAATTAAATAATGTCAATATTGTAAGTAAAGATTTGATTTTTCATACATTGATACATGTTGTTCCTCGTTTATGGAACCTTGCAGTTGATCAGGAGGGAGAAGATCAGGAAGAAGGGAGCGAAGAAGGGGGCGAAGAAGGGAGCGAGGACACGGAGAACTTAGATTGATCGTAGAAGTAGTTCTAGCTACTCTTTTTTGTACTTGAAGCCACTGGCTTGGCTCCGTGCCTCTCTTGTATATACACTCCTCTTATTTTTTGTACTTGAAGCCACAGGACATGGCTTGGCTTCGTGCTATATGTACATACAAGCACTTTTTGAGCTATGAATTAATACACACTCCTTTTTTTTTTTTGGCTTTCGATTTCCTTGTGCAACGTTCTATCAATGAATGCCTTGTGAACTAAACGTTTTGGAGTTGTAATGGTTTATTCGGAATTGTAATCGTCGGCTATAGACGTGCTTGCAATCGTGCTAATTAAAATGCGGTTGGCTGTAAGAATTGAATTACACAATGTGGAAATGGGATTCTTGTAACTACATAGCATACACAACATACACAGCATTCTATTCAACCACACAAAATTCTTCTTTTATAAAAAAAAAAGATTTTGTAGAGCGTCTATAAGCGTGTCTATATACGCGTCTCTAAAATTTCTAGCAGACCATCTATTTGCACGTCTATAGAGGCATATATATACACGTCTGTTTGTTTTTTTTTAATTTCTAGTAGGACGTCTATTTGCGTGTCTATAGGCACGTCTGTCTGTTATATAGGTGCGGGTCTGTAGATGCTCCGATAGATGCGCCCATAAGTTTTATTTAAAATTAAGCGCGTCTGTGTGCGCATCTATAGGTGCTTTGTCTTGTTGTGACATTTGTTGCCTTCTCGCACTTACATGATGTTGTTGCCTGTTGTGTGTTGATTTGAGTATTGTGATGATGTTTATCGTATTTAGGAGATGAGAAACTCGACAAACGATTGAGATTTTCATAAATCACACTTTTTCAATGTTGAAGGATTCAAAATATAATAGTTTATAATTTTGTAGTAAAAATAGGCCAACCTAACAATAGTGTCTAGAAAGAGGGTTTTGATATATGCTCTTTAGGCACTCCATTCAATTGTTCTCTATTTACTCATCTTATGCGGTGATTTTCCAAGTCTGAAACTATTGTGATATATGTATTTCAATCCGAATCCTCAAATGACCTTGTGGGAATAATGGCTCACCTCAACTAATAGCTTGAAATTTTTATCACATTTGGGTCACGAATTAATGCATATCCTTTGCAGTTTTGGCATGAAGGGGTAGTGTGCTCAAGCATTCATGCTCTCTTGTTTTACTCCCATGCCATGAATATTTTCCCCTTGAACAATGGTTTATAGAATTTGGGCAAGCAGATTAATGTTAGATGAGAATGGCATACCATGTTTTCACCTCAGGTGTTGAGTCAATGTCTCTCACAAACCTTTTTAGGGAATGTATTCCCAAACACGTAACACCAGCTCTATGCTTAGCCATGAGACAATCCCCCAGTTAAAGTTGGCAAGTGTTGGTTTGTTTTCCCCCCCTCTTTTTTTCTCCCCTTCTCCCCCTCCTCTCAAAAGTAATTGCATGTGTGATGTGTGTGGGTTGTCCCCCCCCTCTTTTCTTTTAAAATTAAATGCATGTATGATGTGGTAATACATTGAACTAGCCTTGATTCTTCTCTTGCAAGCAAGATGCTTTTCGATGCCTGAAACGTCATCCTCTTCTCCATCCCATTACAATATTATTTTTTTGGGAGAGTTACCCTTTTGTCCATCCAAATGAATAGAGAGAGAGAGAGAGAGAGAGAGAGAGAGAGCTCACTAAATTTATGTTCTCATTGTGAGACGCAATGCTCTTTCTATGAAATCATGTTTTAACATAGTATTGTTGTATAGATACATGTAAGATATTTTGCACTTGTATGTACTCTTCATATATTCCTTCTCAATTGTAAAGATGAGAGAGAGAGAGAGAGAGAGAGAGAGAGAGAGAGAGAGAGAGAGAGACGTCCCACCAATTTGAGAGAGAGAAGAGAGAGAGAGAGAGAGAGAGAGAGAGAGAGAGAGAGAGGCCTAACCATCTCTCACTAGGTTTTCTTCATGCACTAAATTTTTCTCATCGTGAGAGGTAATGCTCTTTCTATTTTGACCTAAAAATCATATTTTTAACATGGTATTTTCATACATGTAAGATATTTTGCCATTGATGAGGCATTGTTGCCATCAATTTTTTAAAATATATTTATTCCATCTTAAAAATTCCCAAGGAGGCTAGATCCAACCATAGGCAATTAGCCTATCATCTGTCTTGGACCACCGAACCACCTTAGTAGATGCAAGAACTCAAGGCTAGTCATCGTTGCTACTGTTGGAAGTTGGAACTCAATGATGCAAGTCGTCATTACTACTATTGGTAGTTGGAATGTTGCAGTTGGTTTACGAATCCCTTATATGGGATATCATCTATTAATAGAGTACAATTCTCCTCCAAATGCTTGCTAACCTTGTCTATTGTTTGGAATGGTGCATTGGCCTAAATAGACATTGATTTTGTTTCATGTAGCATTTTTTTTTCCCCACACAGTAAGCAATGGGATTAATTGTTTGCAAACCCTTGATGGAGCACAAATAAATTTGAGAAATTGTGCTCTTACATTTCTATCTTGCACATGACCACACTTCCACATTCAAGTATGTACATCAAGTACCTAAGAAGTCAATGCATCCCTTTTGTAAAACAATTTTCCAAATTTTCCAAATTGATAAGCCGTATATTTTGTGGATTTATTTTCACTCTTGTAATAGAAGACTAATAAAATCAAGGATACTTTTTTCTAAATGAGAAGATCATGTATCGAGAAGCATCCCTCTCTTGCACCCCTTATTATAAATTCCATGAAATGATAAATATGAATATCTCATGATCTTTTGGGCCAATTCATGAATGGGTGGTCATTTTTTTGTGAATTTCAAGGAATATATTGCATATGGCTAACTCTCTATATGTAACTTACACATTTCTTAATGAAATTTGACAAACTTGGTGTCTAAACTAATCTAAACATTCTAAACTTGAATCTGAGATAAAAATTTTATACAACTAGCATTTTGAATGCGATCAATAAATCATTTTAAATTCTATAATTCCTATTAATATTGTATAGGATATCCAAAAAAATTTGGAAACATGAAATTATAATTATGCTAGACACATATGGAAGCAATTGTTTATTCAAAAGCAATTGCTAGACACATATGGAAGCAATTGTTTATTCAAAATTTAATAATTGAAAAATGTATATCGATGTGTGCATCACAAAGAAAGAATTGGTGTCATCGTTAGTATGGGAGTCAGTAATTCAATGTTCTCAGTGTCAATATGGGCATCAGTATCAGTGTCAGTATGTACCAACACTCAGTGTTGTTATAGGTGTCGGTATATATCAATGCTTTGATAGAATTAAAAAAAACTTTGGTGGTGCACAATGGGGCTTGTTTCCAGCCACATCTTGCCCCAAAAATTATATTTTTTCATTAGAATCATGATAAAATGTTGTCAAAAGAGACCTGCAAAGTCATGTTAGAATGTTGGAAACATGGTCTACAAAATGATATGTGCTACAAAATGGCAAAAGTGCCGAAGTTCAAAATGGAAATTTGCCAAGGTATTGTGCTACAAAAAGAGTGGCGATGTGCAAAATGACAAAATGTCCTATTCTACTACTATTACTACTCCTCCGAGCTCTCCTCACCCTCCTCATCTCTATGGGAACTTTGCATAGGCCTGATACCTCGCCCCTCCTTCAAGCTCACGAGCCTCTCCTCTTTTGCTTGAGATGCATTCTTCAAGTCTAGATCTCCGGTTAGGTTGGAGTTGCCTCCCTAAGTTAGAAAATAATATAAGAGTGTTGATTGTAAGACAACGATGATAGTCAAATGACAATGATGAGGACTAGGCTATACTCACATGATGCTATGCCACCTTCTTCCAACAATCGATTCTATATCCTTCTTGCTCCTTCTCCTTAAACCAAGTCTTGGCTCCAATCTTGTACGCCCTTCTAGACTCGTTGTCGTCTGGAGGCCTATCAATCACAGATTCCTATGGATCCAAATTCAAAGAGTTAGATATGATTCTGACATGAAAAAATATTTGAACAACTGAACATTCAGTAGAAGATAAATATATCCTTACCACCAATGCCTCCTTGGCTAGTCTTCCACCACTCTCGAGGTGCGAAGCACCTATGGTCTCCATGCATCTCCTTGTCATCCCGCTGAGTTGCGAATGCATCTCGATTCTCCTTGAAGTCCTTCTTCGCTTTCTTATAATCTCTCGGCTCCACCCACTTTGGCTTGGTCTTACCTTTCTAAACAGCTTCCCTATATTTGTATCTACAAGACCTTAGGAGCTTTCCCATGCACGTCAGCAGGCACTTTGCTCAAACTCATCCCTGTGAGGGTTGGGAAAATTGTCTCTATAGGGCATCTATGACAGCATCCTTGGCTCTTTGGTCCTGCTAATTCCAAGGTTCAAGATATCCTTGGGGAAGTGCGTGCTCATCAACCTCTTCATATATTTAATGACCCTCCTCCCATCATTATCCTCCTAAACTTTCCCAACATTGTTCATGAGGTAGTAGAGGTCCTCGATCAAATAATGCATGATGGATGGAGTAGCGGAGCGAGAGCATGGATTGACAGAAGCGGAGCTAGAGCAAGGGGTGGAGCATGCGCTTAAGGAGCGAGGGTGCTGTGGCATGTGAGAGGGGTGGGCAATGGACAAGACTGGAACTGTGTCGCATGAACAGGGGGAGACCTGCCAAGATTTATACAAAAAAATAGAGTAGGAAAATGTACTAGAAGGGTGGTCAGCCCCTAAAAAAGACTCAGGTAGTATTTATCCAAAATTTATACAAAAATAGAGAGTCACTGAAGTTCAAAGAGAACAAGTCTAAGATCTCTAAAGAACTTTAGATTTATGCAAGACTTCCAGGACAGTGGCTTGACAAAGACCACTATAGGAGCCTTCAGCAACATACTTTGCAAAATGTGGATTCTTATAATATTGAATGCCTTCCAACAGTTCCTCGTGGAATACATCCATCTTGTGAATGACACTCTTGGGTTGACGTTGTGGAACACTATGTTCCTCCTCCAAGCGATCAATCTCAAGTACGACAATCTTGGGTCACCGAGGGATGAATTGCAAAAGGGTTCATCTTCCACATGACAAGAGGCAAAAGAAATGACAATAGATATTCAGAATCGTTCGTTTGACATTACAGTCATTGGCCTATCAAAGGACACTATCTAGACCCAGAGCATTCTCACACCATATGTAGAACAAAAAGATGAAAACACGGAAACATGAAAAGACAAAAATGTGTAAGGATGAAATGTGAAAAGATGGAAATAAGAACAGAGAAATAAAAGGAAGAGAGGAAGAGAGAAAGCCAAAAGAGAGGAATAAAGAAGGACACAAGAGAAAGAAGACGAGAATAAGAAGGGAATAAGTAGAAGAAGAAGGGACAAAAAAAGAAAAGGAAGAAGGAAGAAAGGAGGAAAGAGGAGGAGGAGAGAATAAGAAGAAGAAAGAGAGAGAGAGGGAGAGAGGGAGAGAGGAGTGAAAGAGAGGAGGGAGAGAGAGAGGAGAGGAAGAGATCCGAAAGAAGAGAAAAAAGGAGAGAGGATAAGAAGGAGATGAGAAAGTGAAGAGGAGAAGATGAATAATAAGGAATGAATAAGAAGAGGAGAAGAAGAAAGAATAGGAAGAGAGGGAAACAAAGGGAAAGAGTGGAAGAAGAAGAGGGAACGAGTGGAGACAAAGAGAGGAGAGAGAGACTCAGAGAGAGTTGAAAGAAAGAAGAAAAGTGAAAGAAGGGTAGGAAAGAAAGAAAGAAGGGAGAAACAAATGAGAGAATAAAAGAGAGCGAATAAGAAAAGAGAAATAAAAATAGAAGAGGAGTAAAAGAATCTCGGGGGGGTCACTATGTATAAACCCTCTATATCACATGCGTTTAAGGCCTATATTTAAAGTCCCTTATCTGTAAAAAATTTCATTAATAAAATGTACCCCTTTTCTATACAAATCTGTAAATTTTTTCCAAAACTATTTTAAATAGTCCCTTATGTATATTTATTTTTGTAAATTTTAGAAAAAAAAAAATCCTTTTGTTGAACTCATGTGATAGGGTTACATATGACGAGTGACCCCCCTGAGAAAAGAATAAAGCAAGAGAGGAGTAAAATAATAATAGTAGAGGCTAAAAGAATAGAAAAAAGAACAAGAGAGGAGTAATAGAGGGAGAAGAGGGAAAATAAAACATTAGGGGAGAAACTTAATCTCATCCTATGTGGAGGGGTCATAATGGAGGCCCAAGTGGTTTTGGTAAGCTAGAGGTGGTTTTGCAAGCCATAAAGGGGGGAGGAGCCAAAAAAACGTTTAGCAAGATATAAATATATTGAAAATGTGAACATATGTGGTGACATTATTGGTGGTTGGCTTAGTGGCTAGGGCCCAAAGGTGGGGGCCAGGTCATTACTGGTTCAACTCTTGCTGGTGCACACTAAAGTTTTGGAGAGTTGGGTGCCCAATGTGGTGGCTAGTGTAGCCGCCTTTTCACACAGCAATCTCGCTTGAGGTGTGGCCTCCACTGGTCCCTATACCATCTACATAGCCATGGTGGCCATGCCACTTACAAGCCCACTTGCTACCCCCCTTTTTTGACCCTACACCCATCACTATAGCTAGTAGCACCAACCATGGTACACATAAGCCTGACAAAGTAGAGCAAAGCCAGTGGTTAGGTAGACGCCCCATTGTTGGAGGTGTTGCTATGAATTTGGTTAATTATTCTTATGGAGGAGGCGACTTAAGTATCTAGCTCCATGCCAATGTATGCACAAAAAGAAAAACAAGAGGGGTAGGAAACATGTTCTTACCTGGAGAGTACGTACTTCAAGCATGACCACGAATGATCCCACTTAGGGTTTTGGGATTTTTCCCTTCAAGAGAGAGGAAACATATCATTTTAAAAAAACAGTTAGTGAAAGGAGGAGTTTCGAGAAGCAACACACCAAAGGAATGGAGAGGAGACAAGGAGAATCCTACAAACAAAAGAAAAGCATGAAAACAAGAGGTAGAGCTTTCCTACTCCTCTCTTTGATGCTTTTTTTTCCATACATTGTTCTTTCCTTTCATAGTTTTGAGGGAAAGAAAGGAAAGGAGGAGAGAAACATAAGAGAAAGGGAGGGAAACTAAAGGAGAGGGAGAAGAAAACATAAAGGAAAGACAAAGATACAAAAAGAACTTGAAATTTATAGAAGGAGATGAGAGAAAGTCTTACCTTGAGGTGGAGAGGGAGATCGTGCAAGTCTTGGAGGTGGAGAGGGAGAATATAGGAGAGGATGGAGAGGTGGGAGGGAAAAGGAGGGAGGAGTGATGAGGCAAGGATGAAGGGTGATCATGAGCTAAAATCTAGGAGGAAGCCTAGAGGATGCAACAAAGAAAAACGTGAATGGCGTCACGGGAAGGGGCGAGCATGGGTTTTTGTCTCCGGTACCGTCGGTATGACCGATGATATCAACAAACAAGGATTTTAGGGGAAGTTTGGGGGCTCTTGGGTTTTAGGGTTTAGGGGGGCTTGGCGGGGGGGGGGGGTTGGGGTTTTTGGAAGGATTTAGGGGGTTTGAGGGGAGTTTGGGGGGATTTAAGGGGATTTAGGGGGTCTTGGGGGCTTGAGGGGGTTAAGGGGCTTTAGGGTTTGGGGGAGTTTAGGTGATTTGGATGGGTTTATCGGGTTTGGGGGGGTTTAAGAGTGTTTGAGGGGATTTAGGGGGATTTAAGGGGGTGTGGAGGGTGTTAGATATCAATGATCCACTCTCATGTAACTACGCGAGAACCAGTGTGAACTCTTAAGCCCCCCATATGAGGAGAAGGCATTTGAGTAGCTCGGTTATCCGGTAGGTCCTAGTTTGGACACCAGATGGGGGCCATGTGTGGCCTGATGGCTGCATGGCTTCAGATAGAGTTGGCACACTGCCAACTAGGCTACATGCAAGTGCGGGGAGGCATCCCATGACTGACTGCACTGAGGGTAGATGAAGCATTTCTCGAGGCAGCCCACTCTCAAGCTACGGGGCCCGTTTGGAGCCCCAGATGGATCCCGGATGGTGGATCTGGGCCGAACGGCAACCATAGGTTAGTTGCTCTATTCTATGCCACAGTTCTAACATGTGGTCGGTGGCCTATTTCGAGACCAACATCCAGTTGGCCGTTTTGGGTCGATTGGGTCGGTGGTCACCTAATTGGGTCTAACTGACTACGCCTGGTGGCTATATAAGAGCAAGCCCGTGAAGCCCATTATCATCACTGGCTACACCAACCCTGATTCCTTAGCATCTAGCCTCCGTCCTCTACTGTTTCCAGCATGCCATCAAAGCTTCTCACATAGGAGCGCACGGCTGGGAGGTAGCGCCATCTATTGTATCAATTTTATAGTAATCAAATTTTTGATTCTCCATACTATCTGCTTTTCTCTCTTGCATATGAGATCCTATTATCTGTTGAGCATAGACGTATTGTTTTCTTATAGAGGGTTGTTGGGGGTTTTGGGTTTTGGGTTTTGGAGGGGGGATTTTGTTGTTTGACTTGACTTTGTGGGATGTTTTCAGCTAGATAGGATGAGTAGTGACAGCTCATCGAATAGGGGGGCAACCCTCGGGAGTGTGGAGTGGCTTCGTGAGAGATTTCCTCGCCCTTGCATGCATTGTAGGTGAGAGGTTTGTCATCAGTGCCGTATTATCATGTGCCACTTGCAAATGTATGGAGAGGCACCACCAGAAGAGGATATTCGTCGTCATGCTAGTGCATCATTGGTAAACCAATGGTATTTGTGTAATTTATGAATATTTATATTCTGTGTGTATTGCACACACTAACCTTGCATCATTATATATGATGAGGAGAGTAGCGAGGGAGCACATGCACCACCACCAAACTTTGAGCCAGATGATGATCCTCAGGCCTGGGGGGGTGGGGGGGCACTAAGAAATGTGTAAGATAGCACATGCGATCAACAACAGAGGTGTTTTTTTGGAGTTATAGAAAATGTACATAAGGGGGATTTTGATTCAAAAAGTAAAAAAGTTCAAATGTAAGGGATCTTTAATCATGTCAAAATTTACATAAGGGGTGTATATAGGTTATAAAAATCCATAGGTAGGGGTTTTTTTTTAATACCCCTTAATCATACATGCTATATTGGGATTCTACATAGTGCCCCCCACCCAAGTCCTCAAGATGATCCTCTATAGTAGGACAAGGGTATGGCAGACATGATGGATTCTATTTTTCGAGGCACGATGGAAGATGGGGTGAGATATCAGAGCATGAGACCGTGATGCATGATTTGGCATCAATATGCTTGTATGATGGTACAAGGATGACAAAACTACAAGCTCGCCTCGGATCTTGAATTTGCATGCAAAGTATGGCTGGTCAGACACAAGTGTCTCAGCCCTGTTGAGGTGAGTGCAAATCATTTTTGGATCCTAATTTGTTTAAAGTTCCTTGTTCTTAGTATCTACTTCCTAATGATTTTAATTAGTATCTCATTCTTAAGATTTCTTGGATATGCAAATTGCAAAAGGTTGCTCCTGAAGATGTTTCCTGCCCCAAATACCATGCCCAATTCCAAAGATGAAGAGAAGAAAATGGTTGGGATGGATTACGACACCATTCGCACTTGCTCTAATGATTGTGTCATCACGAGTATGCAGATTTGGTTAATTGTTTGGAGTGTGGGGCATAGCGCTATAGACAAACTTGCTAGGTGAGAAGATCCCAGTGAAGATCTTGAGACATTTTCCCTTCATCCCCAGAATACAACACATGTTGAGATGCAAATAGCTGATGACATGGCATGCTACACATCGGTCCATCGTTTACACTTTGAGGATCCCTGTAGATTGTGCTACTTGGAATCACATTGACAACATGTGGCTAGAGTTTGAGTGGGAGCCACACAATTTACATCTCGGGCTCGCAATGGATGGCATGAATCCTTTTGGGTTACGCTCAATATCTTGGTCAACATGGCCCATAGTCGCTAAACTATAATATCTTGCCATGGATAGCAATAAACAAGGGACATCTCATGCTTTCCCTACTTGTTCTAGAGAAGTACAAGGCCAAGAATATGGACATGTACATGGCACCCTTGATCGAGAAGCTGCAAATCCTATGGAGGGGTGTATGTGTCTATGACATTTCCATAGCTTTGAGGTGGGTCGCAGACATTTCCATTAGGGGAATTTTGATGTAGACCATGCATAACTATTTAGGATATGGGGAGTGCATAGGTATGTGCTTCTGCATGCCTATTTATTCATTTATCCTTTGTGGTGTGATCTATGCATGTCTAATGACCTATGTGTGCATGCATATATGTAGAACTTACAACACGAGGGTACCACGCTTGTCCTATTTATGGTACTTGTTTGAATGTAGGACAATCCAAACATATGAGGAATACAGTTTATGAAATTCATGCTCAATTCCTTCCTCGATCATCTTGGACGTGAAGGTTAACTTGATCCACCATCAGCCGGTAGGAAGGAAAGCCTACTGGATTCAGGATTGGAGAGCTAACAGTGAGGATCCTCCTCTTGGTATGGAATGGCTTTCAATCTTTTATGAGCTTCCATATTGGGGTGAGTTACAAATCAATCATCTCTTGGATGCCATGCATATCTTCAAGAATGTGTCTCGAATGTGTGGGATTCTATTTGGGCATACTTGGTTGGTGACAAAGACACAAGGGGAGTGCATGAAGACTTGCACGAGATGGTTAGGATGCCTCACTTGTGTCTCCAAGAGCATGCACATAGAACCCAAGAGTGTGGTTCTACAACCCAAGAGGGTGGTTCAAGAATCCAAGAGCATCCTCCTAGAATTTTTCTCCTGAAGGCACCATGGATCCTTTCCAAGAGGGAGGAGGCAAGGGTCAAGGTGGACATTGAATCTTTTCAGACACCCATGGGACACATGCGTTGCTTAAGGGGAGCGTTTATAATGGACAAAAATGTTAGTGGCCTAGAGTCCCATGTTTGGCACAAGGTCTTGTAGGTATTCTACATGTTAGCTTGAATGCTTAGTAGAACTAAGATTTTGATGCTTTTGTGTAACGTATATGATTTGTTAGAGTTAGCTCAAATGTCCACCTCTCATGTAACCCACCAATATTCTGTGTACCCAATGTTGTAAGGCCCCCATATGAGGAGAAGCCATGATGGGTATCGGATATTGGGAGGGATCCCCAGTTTAGACACTGGAAGGGGTCTTAGAGTAGACCAGATGGTTATGAGACGGCTTAGGAGCCAAGAGTAGATACCCGTCTGCAAAAAGGGGGGGTTCGGGGGGGCGATAGCCCCCCCGATAGCAGGGGGTCCGGGGGGCGCAGGCCCCCGGTGGGGGTCTGGGGGCAAAGCCCCCAGCGGCAGGGTCCTTCATCTACCCGCCGGCATGTTTTCTGAAGGGTCGGTGGTCTTCCAGGCCGACTGTCTATTAGGCCGACTGCCTATTACAGGGCCGACCGTCAACCACTTACACTATATAAGTGGCCACCCCCTATCATCAGATTACCAGTTCTTCACGCTCATAGTCCTCCGTCCAGCATCTGTCTAGATCACCATCGAAGCTCTGTCTGTAGAGCGCACGGGTGGACAGCCAACCATCAGTTGTATCAGCAGTTTGGTATATCAGAATTTTTGTATTCTCTCTAGCTTTCCATCGTATACTTGCGTTTTGTTGTTATCTTCCGCTGCGTACTATTTTCTTACATGATTGTCATACATTTTTATAACTCCTTTGTTTCTTGGGTAGTTTATCCTCTCAATTACAATGAGAGGATGCTTACCAAAAAATGTTAGAAAACCTATCTACAAAATCAGTGGCATTGTCAAATGTGCTTCTTATCATATCACCTTGATTATATTTTATACAATTTTAAATGATCGGTAGAAAATATTGAATCTTATGTGTGGACATGGAATAGGTGGATATCGCAAAAAGAGATCTCTATATCAAGCATTAAGAGGGATAATGTGGACTCCATTGAAGCTGTGTGCTTGTTTGAGAAGAACTTTCCCTCAAGCATTATGATGACTCAGGTGCACGTGCTTGTATAGGTAGTTAAGGAGGTCACCATTGCAGGAACCGTTCATAGTTGTTGGATTTTTTTCCTTGATTCATGAAAACTTTGAATGGATTTGTAAGGCAAAGAGCAAGACCTAACAACATGGTAGAGGGATGGATTACGCAAGAGTCATTAGTATACATCACAAAGTTTCTTGTATCCATGGATCCCAATAGGGCCACATGGTTGGAACATCAAGGACAATGAACGTGTCGTTTGCTAAGGTTCCCCAAGGTAAAGAGATTGAAAGAAAGATGAGCGAAGAGAAAAGGGAGAAATTCAACAAGTTTTGTATCCTCAATAGTCCCGAGATGAAAAAATGCATGGAGACATATGAAGAGGCTAAAGCAGAAAGAATAAATAAGAGGACCAGACGTAGATTCACGTACAGGAAAAGGGTACGATATCCACTAGACCTTGCTCTTCTCCCCTGACACATGTCACGTGATTGGCTACAAGAATCTCTTCATAAATTTGGAGATGTTGGAGAGAACATAATAGATCGAAAGTGAGTACTTGTAGTCGGATGTATGCCACATGTAAGTTTCTTACCTTTCTACTTAATTTGGGTATTTATGGTCACAATCGCTACAAAATTCATCCTCATCATATTAATCATGTTCTTTTATAATACAAAAAGGTACAGTACATTATGGTCACATGGATGACATTTTTACGTGGAATGCATTGATTCAAGCACAAGATAGCCAAGCAAGTGCTCCTGACACACACACACACACACTTAAGCATACATTAACATAATTGATGGCATTTAATTTTCATCTTCAACGTAGGTGGTCTTTCATTTGGATCGTTTGGATCAAAGATGGTGGTATGCAGTCCAAGTTGCTCCTCAAAGAAAACAAATTTTTGAAGATAGGGATGTGGATATGGAGATGCCACCAATAGATCCAACTAATGATGTCATGGGATCTAGGGAAGAGGATGAAGATGACAATATGGGACAATAATGAAACTATAATGGAGGAAGATGGAGATCATGAAATTGGAGAAGAAGAGGGAGAATTAGAGGGTGAACTAAAGGATAAAGTCTTAGGTAGACATACAATAGAGGATGATATGATATAGGTGATCAATTGTATGTCAACTTAGAGATAGACTTATTTGGCGTGCAAGACTTGTCTCAAGACAAATCCATTGATGTAAATGCTACTGATTGATTGTTTTGACATCAACAAGGTTTCCTCTCTTTGGCCCTCTCATTTTTATAGTGGCATTTAGTACATTTGTATGTTAAGTTTACCATCAATATATGAATGTTTTGATCTCAATTTTGGTGTACATACTCTTATATTTTTCATCTTTCAAATGATCAAACTTGTGGTCAAAATTTATTTTGGGTCCCCTTGGAAATGACGCTTTGTAAAAACATCGATCTAGAAAATTTAAACTAGAGTCGGTATCGGTGATATGGTATTAGAGTCAATGCAAGTGTCGGAAGGCATCGGTATATACTGAAGCCTATACCAACATGCATGATGATGCATATACCAACTAGCATACCATCGTTGAGACTAACACCTAACCCGCCCACCTACCATATCAATGATTTTCACACTTGCACCTGCGAAGCATCAATAGATAGCATCGAAAAGAGGCACATGCCTTGTAGTGTGCATACTTGAGCTTCAAAAGGTCTTCAATACTATGCTACAATTGTGCATATACATTTGAAGGGAAGTTTAATAACTTCTTCTCATTTGTTCGTAAAGGCAAACTCTATGAAAAAATGTACTCTAAACTTATGAATCTAGTGTAGGGCCTTAAAACTTTAATATTTGCTGAAATTTCAAGCTTAGTTCACCCATAAACAGATGCACTAGAAAAAATTAAATTAACACATATGCAATGCTCTTTGAATAAGTTCCACATTATTTACCATTTTTCATTGGTTCTATTTGAGGCCCATAATCATGTCAAAGGTGGTTCCATTAATTCTTAATCCACAACATCAAACCTGCTAGCATTTTCTTCCTTCATCCATTTTCTCGGGGGGGTCACTTAGTGTAATATGTTTATATCACATAGGTTCAAGGAATCTTTTCTTAATCCCTATGTAACCTATTTTTAGCATCATCTCCTCCCCCTCTAGAAATTTTCTCAAATATTATAAATCCCATAATGTAAATATATTTTTTCTCTTTTAGAGGAGTTTTTAAAGTCCTTTTCTGAGAGATACATTACTACTTTTAGAGTCATTTTGGAGCCAATATGAAATATTTAGAATGTAAGATATCTGCACAGTGTGCATTATTTAGAATGTAAGATATCTACACAGTGTGCATTATTTGAATCTATGCACGTGAAAGAGAGGTACCACTTGCAATAATGGGCAATACTCGGGCAATATGAAGGTTTGATCTCTGGTGGTAGTGCCAAAAGACTAAGAGAAACAAAGAGTATACAAGACAAATTTTGTATACCAAAAGTAAGGGAAACAATAGCAAACAAGATAAAGCATGTGTGCCATGCACACCAAGTTTCAAGACTAACGAAGTGAATGAAGTAGCTTGAAATATGCAAAGAGAGTCGTGCAAGACAAAATAAACAACATTTATAGAAATTCTTCATCAAATATTGGGAGCTTTTATAAATGATATATATCCTTCAAAATGTTTCAAAATCCATATGTACAGATATTCAAGCTAGATAGGTTTGGGATATCCAAGTTGACAAAATATTTGATGACAATATATATAGTAATTGTTTCTTGCTGAATGCAAACATCTAGGGCTTTTCTACGTCAAAGATTGAAACCTTTATGATATATCAAACTTACTAATTGCTTCCATGTCTTTGATGTTATAAGAATTGAAAAACATCGTGGTGCTTTGTCGCATTCATAGAAGGCCTTTCACTTTTTGCTTCGATGAAAACCCTCCCTAAGACATAGAGTACTCAAACCATAGAGGCTAAATTCATGCAAGACTTGGCTATACCCAACTCCAAAACATGATATTCAAACTCTTTTGCTACACCCATGCAAAAATTTATTGAAACCCATACTAAAACATTTTATTCATAGTTGCTTTGCCACATCAATGTAAAACCTTGTTTAATCCCATGCAGAAACCATGTATCCAAACCCACTTTGTGTTGAGGAAGTCATGGAAGTAACCATAAAACTATTGCAAATCATCCACTTATGTGATTGAAGATCCAGCAAAATGATAATTTTCAAAAAGGATAACCATTAAGATAAATCCAACTCAATACAAAATAATAAATGTAGCTTTTTCTCCTTAGATAGGACCACAAAGAAGAAGAGAAAAAAGAAGTACATATCAAATTCCCTTATTGACTAAATTTTAGTCATTCTCATGTAGAGTATAATTATTGCTATTACATTCATAGGTAATTCTGGATTACCTACTATGACTCACAATTATAATCTCCTAGATTAGTTTCTTGCATGTTACCTTTGAGATGCAATTCCCTCTAGACATGTTCTTCATTCTGTGTGAGCAAGCATATTCAGACTACCAGCACTATGTAGCCATTCCATCAAGTCTTAAGCATGTTCTTATCCATCCATGCTTCCACTATTAGTAAAGAATTGCATCTGAACCTATAAGATGTAAAGTGAACCTAAGGCTTGGACAAAATTCTCTAAAGTACTTAATTACTAAGACCACAAAATGGCATGAGAGCTGCATATCTAAAAAGTCTTCCTTAGTTATTATTCAATCTATAGTGGGTATGGTGAACAATCCAGGATCTCCAAAATTGAAATAAAAAGGAAACTTTTTTTGCAAGATGGACTTGACCCACAAGGCTCAAGTGTGGAGACAAGAAGATGTCAATATAATCCTAGGATACAGAGGACAAGGCCAATATCGAGCAACCATAGCAAACATCAGCCCAAGTAGCACTAGTAGCCTGAGAAACAAACTGGCAGAGTAATTATGGGTGCTCTAACTAGCACCATCACTCTCCCTATGCGTCCCACTACTTTAGAGGTTCTATCCCTTCTTGAGCCATTCTCTCTTAGTCATATTCTGATGCAAGACAATCATCAGGATCAGAATGCCACCGAATCACACTGGCAAGTCTTAAGAGAGAATATGTACATGCCACCCAAGCTCTGGACTACTTGTCCAACCATTGGCTAACTCCCCAAGTCTTAGATCATATTCTATTTCTTCAAATGCAATATCAAGAGGAGCTACCTCAATTATTTGAAGAGAATATAGTTGGGTTAAGGTAGGAACAAGATGACCTTACCACTGAGTGCAATAGTTTATAGGAGTATCTTGGCGACAGAAAGGTAGTATATTATGGACCGGTGAAAAGTTATTCCCTACTGAGCCAAAGCCACACACACCGAGACACAAAATGTAACACAAAAATCTTAAGTGCAAAGTGGATAGGTTATGCACTCTCAAGGCCACGTCCCAAGTTTAGATAATCAACCTCATAGCAATCAACCTACAGTGGAATGAGAAGCTAAATCCCATCCCCCTTTGCAGCTTTCCTCCCCCACCCCTCTCCGCTCGTCACCCCCTATGCCTCCTCTCCTCTCCTCCTCTCGAAGACCCTCCCATCCCCCCTCACTACTCCTCCCCACTCCTCTCCTCTCAAAGACCCTCCCCTCCCCACTCCTCTCCCCTCCCCCCATGTTGCTCCTCCCCCCTCCCTCCTTTCCTTTCTTGTCCCCCTCCGGTGACCTTCCCCTCCCCCACACACTCACTTTCGGTGACCCTCCCCTCCCCCCTCACTGCTCCTCCCCCCCTACCATGCCTCTCCTGCTCTTAGTGACCCTCACCTCCCCCCTGATTGCTCCTCTCCCCCTGCCATGGGACTCTCCCTACCCCCCTCACCACTCCTCTCCCCTCCCTATCTCAACAACCCTCCCCTCTCCCTCTCCTCTCCTCTCTGCCTCCCCCCCTCCCCCTTCCCTCCGCCAAACTCTCTAACTCTCTCTCTCTCTCTCTCTCTTTGGGGGTGGCATGGGAAGGGACCTCGAAGGGACCCCCCCAATCTGTTTTATGTGTAATAAATTTCCCTATCAAGAAGGAGAGTACATTATCTTACAAAGATTGAGCTTAGAAAGGCAACCCTTTCTTCTAAAAGGAAAGCAAGAGATTTATCTATGAAACTATGGTGGGAAAAGTCTCAAGTTTCCATTCTTTTAGTGAAAGTCCAAATTGTACGAGAAGATCGAATAGAGTATCTCAATCAAAAGGATGTAAAAATGTTTTGCAACAACATAACTGAATCCCATAGGTTTGAAAAGTTTGGTGTTAAAGCTACCTTATGGGACTTTCTAGAAGATGTTGCTACAAACATAAGAAAAGATAAGAAGATAGCATAGAGTCTCTCAATCAAAAGGATATAAAAATGTTTTGCAACAACATAATTGAATCCCATAGGTTTGAAAAGTTTGGTGGTAAGGCTACCTTATGGGACTTTCTAGAAGATGTTGCTACAAACTTAATCAGGTCAACTGCTTGGCAAAGATATAGTGAGAATACAAAGGCAATATTTGAGGCTGCACGAATGTGGGGAGGCCCAAGGCTACATGACTTATTGAGTTCCAACATAAGTGGACCTTCTTTATCAATAAAAAGGGTAGGGCAAAGACTTGCCACTCAATTTGTACCAAGTATACATGGGTATATTTTTTATGCAATTGCTGAAATTTATCAAAACTTATATCTTTGCCATGCAATTACTACATGGCAAAGATATAGTGAGAATACAAAGGCAATATTTGAGGTTGCAAGAATATGGGGAGGCCCAAGGCTACATGAATTCTTGAGTTCCAACTTAAGTGGACCTTCTTTATCAAATAAAAAAGTGAGGGCAAAGACTTGCCAATCAGTTTGTACCAAGTATACATCGGTATATTTTTAATGCAATTGCTAAAATTTATCAAAAGGACAAAGAAAGGATGGGATTGTGTCAAGTATTCCATTCAAAATTCATAATCTAAATGCTCTCTAAACGTTTTTTTTAAATGCAAGAGAATTGGAAAGGAGCTTGCAAACTCATGGTGTTATTTCTTGTAGGTGGAATCCAAAGGATGACACACTTGTTGGTTGCGATAAATATAAATTATATGGGCGTGAGTTTGTGACTACATGCATGATCAAAGTGGGAGAAGGACAAAAAGGATATGAGTAGATTGATAATGCATTTGAGAATTGTGTCATTGGTGGGCATGCAAGAGTTTTCCCTGCTAACCCATTGCATGATTCCCTCCCACGCTTGGTTGTTGCACTTCATTGCACTTGCAACCGATTGCACTTCATTGCACTTGCAGAGACGATTGGATGCAAGTATTGTTTGCAAGCAATGGAATGCCATTGGTAGCTTATGGAATGAGAAGCTAAATCCCATGCTTGGTCTAATTATTGGGCATGCATTTGATGGAGGTATTCATTGAACAATAGATTTAGGAACAAATGGGATGGAAGATGAGAGGGGGGCAAGGCGGCGGGCAAGGGGTGAGGGCGGGGGGTGAGAGGAGAGGGGGTGAGGGCGGGAGGTGAGAGGAGAGGGGGGCGGGGCGATGGACGGCGCCGTACTCTCACCAAAAGTTTTAGAAAATGAAGTTTATGAGCTACATGATTAATAATTGTTACAAAATGGACAAAAGTCAATCAATGTTCTCGAAAAGCCTAAGTGCTAGTTGGATATGGGTAATGTTTGGATCACCTTAAATCGTGGCATTATTGTCTATGATGGTTTTGCATCGATAAAGAATATTCTAAGGGAGGGAGATATTACGCAAGATGAGTGCCAAAATTTGGCTAGATCTTGACAAAGGATATGTATTAGACAAGTGCAATGGTGTTTGGGAGAACCAGGAAACAATGGAATGCATAGAAAAGAGAGGAGCATGTTGGGAACACAAGCTTATCCTTTATGTTGCCAGAGAATATGTCCCTATTCTCAATTTCTCTTGGGAGGTGCCTTCACCGTTGTTCCCCTCTGAAGTCTTCTGATCACTGTTTCCCTCATTCTCTTGGTCACTGCAGGCCACCATGCTCCTCAAAACGTTGCTTGTCCCAATACTTCTCAATGTCCTTTTCTCCAAATGTGCCAACTCTTTTAGGCATAGGAATTTTGTTTAGCCACTGCACTTGACTAGACATGAGCTTGTGTATTCTAGCATACAAAGGTGAGGTTTGGGCTTGCAGTAATTTGCCCTTTTCTAACAGCCTTCAACTGTGCTACTGTTGTTGTGACTCAATAGCCTTTTTGAAGATAGAAAACCAATCCACTGCAAGGTCATCTGCTAAAGCCATAACTAGCCAAGACACATACTATTGTGGCACATACTCCACACTTTTCTTCAGGCCAATGAACTCTGACAAAAATCTACATACCACTTGGAGACCCTCATCAAATGTCATTGATTAAATGTCCTTGTGAGCTCGAGTAGCTGCCTTCATTGAAATAAGTATTGCAATGCTCAATTGATGCTAATTGACCTTGAGCTGCTGGTGCCTTCATCTGAAAAACCTCCTCGAACAATTCATAACTTACATGAACATGGACATCCTCAACAATCACATTGTGATACTCAATGTCGTATAAGTTGAGGATTTCTTAATCATGAAGTACCTCTGCACTTTTAAGACAAGGTCATCCCAAAGAAGCGGATAAGCATGTTGCTACGTGGAAATCACAAAAAACTAACTGTATAATAAATACCACCTACATAAATAACATCTTGTAGCATACCTTTTGGGTCAACTGGCTATTCATCTACCATGCATACTCGGAAGGGAGATGGTTTGAAGGACTTGAATTTCAACCTCTTAGAAATTTCTTCAAAAATAATGTTTACTCTAGAACCATCAACTACTATCACACTTGGTATGGTTAGCCTTTTTACTTTGATGGTGATCGTCGCTGGTACTTCTTCATCAACCACTAGAATGTCAATGACAAGTAGAGTGACTAAAGAGTCTACCTATTTTGGTTGATCGAATGATTCTTTAATTTGTTGAGCAAATAAATCATGACAATATGGAGCTATCCGCATCAACTCAGCAAATGTCAAAATGATTTGCATATTCTTGAATATTTCCCATACTCAAGCAAGCTCTGTGCTAGAATCTAATGAAGTGCTTAGTTCATGTGCACTTGCCTTAGATTTTGAAGACTCATCTTGATCCATAATAGATTATTGAGACTGCTCATCTTGCATCTCCTACCGATGGTGCTTTACCCTTCAAAGCCCTGGCAATTTTAGTAGCAATTCTTTTTGTTCCTTCCAATCGATATCTTTGTCTAAAGAACCCATATCTATGGAAGTTTGGAAGTTGCAGTTGAACCTTTGGACCGAGTAACCACTTGGGCGTCAACTACATCTGGTAGCTGATCTACAACTACCAGAAGTAGCTGAACATATCAGTTTTGAGGAATTTCAAATGTTCAACCCAAATTAGACAATTAAAGTGGACCTAGTTTTGTCTATATTATAAGCATTTGATCTTAGATGGATCAGTGTTCTCCTTGCCATTCTTATTCTTATCCTTCTACTCGAGATGTGGTCATTTGCCACTGCAAGGCGGAGTATCAGTGGTCACTTGGTTTGCTAATACTTGGCAATTTTTTGCACTGAATCAATAGTCCAAGTCATCATGCCCAACTTGATACAGGTATTACAATACTTCATTTTACATTATTCCTCTAAGTGTCCAGTCCTAGAACACTTATTACATCTCTATTCATTGTTACCCAATTTTTCTCGAATTCCCAATCCCTTCAAGGCATTCTTCAGCTCATTCTTGATCTTATCTTTCTTTGTCGATGTTTCCTTAGTGTCATTGTTAGCATATTTCTTTTTGTCTTTCTTTCAATATTTCACTCTTTTCAAGAGCAACCGATTGCAACTCTTCATAAGTACCAAAGTTTAATGCCCAAAGGCGACTAGAAAAAGCATCGAGTATCCAATAGGAGCATAAAGCATGAGGAGAGAGACTCGGCCACACTACCCATGGAAGTTGATTACTATGCAAATTCAAAAGGAGTGAACATTGTCCTTGGGTTGAGGCATCCTAAAAGACTGGTAGATGATAGCCCATCATTGCAAGTGAAGTCTGAGCACACTTCCACAGAAATCTTGGATTTCAAACTATTGGCCATTTCCTCTTTAGAACATCAAAATGACCATGAGGACCACACGAAATAATGAAGAAAAATACTTAGACTTGCTTCCACGACTTGGTTTTCAGGAGGAGTATTCCTGAGTCGATGGAAGTCTTGCCACTTGGAAAAATGTATTAATCGCATCTTTATTATGCTCCTTTTCTTCCCCATTGACAATTGGCGGTTTCAAGTCCTTAAGGATTTTAGAGGTTTCTCTAAGTCAAGAGGTGGACCACCACTCAACTTGATTAGGAGGAATCGATGATTTTTTTGTAATAGTTACCGATTGAGAATCGACTAACTTAGTTATAGCTTCAGCTAGGGTTTTCAATGTATTACTAATAACTCCTAGCCGTGTTTGTATATTTTTCGTTTGAGTTTCAAGTTTAGTGAATTCCGTATACAGAATTTCATAATCACCGTAGTCTATGTCCTCCATTTCTACGTTATCCTCTTGAGTTTCAATTTGTACCTCCTCATGTGTTTCCTCTCCAACTATCGCTTTTCCTTTTCTAGCCCTTTTCTCGACCTATCTAACCATATCGTCCCTTTCTGAAGTTGTCATTTTAAAGATGTGTATTTTTCCAGAAATTATAAAGCAAAATGCTTTATGTCAAAGAGAAAAATATGATGCCCACTTCCCTGATATTTGTTCGAGGTTTTGGATATGTCTTTGAAATCGACGCGTCCTTTACTTCGTAAGCAATATTCACTTTCAATTCTGCTTTTGCGCTTTCTTCTATCTCGAACTCCTCGCTTTGAAATCTTGAACTCCTCTCTTTAATCTTCTTTGAAATTGGAGAGGTTTAGAGAAAAAGAGGATGATATTGTGACATGAAGTTGGGGGTAATAAACTTCACGCACCTCTTCACTTCTTGCTGCTTTCGAACTGAGTTTCGAACTGAGTGATAGAGACATTCATCACTGGGATAGGGACATTAAAAAGAAGCTTTTGTACCAAGAGACCACATCATACTATCCTCCCTTAGATGAGAATGAAGATGGTAACATCCCAAGTGATGTTGTACTCAAGCATAGGGAGAAGGAAAGGATCAGCGGAGGCCATAATCTCAGCAAGCCAGGCTATGCCAAAGAGAAGAGCGATACGTTGTTGAAACAAGATCTTGTGGCTCAACATGACATGAACTGATATATATATCAAGGAGTTTGAAGGGTTTGATTGGCTCAGATGGGTAGGTTCCGAGGAAACATTGCACCTCCTTCATAGACACCTTTACACTTAGCTCAAAACACTCTCCAAAATATTATAAGACATAGAGGCCTATAACTTTCAATAGAGACATGATATTGAATATTCAAACACAATCAAGATGTGCCTTGAAATGGGCTTTGCTGTGATATAAGTTCTGTAAGAAACAGAGAAGCGGTCGGAAAGATATGGGCAGTTTATTAGACGGGGTAACAACTGCCTAAAATGAAACAGTCACACGCAAAGAATCATAGATTTTTGGTTTGAGATCTAATATCATAATTGAAGATATAGGATGATGCTCCTTGAAGAGAGCTTTGTGCTGATATAAGTTTTGTCCAAATCGAACCACCGAGCAAAAAGTTATCAGAGCAAAATATTGACAGGGGGTCAATTGGTCATGAAAAACACCTACTCCTATTGGTGCCGACTTGGGAGAATACTACCTCCATGCTTAGACTTCATCAACGATACAAGTCCCATAGAGGTCACCTAAGAGGGAAAGAAGAGCTCTCTTTGTGGCTTGGGAAATAGATAAACCATGAGGAAGCCATTAAGTATGCCCAAATATACGATGATATGACTCTAAGAAGGAGGTTCCTCAGGCAAAATCCAAATGTGAATTCTTTGCAAAAGAAGTGAAATATTTGGGACATATAATATCCAAAGAAGGGGTTCATATGAACCCCGACAAAGTTAGGACCATATTGGAATGGCCACATCCTACAAATCTAGAAGAATTACAGATATTCTTAGGTTTGTCAAGATTCTATAGGAGATTCATCCAAGATTACGCTAGGATTGTTTTTCTGATGACGGACCCGCATAAGGGGAAGGGAAGCAGCTTCATATGAACCTCAAAAGGTAAGTTTTGAAAAATTAAAAGTAGCTATAGCAAAAGTTAGATCGTGCCCAACGGAATGACTCGGCATATGAGAAGGAACTATATGCTATAGTCTATGCTTTAAAAAAGTGGAGCCACTACTTATATGGTGCAAAATTTAAGATCATCTTTGACCGGGTAAATGTGCGAAGTTGTCTCCTCGGTATTGTGGACCATTCACAATACTTAAGAGGATTGGAGAACTTGCCATTGGTCTAGCATTTATGCCACTGGTAAATGTCATTGTATTAACTGTCTGATAACCTTGATAAGGGTTACCTGGTCACCGTGAATACATGTTTGATCAAGTGCCTTTAATGCATGATTAGATATCTAAAGCACGTGATTACATCAAGGTGTAATCATATCACACAAAACTTTGCAACATTTGGCAAAGTCATTCAATAACATCAGCCAAACCAAACATCAGTTTGGCAATAGGCTCACTCAATAGGTAAATGGCAAACCCATGTGAACTTCATTAGAAACTATTGACGATCTTAAAGTACCTTAAAGGTACAACAGAGCATCACCTTTCATATTTGAAAGATACAGGCCAGACACGACACCCTATGGGATTTTGTGATGCAGATTGGAGTGGAGGTAAAATTATTGGTCAATTATCATTGTGTAGTGTAGTCAAGCAAGATGCAAGACACAGCTGATTGGTCACAGCAACAAAAGTAGAGTATATTGCTTTACCCAAATGTGCATATGGCTGCGAAGGCTTCTCCGTGACTCGGTTCAGTCCAAGGGGAAGCTACTACCATCTTTTGTCATAACATGAGTGCAATTGCTTTTGCAAAGAATCCAGCAAGATCATGCGAAGGTCAAGAGCACACTGGTATCTCTTATCATCCCATTAGGCATGAAATTGAAGAGGATGGTAAATAGTGTAGCCATATATACATTTTCCACAGTTGCTCCTGACCCTCCAAATTGGTGTGAAGACAGTAGAGTCATCAAAACCGAAAGATAACGTAGTAGTGTCCACTGATTAGGGCATATAAGAAAGCCTTCTCCTCAATTTCTTTGCATCATCAGATACGTCCTGCGATACACAAAGCAAATCTGGGACACATCCTTCCATCTCCATCTTCAGGAAAACAGCTTCTAGCTTTGCATATAAATCTTTGTCCACCATATATGAGTGGAAAATTTTACCAACCTCAGTAAAAATCTGTCCTTATTTCTTCCATGCTTGTCTATTCACTCTCATTGCCTCCACCTTCTTCTCGTCCTCCTGCATGTAAGCATCTGCATAGATGTTAGACATCAACACATAAGCTGCAGGATCCTTTTCATCCAATTGTACTGCATGCTCAAATGCCTGTCTTCCAATCTCCACATTACCCCATTTCCGACAAGCACCCAATACAGTAAGCCACACCACAAGATCAGGTTGGAAAGGCATCTCCCCCACCATTGCTACTGCCTCATCTAATTGGCCTGCACGGCCAAGGAGATCAAGCATGCAAGTGTAGTGCTCAATAGTGGGAGTGATGCCATAGTCTTTGCTCATAGCTTCAAAGTACTTCTGGCCCTTATCCACTAGACCTGCATGACTGCATAGGGTAAGAACACTTACTAAAGTGACACCATTTGGCTTCATGCCTTCTCCTCTCATTCTCTCAAGCATGTTGAAAATTTCTTTACTTTCTCCTAGCTGGGAAAACCCTGCAATTACTGCAGTCCACGAAACTATATCTCGAACAGGCAACTCGTCAAACACTTCCCATGCTTTGGAAAGCAATCCACATTTTGCATACATGTCAACCAAGGCGCTGCCAACTACAGGATCTCTTTCCAATCTCTGTCTGACAATCTGAGCATGTATTTCTTGGCCCTTGTCTATCGCTCCTATGCTACCACATGCTTTCAAACTGCAAGAAAATGTGACAGCATTTGGAGAGATGCCCTCTAACAACATCTGATCGAAATGGGTCAGTGCTTCCTCAACAAACCCACCTTCAGCATACCCTGCAATCAATCCAGCCCAAGAGCCTATATCTCGCACTGGCAGCTTGTTAAACACTTCCCATGCTTTTGCAAGACAGCCACATTTCGCATACATCTCAACCAAGCTGTTGCCAACATAAAGATCTCTTTCCAATTCCTGTCTGGCAACCTCAGCATGTATTTCTTGGCCCTTTTCTGTGGTTCCGACGTTGCCAGTGGCTTTCAAGATGCAAACAAAAGTTACAGCATCTGGAGAGACACCCTTGAGTTGCATCTCTTCAAAACACTGCAGTGCTTCCTCACCACGGCTGTATTCAGCATAGCCTCCAATTAATATATTCCACGACACCACACCTGGAAGTGACAGCTTGTCAAACACTTCCCGTGCTTTTAAAAGAGAGCCACATTTGGCATACATGTCAACAATGGTGCTGCCAACAAAAGAATCTCCTTCCAATTTCAATCTGGCGATCTCAGAGTGTATTTCTTGGCCCCTGTCTATATTTCCTATGCTTCCACAAGCTTTCAAGCTGGAAACAAATGTAACAACATCCGGAGAGACACCCTCCTGTTGCATCTGTTTAAAACAGTTCAGTGCTTCCTCACCAAGCCCATGTTCAGCATATCCTGCAATTAGAGTGTTCCATGATACTACATCTGGAACTTGCAGCTTGTCAAAAACTTCCTGTGCATTTACAAGCCAGCCACATTTGGCATACATGTCAACCAAGGCGCTACCAACAATAGGATCTCTTTCAAATTCCTGTCTGATTATTTCGACATGTATTTTAACACCATTTTCTATGGCTCCTATGCTGCCACAAGCTTTCAGGCTGCAAATGAATGTCACGTCATTTGGAAGCAGGCCCTCCAGTTGCATTTGTTCAAAACAGTTCAGTGCTTCCTCACCAAGCCCACTTTCAGCATATCCTGCAATAAGTGCAGTCCATGAGACTACGGTACAAACTGGCAACTTGTCAAACACTTCCTGTGCTTTTGCAAGCGAGCCACATTTGGCATACATGTCGACCAAGCTGCTACCAACAAAAGGATGTACTTCCAGTTCCTGTCTGACAATTTCAGCATGTATTACTTGGCCCCTGTCTATGGCTCTTATTCGGCCACAAGCTTTCAAGCTACAAACAAATGTTACAGCATTTGGACAGACACCCTCCAGTTGCATCTGTCCAAAACAATTCAGTGCTTCTTCACCAAGCCCGTATTCAGCATATCCCGCAATTAGCACAGTCCATGAGACTACATTTCGAACCGGCAATTGGTCAAACACTTCCTGTGCTTTTGATAGGGAGCCACATTTGGCATACATGTCTACCAATGTGCTGCCAACAAAAAGATCTCTTTGCAAATCCTGTATAGCAATCTGTGAGTGTATTGCTCGGCCTCTTTCCAAATCCTTCAGCCTAGCACAACACTTCAGTAGTGCCACAAACGTATACTTATTAGGAGGTACAGAATCCTCTTGCATTTTCTGGTACAAGTTGAGGGCATGCTGTGATTCCCCACATTGATTATGACCCAAGAGGAGAGAAGTCCAAGAATGCACATTCCGATCAACCAACATGTTAAAAACCTGTTGAGCATTGCATATGCTTCCACATTCCACAAACATTGGGACAAGGTAGTTCCCGAGAGATCTATCAGCTTCCAGCCCACTTTTGCACATGTATGCATGCAATCGCTTGGCAAACGGTAGATTTTTCATTTTCCTGCACTCAGTCAAGATATATATCAAGTTATCAATCGAAGGAAGCTGGTGCATCCTTTCCAAAGAATCGAATGTAGCCTCTAAGCTCGGCATCTCCAAAGCCAATCGCCTTTCTGGTGCCTTAGATGCCTTCACCTGTATAAATCTGGCCTTGCAAATGCTGCAGCATTCCAATAGCTCCTTGAACACCAAGGCTCTGTCTTCAGAGTCTGACCCAGCCTGACCATCTGATGCTTTGGCCACGTGCATTCCCTTGCTTGCAGTCTCCGTTTGTTTGCAAGTGTCTGTCTTGGAACCTTTCGTTTCTATTGTAGACCTCATGACACCTTGGTAGCAATACTAGTACTTGAGCTACCTGCGATGACGACAATGAGAACCAATTGCCAGAGATAGAAATTTGTGGAAGGATTGTACTGAAGTACGTGAACGCGGAGTATAACCAGCCAAAGAATCGTCCACCACCCCTGTCCTTGATCTGGCATGACCGTAATCCGGCGAAGTTCCCTCCCAATATGTGCACATGGTGCACAATTTGAGTTCCGAGGGGTCTCTGAGGAACAAATCTCTTGTTTTTTAGGAATTCTAAGACAAGAAATCTCTTGTTTTCTGCAGGAGTGGACACAACCATGGCGAGAAGCTGGAGCAGAGCAGTGGAAATGTTCATCCTAGAGTGTTTACAAAATCTTTGTCCTACATGGACATTTTTCCTTGATGTAATATTTCAGCTTTGCCAGTTTTTTTCTGGATAGCTATCTTGTAATATAAACCATTGAGAGTTTTCACTATTTTAAAAAATATGTGTGTGTGTGTGTGCACTCGTGTGCGTGCTTCAATTATAAACAAATATGGATTTCACCCCAAAAAATGTGTGTGTGTTTGCGGAGAAGCTAACCCGTGATAATCTCACTATCATATAATCAGTCATAGTTTTCACCCCCCAAAAAAACAAGGTGGAATTTTCCAAGAGGCCTGCTGTACAATGTTTTTTGTTTGGCGTGATTGTGTGGAGTGTTCTTGTGTTTATTTTGGCGAGGTTTGTCATTATTAAGGAATGGTCGGACCAGTATATGACAGATGATGATGTGTTGGGTGTTTGTTTTGTTGCGTTGGTCTAGATGTGGTCAATTGTGAGCCGTAGATTGTTGTTGGAATTGTCATTAGTTGTTGCATGTTGTGGTGGTCCATGAAATCTTGTAGTCGGCTTGTGGTCCTCAATTATGTTCTGAAATGTATGTTGAAGTCTCCCACTATGTACGTGCTTATTTCTTTGGGGATGTGCTACAGGATGTTTTGGAGTGTCTGGAGTAGGATTGAAGTTGATGTTTTTGGGGACTTGTAGATGTTCAAGATGGCGATGTCATGGTCCTGTCTGGTGTGAAACATTGCTAGCAAGCACTCACAACCCTCCGTCATGAGTTTCTCGACTCTTTGTAGTTTAATTGTGGGCTTGTAGTATGTTGCAAGGCCGAGCCCATTGTCTATCGTTATTGATGAGAATCGTGGTATTTTAAATGGGTTTGCCGCGTTATGCCTTGTTTCCTGCAGGCAAAGTATTGTTGCATCCATCATTTTTTCGCAGCATAGGATATCGTCTGCGTGCAAGACGGTTGATCTTGTGTTGAGCGACTGTAATGTCCCATTACTAGAAGTTTGCTTATTGAAGTCTTCGCACTCGAATGTCCATGCGCGTTCTTTGTGAAGTCTTTCGATCTCTTGCTACACTGTTGGGTCCATAGCTTTGTGGAGTCACAAACCCTGGAGAGTGCAATGTAGTAGACGAGTCCGTGTGTTTTGATTCCTGTTGGGTCGAATGCAAGATTGTCCATTGTGAGCCCTTGTGATCGATGTATTGTTTGAGCAGTTGCTGGTTGTATTGGGAACTGAGTGCGTGTGACTGTGTTCAAGTGGTTTTTGCATATCTGAAACTTGCGTGTAACCCGTACTATTTAGGTGTCCAGGATCGTGGCAGACTAGGTGTAAAAAAATTTTTATTGTCAAAACGTGTCTTCGCCCCTGTTTGTGGGTTTGGGAATTCTATCTAGAGGACTGATTGTTGTTGGTCATGGTCGTCACCCTTGAATGTTCCGTCCACACCGTTGACAATCCCATCAGTAACATCTAGGTTCCCTGAGCAAATCTCCACTATCATTCCTGATTTCAAGTGAAGCTCACTATGAAGGCCAGTTGTGACCCTAGTGTCTGATGGTATTTTTATACCCTTTGGAGCATGTCTTGTGTCTAGTGTAAATCACCTTGTAGATCAGTGGCTTTGTGTCGAGCGTCTCAAACACATACTCGTTGTGTTTATCCTTTGCCGCATTTGTGTAGAATAGGTGTGGTACTTTGTGTTTATGTGGTGGGTCACGCAAGTTGTTTTTGTTTAGCATTTCTAGATTAGTCTCTGTCTGCGTCCCAGTCCTTATCTTGTTGAGGAGTCATAGGAAATCTTCGTTTGTTTGTCGCATGGGTGTGCGTAGTTCGTAGTACAGCACGTGTGTTCTCTAGAATGAACCTAGCAGTGTCGTGCTTGTGCTTCTTTCTAGGAAGACCCATGAGTCCTTTGTTGGGCTTGCATGGTGCAGGTCCCCACAAAGCAACACATCCATGCCCCCAAAAGGCATGTCATGGTTATGCTTGATTTCATGCATGCACATGTTTGCGGCCACGAACGTGTTTATGCCGACCAATGATATCTCGTCAATTACGAGCAGCTGTACGTTTTTATATTACTCAAACAGTGTTTGTAGTGTCTCTGTCAATAAGGCGATGTAGGATGACGTTAGCAAAGGAAGGTGCAATGCTGCATGCATGGTCACACTGTGGATTGCATGTGCAGCTCTCCTTGTGTATGCCAAGAGCAAAACCCTTGGTAGGTCTACATTAGATGTTTGTTTGTCAGAGTAGAATCGAGTGAGGACTTGTACTAGTACCAGTAGACTGTGAATGTTTTGCCTGTTTTGGCATCCCCGAACAAGAAAAGATGAAATGCATGGTTCTTGTGAAATGTTTTCTTTAACATAATGTCATCAAGAATTACTCGTTGTTGTTTGTTCATGGCTCATACAATGGAATGGAATGTGTTTTTTGCATAATTGCAGGGCCATTGTGTTGATTTGGCCGTTTCGTGTTTGGTGTTTTGCGGAGGTTCACCTCATTAGCAAGGTCAAACATGTCATCTTTGTTGTGTGCTGTGCTCATGCTGGTTGAGTATGTTCACCCGCTCGAGGTGGTGGACGAAGTTGCTGTGCGACTAAAGGGCTTGATAAACTTGTCTTTGTTTGTGTTAATAACATTTGCATTTGAATGGTGCATGTCATGCCATGTTGGATGCTCATTAGAGAGTTGGTGTTCATGGTTTTGAAATGGAAGGAAGAGCAAGCACAGCTCCCTATAGTGATTTTTTGGGTCTTTGTTCTTGTTGTATTTGGTAAAGTGTACAATGCGCCCGTGCTTTCTAGAATTTTTTTGTGTTACAGGGGTGTCATGCTCGTTTCCGAAGGCTGCAAGGCATGTATCGTGAAGTTGGCTTCTTCACCACAAATATTTTGTGATGATGTCATCAAAGAATATGTTAGTGCTTTCGGGCTCCATTAGCTCCAGTTGGGTGCGCCTTTTCAACAACATCGTGAGTTCCTCACATGGACTGGTGTTAATGTAACGAAATTGTCATGTTGCACTAGTAAATGTTAAGGACAGGCAAAGGTAGGCTGCTTGTTGTGAAGTAATATGCTATGTGTTTAGTATAGCGTTCCCAACCTTGCGAATTCACTCATTCGCCGGGTCATTGTTCTGTGTGCTTGCTTTCAGTGCATCTCAAACAGCGTTGCTTGTTTCCTTATCATTTTTGGTGAGGTACGATGTGCAGTAAGATGCTGCCCCATGAGGGTTCAAGATGAATTGGATGTCTGTGTTCGCATGCTAGAGGTTTGTTTTTTTTTGGTTGAAATTGTTAGTGTAAATGTCGATGGGGTTCCTATGTAAGAGTACTGTCGACTCAGAGAGCTTGCTGCACAGTGCAAGCAGGTACGCGTCATTTGTTAGCTTTAGTGTGTGGAGGAATGTGTCAAATTCCATTGCAAGCGTGGAAGGTTGCAAAAGCAGATCTGATATTTCCTTCATCTTGGGCTTATGTGGTGCCAAGTCCTCATCGCTTCCCGCCGGCTCAAGAATCCTTGTCGTGCTCATTGGTGGGCGTGGGAAACTGAACCTGCGCAGCTTTCCTCTTTTCTTACATGTACGCTTGTGTCTATGTGTTTGTATGTCTTTATGTAGGGGGTTAAGAAGTGAAGAGCCTGTTGTGATGTGTTTGTCAAAATGAAATCCTCAATGGACTTGTTATCGTTCAAGCAGTGGAGGGGCGCATCCCCAACCCATAACAAGCTATGGTCTATAACTCAGTGACAAAGAAGAAGTCTGTAACTTGGCCTATTATGTCAAGGTCTTTCTTTAGCAAACATTTCATAGCCTGGAACTTGTGCATGTAGTACCGGGTGGTTGTGATGGGGTCTGAACGTATCATGTTGCGAATTTCATTTGTTGATGATTCCTGCAACTTCACATGTGGAAGATCTTGTACCTTCACCAAGCATTCGAGCAAAGGCTCCCACAACCGCTCAGCAGCTGATAATGTGACGAAGAATGTGGGTGGTCCGAGCTGCCTCATCATTGCAAACAGTTCTCTTTTCAGGCCATGCTTGTAGTCAGTTGATGTTCACAAGCACGTGAAGTCACGAAATCCAATCTTTGATTGTAGCAACCTCTCTATGTTGGTATCGACGAGTGCATCCTTGGCTTGTATCACTGAGCCGTGTAGTTGGCCTTTGCGCATGCACACCCACGTGGAAGAGTGAACTTGGCAAACAAGGACTTTCATTGTTTTGAAGAAAAGATTGTCAATGCATGTAGTGAAACTCTTGTCCACATGTTGTAACTCCCACTCGGTGTTAGGACCTTCGTGTTCTTTGTCTTGCTCATGCTCGGCTTGCAGCATCATAATATGTAACAACCATAGTGGGTTCATTTCAATGTTGTTGTCTTTGTAAAGAGGTTTTTGCAAGAGCTCATGTAGTGTGTGCATGGTTGTCATCGGTCGCACTAGGCCACTCATGTAGTGATGTGCATATTGAAAGCTCATTTTTATTGCGACCAAAACTGTAGCATTTTTAGATAGGAATCTTGGCAACACACGCTGGGCCCTATCTACATCTGCAAAAATGTTTATAACGCTCCCATGCAAGCTGTACTGCCCTTCGTATGTCAACTCCCTAATCTACGCAAAAGGTATTCGAATAGCAACTAGCCTCTCCTTGACGCGGTTAAGAGTGATTGTCTATGGGCTCTTCGCCTGCAAGGGGCATGTGGGATGTTGAAAATTTTGGTGTTAGCTATTGGCGTGCTTGGTTGTAGCAATTGGAGCAAATGCATTGTTGGTTGATGAATTCGTCACACCAAGCTCCACACTAACATTGTGGAGTAGGGCCAATTTTGGCCGAATGAGTTTTTGGAGCTTCGCATGGAAACCTAGGTTATTGCAACATCTGCACAGGAAGTTTGGGGTTTCTTTAATTTTTGCCATGTATGCACACCGTGGATCTGGTTTTCCCCGTTTCCTTTTACGTCTTTGCGGCACTATAAATTCTGTGTTAGCTACTTGCCCCATGCGTTGACGTGCAGTGGGGATGGATGTCTCTATTGGTGGATCCCATAGACGAGGCACTTCTTCTGTAGCCATGGTTGCCATCGGCACTGAAGCCAAGATTCTGTAAATCTTGTCGCGAACTGCGTGGATAGAATACCTTGCATTAGGCCTTCTTTGCAAAAAATACTTTACTGCTTCTCCTGCTGGTAGGCCCGTGGATTCTTGCAGTAGCGCATGTAGTTCTGCCTCATCATTTTTTGTCCAAGTTGTGTATGTCCTTTTTCTTGTGATGGGAACCAACGGAAGAATCCTAGGGGGGTCGTGGCAGTAATCTATGAATATTCTGTGCTGGGAATTTGCTATAGGCAGCCCAATGTCTACCACCTCTAGAGGCATGGCACTAGTCCAATGCAAGACCTTAAAGTGGATGTCGTAAGCTTGTGAAACCTTGGTCACGCAAGCATGAAACATCTCCTTTGAGTTGTTTGGTGCATGTGTACTTTTAGGTGGTTGCCAAGAAGGGTTGGTAGAACACAGCGGCATGGGGTCATGTCATATGTTGGTTGTTTGCAAATGCTCCTCAACTTGAGGTAGGTGCCCATGCCAAATTCAGGTTACTTCTTCATGTGGTTGCCCTTTTAAAATGTGTGTGAAGCATACAAGCAAGTTTGTGCAACATTCATTTGCATTGATGAATTTCATGTCCCAAGCAAGGTTGAACTTCTTGATGTCAAACTTGTTGTCTGCTTCATGTGAATTATCACCCATTGGGAAAGCCTTTTCCTAGTCCATTTTGCACCGATGGCAGCAGGGAACCCTACGACTACTAGTGGATTTTGTCTTCTTATGTTTGTGTTGCCAAAAAGACTTTCTGATGTGCAATGCTTTGGTTCATGGTGAGCACGAGGTCATGCAGGCAACTTAACAACGTTTCAAATTTGTTGTCCGCAGAGTCTGTGGATGCGGACTGCACTCTTGATTGCTTGATAAGTATAGCATGGAAGAGACAATTCAAAGGTTCTGTATTATTGCAAGCTTAATACGATGCTTCAATGTTGCACCAGTATGTACATTGTTTTTATTTATGACTATTTACAATGTCAAGTGGATTTGGTGAGTGCAACAAGAAGTCATTCAGCAATCGGATGACTTAAGCACCAGAGTCAAACGTCCTCACAAAACCAGTGCAACTGATTGTAAAATCGCCAGAGGGGCTTTTGGTCGCAGCATCGCTGCGTGTATAGTAGTCGATGAAGAGGAGGCACAAGCAAAGGACATCATCCACACAACCCCCATGGATTTTCACATCGAGGAAAGTCCCATCGCTGAGTAATACACGGCCTTTCAGCGAGGGAATTCAAAGGATTTCTTGTGGGACTCCACACAGTAGCAGAAAGGGTGAGTGGGATCACGGCTAACACGCGATCTTGCACATTCAGCACATTAAAACTCCACCAAAGGCTCGTTCAAGTCGACAACCTGTAGCACACCATTGATGTGCAGTCGTGGATAGCACACATACTTGGGTTAGAATGACAAAGCCTAGGTGCAGCAGTAATTTTTTCCCAAATCGAAAAGAAGGATATTTGTCGGCCTAGTATCACCTTTTGATCATAACGTAAGTCAGAAACTTGGCACACAAATGCAGAGAGGAGCCTTGTTTGTAGTCTACCCTCGGGTACTTCTGTGAGTATAGTAAAATAAAAAAGGGCCAATGAATGCCGTGCACACATGTATGAGATATTCCGAGCAACGTACATCACAACACCCCCATCAACAAACTCTTGGATCAGGCAAGAGAAAATGTTCCGACGATCTGCTACGCACGTCAACTACATTCAAGCAAGTACTATAAGCAGCATGCTCACTCTTCCGTAAGTGCAAAAAGGTTTGCATGGAAGGAGATTACCGTGGCACAATCCTCTGGGTTTGGACCATTTGCGATTATCATTTGCTAAGTGGGCTGACATGTCTAGGTCTACCTTCACTACAACAAAGGCAAGCGTTTCCATTACCGATGTGAATCGGACTCTCCCACTTTGCATTTGTTGCACAACCCAAGGAACATAGACATTTATGGTCTTCTCTGGCACAAGGTGAAGAGTTCCATCAAATGGCTCGACTTTAAGCACACAAGTTGTTGCATAGACGCACAAGGTTACATCGCATGTTCCACCCTCGCCACCATTTTTCTTTGCTATAGTTGGCCCTTCTACCCGATAAAACTCATCAACTTCTAGAAAGTCCTTCAGCTGCTGGAAAACGAAGATGTGAGGTACATGGAGTGTTATTGTCTCATCTCACTTGGAGTTAGTAAAGTCTACATGCATGTATGTGGCATATGGAGCATCCCTTGCTTTGTGCGTCCCGTAGTTCGCCAGTGCACGGCCCTTGAATGCAACACGATGATTCACATACTCTGACAACTCAGCTATTTTCAAGACGGGTAGTGCATTCGACTAGCCTGGTTAGATGGGACTAACACTCGGGAAGAAGTTGGTACATCATGCACGTTTGCATCATTTTCTTCAATGTCCTCATCTTGAAGCACTCCTTTTCCTGTAGTTGGAAGGAGGGGCAAACATTAATAGACACATGCTTGCCTTTGTATCTATAATATCATTTCGCAAGATGTAAGTGTTGAGATATCGAGCTCCACTCGAGATATGCCAGGGTGACCGTTGTGTACTTATGTCACCGACTTGTTAGCTGGAGATGCGGTTGGTACACCGCCCACGAATAATAGTTGGATGACAGCTATCCTTATCTACACTAGTTCGTGGCTTAGTTAGTATGCCACCTTAGTTAGTTGAGTTTGGTTTGAGACCCACATATAGGGTTCTTCTATTTCTTTGTACTGGAGTTCTTTTGGCTTTCACAACTAAGAAGAGGAAAACTGTTTTCAGCCTCCACCTTTGTGTGTATTCCCCCAATTGTTTATGTGAGAAAGCCGCAAGTGAGACTCCTTCCCTCTCTCCCACAATCTTCACATGGTATCAGAGCCTTGTTCGTGGTAAGGAGCTCAAGAAAGCAAGCCAAGTTTGTGGTGTCCTAGTAAGAGGACCAGTGTTGCTTTCCTATTTCGAGTTTGGGAGCAAATCTCTGCAGGTAGCACAGCCAGAAGTGCAGGAGTGCACTGTTTCAGATTGAGACGCCCTTCGCGGTGTGGCGAGAGCATAGTATATGCTGCGGGAAGGGGCGAAGCCCTCAGTGACTTTATTTTTCTGATTTGAGGCCGTTTCGGGGCCCGTTTTGAAGGCGGAAGTTCTTCGCAGGCACTTAGAAAAAGACCCTGTTTTTGGCTGTGCGACCACTCCGCGGCTAGTCGGTGGAAAGGTGCCGCAGAAATTACATCGTATGCCTGTGTGCAGAGATATTGGGAGTTACAGATTCATGCCTGTTGCCTGTTGATGCAAAATCGTCACTAGGAAGTGACTGTGTGGTGAAATACCACTTTCGTCAGTTTTGCAAATCTGCCCGTGTGTGGCAAAAGTTGTGTTTTTTGCAGTGACAGAATATTTTGCAGTGTTCTGTAATGGCATCTGATTCTCTTTCACAGATTGTCACTGAAAAGCTTGACAAGAACAACTTCCAGGCATGGAAGTTTAGAATGACGAATTTCTTGATGGGAAAAGGCTATTGGGAATTCATTACAGGAAATGAAGAAGAACCTGTTCTTCCTAATGTTCCCAGTCAACAGGAAATGCAGGCATTCAAAGGATGGCATGAGAGAGCCAGGAAAGTTATGTACTGGCTGTCTATCAGTATTTCGGACTCCATGATTGTGCATATTCAGGATGCAAATACGCCAAAGGAGGCATGGGATACTTTGGCAAAAATGTATAGCACAAATACGCAAGCCAGGAAAATGCAACTCAAACAGGAGTTGCACAATGTGCAGAGAGAAAATTTGAGCATAAATGACTACCACATGAAAGTGAAGAAAATTGCAGATGCACTTGCTTCCATTGGGTCGCCAGTGGATGATGACGATTTGGTTTCTGTGACCTTGAATGGTCTAGGAAAGGATTATGCACAGTTCCGGACATCCATTGCCGTCCGTGAAAACTTTCCTGATTTTGAGGAGTTGATTGCTCTTCTAATTTCTGCTGAAGAGCAGAGAAATGGGGGTGCATCTTCTTCAGCAGGAACTTCAAAAGAAACTGTCTTCTACTCAAATGCTGGCAGAGGTAGAGGCAGAGGTAGAGGAGGCCGATCTGCAGGCCGTGGTAGAAATCAGAATATGCAGCAAACGCAAGAAAACCAGTCCTATGCAGGAGGACGTGGTAACTCTAGAGGCAGGGGGAGCCAAAGAGGCCGTGGTGGATGGCAGAGAAGCCAAAATGCAAACAGCAATGTTGAATGCTACTATTGTGGCAAAATGGGTCATATGGCTAAGGACTGCTACAAAAAGCAGAATGACATTATGAATGGAAAATTGCAGCAAGGCAATTATGCATCTTCTAGCAGGCAGGGTGATGATAGAAATGAGCATCTATTTATGGTGCAGCATATGACCAATTCTGTGACAAGTGCAGAAGAACAAAATGATGTGTGGTATGTTGACTCAGGTGCGTCAAACCACATGACAGGTCATGCAGAATGGATGCAAGATGCAAGGAAAGTGGAAAAGCCAGGATTTGTGGAGACTGGTGATGATACTGCACATCCTATTGTGCAGATTGGCAAAATTCCTTTGTCTATGCAGGATGGGAAAAAGAAATACTTGTCTGATGTATTTCATGTCCCGAACATCACCAAGAACCTGGTTTCTATTGGTCAGATGGTTGAGCAGGGCTTGCAGGTTAGATTTAATCCTCATGGATGCTTTGTTGAGGATATGAAAAATAATGGTCGCTTGATAGCAAAAGAAAAGAAGAAGGGCAGGATGTTTACGTTGGATGCAGACATGCCTGAATTGAGTGCAGCAATGGTTGCACATGGGACCGGTGTAGTCGCAGATATTGATATCTGGCACAAACGCATTGGTCATGTTAATATACAGCGACTTAAATCAATGCAAGCCCAAAATATTATTGCAGGATTGCCAAAATTCAAGGTTGCAGAAATGCACAAGATTTGTGAAGCCTGTCAATTTGGGAAACAGGCAAGGAAACCTTTTCCTAGGCATGTTCAAGAGAGTAAAAAGCCATTGGAATTAATCCACTCTGATGTGTGGACTACAAAAGCTGCATCTATTGGAGGCTGTCACTATTTTGTCACATTTATTGATGACTTCAGCAGAAAACTGTGGGTGTATTTTATGAAAAAGAAAAGTGAAGTGTTTGGGCACTTCAAAGCTTTCAAAGCTATGGTTGAAAAAGAAACAGGCCTGCAAATAAAATGCCTAAGGTCAGATGGAGGGGGAGAGTACCTCTCAAATGAGTTTGCAAGGTTCTTGCAGGAGCATGGTATAAAGCAGCAATATTCATGCAGTCATACCCCACAGCAAAATGGAATTGCAGAAAGAAAAAACAGGCATATTGGAGAGGTATCTCGGGCTATGCTAAATGAAAAAGATCTACCAGATTATTATTGGGCTGAAGCAGTTGCTACAGCAGTCTATATAATGAACAGGACTCCCACTGCAGCAATACATGGCATGACGCCAGAGGAGATGTATACTGGTAGGAAACCAGATATTTCTCATTTGAAGATTTTTGGTTGCATTGCCTATGTCCATGTGCCAGATGAGCTGAGGTCCAAGTTGGATCCAAAAGCTGAGAAGTGCGTCTTTATCGGTTATTCTCTGGCAGCAGAAAGGGTATAGATGCTATAACCCTTCTACACGTAAGTTCACAATGAGCAGAGATGTTGTTTTTGATGAGATGAGCAACTGGTATAAACCAGTAAATGTGATGATTGATGTAGATGCACAAAATGGTAATGCTGCACAGAATGCACAGCAGCAACCACAAAATATCAGTGGACCTGGAGTGTCCTCTACCAGTGGTTCACATACTTCGCCATGGATAGGCAGATTGAGATCAGGAGAATCCCCTCAAAGCAATGCAGAGAGTGGTACGCAAGTATCACGAAAAGGAAAAGAGAAGGTAGATCAGCCCATGTATGATGTGAATGCAGGTCACTCTTGTGTGGATGGTGAATCCAGTGGCTCAGAACAGAGCATTGATGATGAGTTGGGTATTCCTTCTGTTGTTACACCTGGAGTAAGGAAGACTAGGGATGTTTTGAGAGCACCTGGAAGTGAGCCTATTTTGCGCAGGTCTACCAGGGTTAGGTATCCTGTGGATAGGCTGAAATATGATGGATTTACAGCCATTCACTATGCCTATATGGTCAAAGTGATACAGGAACCAGAACCCACTTCTTTTGAGCAAGCCATGGGAAATGAAAAATGGGAGAAAGCCATGGATGAAGAAATGGATGCCTTGGATGCTAATGCTACATGGGAATTGGTGCCTTTGCCTAAAGGCAAGAATGCAATTGGTTGTAAGTGGGTTTATAAGATCAAGCACAATGCAGATGGTTCTGTGAATAGATACAAGGCAAGATTAGTTGTCAAGGGGTATGCACAGACATATGGCATTGATTATGAAGAAACTTTCAGCCCGGTTGCAAGGATGGCAACAGTAAGAGCAGCCATTGCTATGGCTGCATCAAAGGGATGGTCTTTACATCAGATGGATGTAAAGAATGCCTTCTTGCATGGTGATTTGCAAGAAGAGGTCTTTATGGAGCAGCCAGCAGGTTATGTTCATGCTACTCATCCTGAGTTTGTTTGTAGGTTGAAGAAAGCCTTGTATGGCTTGAAGCAAGCACCTAGAGCATGGTCTGACAAGATAGGACAGTATCTTGTCACTATTGGCTTTCAGATTTCCAAGGCAGATTTCTCACTCTATGTGAGAAAAACAGAGAAAGGGATTATGCTGCTGGTCATTTATGTTGATGATTTGATCATCACAGGTGATAGTGATGAAGATATCCTTCATGTGAAAATGCTATTGAGGCAGAAGTTTGAGATGAAGGATTTGGGAGAGCTGCGTTATTTCTTGGGCATTGAGGTGATTAGATCACCAAGTGGGATACAGCTCTTGCAGAGGCAGTATGGATTGGACATGCTGTCCAAATATGGGATGACAGGCTGTAAGCCTATTTCAGTTCCTTTGGAGCAGAATGTGAAGCTGAGCACAGATGCAGGTGAGCTTCTGGAAGACCCTACTATGTACAGACGCATAGTAGGAAGATTGATTTACATGACTATTACCAGGCCAAATTTGAGCTATGCTGTTGGGTTGGTAAGTCAGTTTATGTAGGCTCCAAGGAAACCACATTTGGATGCAGCTAGACGCATACTCAGGTATGTGAAGTCCACATTGCAGTATAGACTATTTTATGAGGCTGGGGTTCAGATACAGTTGCATGGATACACTAATGCTGATTGGGCTGGTAGTATTTCTGATAGGCGATCTACCAGTGGATATGTGTTCTCTTTTGGGAGTGCTGCAGTCACTTGGAGCAGCAAGAAACAGCCTACAGTTGCCTTGTCGAGCACAGAGGCTGAGTACAGGGGTGCAGCAATGGCTGCATGTGAGATAGCTTGGTTGCATAAGCTACTCTATGATATGCATCAGTCTACAGATGGGCCGGTTGTCATTTATTGTGACAACATGAGCAGTATACACTTGGCAAAGAACCCAGTCTTTCATGCTAGAACAAAGCACATTGAGGTGCATTATCACTATATGCGGGAGAAGGTTTTACTAGGTCTTATTGATCTAGTTTATGTCAGCACAGAGGATCAGGTAGCTGACATATTCACGAAAGCATTGGGCATAGAGAAGCTGCGCAAGTTCAGAGACCTGCTTGGTGTGCAGGATTTGGGATTGAGCTCGAGGGGGAGTGTTGAGATATCGAGCTCCACTCGAGATATGCCAGGGTGACCGTTGTGTACTTATGTCACCGACTTGTTAGCTGGAGATGCGGTTGGTACACCACCCACGAATAATAGCTGGATGACAGCTATCCTTATCTACACTAGTTCGTGGCTTAGTTAGTATGCCACCTTAGTTAGTTGAGTTTGGTTTGAGACCCACATATAGGGTTCTTCTATTTCTTTGTACTGGAGTTCTTTTGGCTTTCACAACTAAGAAGAGGAAAACTGTTTTCAGCCTCCACCTTTGTGTGTATTCCCCCAATTGTTTATGTGAGAAAGCCGCAAGTGAGACTCCTTCCCTCTCTCCCACAATCTTCACAGTAAGGGATTAATTATTTCGTTTGTATTTGGTTTCACTTAGTTCAAGAGACAATTAGACGGGGGCCGGTTGCATAATGTTTGCCTGAAGAGCCAAGCGTAATATGTTAGAGGGGGCGGGTTGCATAATGATGTGTTGGTGGTCTTTGGTTTCTTGAAAGGAAGTTTTTCAAGAAGGTGAGTCTCTTTGAACAATGTAGGTAGGTTTTTTGTGAGATTTCGTTTTGTGAGTGCTTCTCCTTGTATTGCTAAAGCTGTGTACTAGTTTTCATGCTTGATTTCAAAGGATTGAAACAAAAAACGAGATTTTAAGAAAGAAAGAAGACTCACCTCTTCTAGTCTTTTTTGTATTTCTCTTTCTTCTCTTTCTCCTTGTCTCCTCAATCCAATCTCTTTGAGAAGTTGCTTCTATAATCTCCTCCTTCCTCTAACATCTTATTTGAAAAATGGTATGTTTCCTCTCTTTTGTGGGGCCAGTCCACAAAATACCGAGCGCGACATACTATTCCAGATAAGCGCTTCCTTTTTTTTCCATTTGTTATTTTTGTTATTTGCATTGGCCTGCAGCTAGCGCCTTAAGCACTAGCTGCAGTGATGGGTGTAGGAACCCTCTCTTCCCTCTTCTTTCCCTCTTCTCTCCTCTTCTTTCCCTCCTTTCCTTCTCCTTCTCCTTCAATCTTTCAATCTCTTTCCCCCTCTTTTTCCCTCTTTCCTTTCCCTCTTCTTCTCTCTTTCCCCCTTCTCTTATGCTCATGCATAAGCATACGCATGAGCATATGTCTCCTTCTCTTATGCTTATGCTTATGCTTATGCATAAGACTCCTCTTATGCATAAGCATAAGAGAAGGAAACATATGCGGAGTCTTATGCATAAGCATAAGCATAAAAGAAGGAGACATATGCTCATGCTTATGCTTATGCATGAGCATAAGAGAAGGAGACATATGCTCATGCATAAGCATGAGCATATGTCTTTTTTTCCCTCTTTCCTTTCCCTCTTCTTCTCTCTTTCCCCCCCTCTTTCCCCTCTTCCAATCTCTCTTTCCTTTCCCTCTTCTTCTCTCTTCCCCTCTTTTTCCCCCTCTTTTCCCTCTTTCATGCTCATGCTCTTATGCTCATGCATAAGCATAAGCATGAGCATAAGAGAAGGAGACATATGCTCATGCTTATGCTTATGCATGAGCATAAGAGAAGGAGACATATGCCATAATCATAAACATAAGCATAAGAAAAGGAGACATATGGTCATGCATAAGCATGAGCATATGTCTCTTTTTCCCTCTTTCCTTTTCCTTTTCTTCTCTCTTTCCCCCCCTCTTTCCCCTCTTCCAATCTCTCTTTCCTTTCCCTCTTTTTCTCTCTTCCCCTCTTTTTCCCCCTCTTTTTCCTCTTTCATGCTCATGCTCTTATGCTCATGCATAAGCATAAGCATGAGCATATGTCTCATTCTCTTATGCTTATGCTTATGCATGAGCACATGTCTCCTCTTATGCATAAGCATAAACGTAAGCATAAGAGAAGGAGACATATGCTCATGCTTATGCTTATGCATGAGCATAAGCATAAGCATAAGCATAAGAGAAGGAGACATATGCTCATGCTTATGCTTATGCTTATGCATGAGCATATGTCTCTTTTTTCTCTCTTTCCTTTCCCTCCTCTTTTCCTCTTCTTCCTTGTTTCCTCTTCTTTCTCTTTTCTCTCTTCTTTCTCTTCTTTCCCTCTTCTTCTCTCTTCTTTCCCTCTTTCCTTTCCCTCTTCTTCTCTCTTTCCCCTCTTCCAATCTCTTTTCCTTTCCCTCTTCTTCCTCTTTTCCTCACTTTCTCTTTTCCCTCTTCTTCCTCTTCTTTCCCTCTTCTTTCCCTCTTCTTCTCTCTTCTTTCCCTCTTTCCTTTCCCTTTTCTTCTCTCTTCTTTCCCTCTTTCCTTTCCCTCTTCTTCTCTCTTTCCCCTCTTCAATCTCTTTTCCTTTCCCTCTTCTTCCTCTTTTCCTCCCTCTTTTCCTTTCCCTCTTCTTCTCTCTTTCCCCTCTTTTATGCTCATGCTCTTATGCTCTTATGCTTATGCTTATGCATAAGAGGAGACATATGCATGAGCATAAGCATAAGAGAAGGAGACATATGCTCATGCTTATGCTTATGCTTATGCTTATGCATGAGCATATGTCTCTTTTTCTCTCTTTCCCTCTTCTTTCCCTCTTCTTCTCTCTTCTTTTCCTCTTTCCTTTCCCTCTTCTTCTCTCTTTCCCCTCTTCCAATCTCTTTTCCTTTCCCTCTTCTTCCTCTTTTCCTCTTCCTCCTCTTTTCCCTCTTCTTCCTCTTCTTTCCCTCTTCTTTTCCCTCTTCTTCCTCTTTCCCTCTTCTTCTCTCTTTCCCCTCTTCCAATCTCTTTTCCTTTCCCTCTTCTTCGTCTTTTCCTCTTCTTCCTCTTTCCTTTCCCTCTTCTTCTCTCTCTCCCCTCTTCCAATCTCTTTTCCTTTCCCTCTTCTTCCTCTTTTCCTTTCCCTATGCCTATGCCTATGCCTATGTTTGTTTTTTGTTTTTTATTTTCATGTTTGTGTCTATGTTAGACATGGGATCACGTCGCACGTCTGATGAGTACGGACAGCCTCGAACGAGGAGACATCACAATCTATATGCTCTAGAGGACTTTGATTCCTCTCAGGTGACACCTGAGGGGACTACCACCCCTCGGGGAACTCCTTTGCTAGCCGCGCATGGCTTTGTCGGGAGTCCCAACAAGTTTATAGCGTAGATAACTGATGAGGAGGCAGCGAGATTCTTCTCTCTGCTATCTCAGAGGACCTTAGCAATTCCCTCCCCTACATCAATGGCTGGACCTAAAGCCTAGCCATCCCCTCATGCCCCTTCGACCGAGGGGTCATCACCTACGCATGCCTCTCGTAAGGGAAGGAAGAGTAGGAGGGGCCGCTAATGTTGTGCTAACTCGGGAGATGTAGACGAGTCAGCACACTCACATCCCTACAGGTCTCCACTTGGTCTGGAGACACAGTATCAGTCAGGTCCCTTGCCTTCTCCTACTCCCACTGCTACTCCTTGCTCTGGAAATGCTCGCACAGCTTCCACTCCTTCTGACTCTGCCTCTACCATCAGTCCACCTTACTCAATCGAGGATCTCTCCTATCAAATCACGGCTGTCGGAGAGATAATAGAAGATAGAAAGGGCAAAGCAGTGATGACCACCATGAGGCGGTTGATGAGCCATCACTTCAAGAGCGACATTGCTACCGATTGGTAGTATCAAGATGACGAAAAGAAGTAGGCGCTCATTGATGAATTAAAACAAAAATACCCTAACCCACCAAATTGGGAGTTTACTGAGAATTATATGCGAGAGTGCATGGGTTTGGTCTTGAAGCATCGTAGATCAACCTTGCATACTTCCATTGCAAAGGGGATGGCTAAACCCTTTAGCCTTTATTCCTTTGAGCTTGTTTACTCCCATCTGTCCATATCATTTCCTGTACTCAATAAACCAATTCACCATTAGCCAAATACTTAGCACAATGATATACATCAAATGATTAGCCAATCATGCTAAGTAATGGTCTTTACAAATGACTACCCATTAATGTGAGTATTTTAAATGGCATCACCCGTGATACTTATTGATGGCACACGTTTACTTAGGCGTCCCTGACTAAACCAAAGTATTAAATAGAACCCCCCCATGTCTGGTGCGATCCTATAAATACTTTACACCATTTCAAACAAGAGTTTTGAGAAATACTTTCTCGTAACATTCCCTCTTGCTTAAGGTGCAACTGACCTCAGTTGTGATTCTGTTTATATGAGTTAAGGATATCAGGATGGTCTTGGAAAAACTACTCAGGAAACCACTGTGCATTTTCTTTTGGATGATTTTTAAACTTCAATAAATAGGATTTATAAATCTTTCCTTTGCGGGTTGTTCTTTGCTAAGCATCTAGAATACAATCAGGCTTAAGAACTTTAACTTCATCCACAATTAAAGGTGGCTCTTTGAGGATATGGATATAGTAAACCCCTTGAGTTAGTCTTGAGGTAGGAAGATGCTAGAAATTTAAGAATAATTTTCCCATTCTTTGCATACATTTTAATGAAAGATACAATATTGCACTATAAGACTCTCCAACTTTACTTCCATTTTATACTTTAAAATATAACATATCATTGAAGTCTAGTTTATACACAATGGTTTGACCCTATAAAGCTACTATATATATATATTCTATTTACTTTGTTAAATATTTTATTGGATTGAAAGTTGTCTTGTCTAATTTGTGACACATGGTAGAAGCTTTGAGTTCTTTGTTAGGCTAACCTCAAGAATGTTGAGTAAAAAAGTTACACTTTTACAATTATAGGATAATTCCTTTTCTCCTATTTTAACTTTATAATAACTTTATATATCTTAGTGCATTCAAAAACCTTTTCTCAGCATTAGACAGGAAATATGTTTGAGAAATTCTCTCAATGTCTTGTCATCCATTACTTCCTGAATCCCAGATCTGTCAGAATGTTCTCAGCCCCTTTCTAAAGAGCCTTGCTGCCAGTCTAGGGTAGGAATGAACATAGGCATGTCCTTCCTTGAAAGCTTAGTTGGAAAGCCATAGAGATCTTTCCAAGGACAAGCCACCATATAATGACCTTACTATTTGTTAGTTATATTAAATGTTTGTGACTTTGTAAAAATAACAAAATCACATGATATTTTAAGTTACATATGCTAGAACATTGCTAAAGGATTTAAGTGTTGTGGTCATAAGAAAAGCCATGTGTGTATTTTTTTTTGCTTTGAATAATGATCAAAATTATGCACTTTTTAAAAATCCATAATAAAAAATTGTTTGATTTGGACCTCTTTTCATATATAATTTTTTTCGTAGTGATTCTATGCAGTAATTTTTGAAAAGTTTAAAAAAAAACTCTCAATTTTTTACCAAGAAATGAGAATATTCCATTTGTTTCTTGTTTGTGTGCAATGTTACCCACTTTCTATGTAATATTGTTATATGTGTACATACAATTGCAAAATAATATTGGACACATCCTAAACCAATTGGTTGCCTTCTTTGCTTTGTGGGAAGATCAAACAACCCACTTTCAAATGAATAATGCTTCCATATATATGTAGAATAATTATTTTATGTCCTCAAACTATTTTGGATATCTTATATAGTCCAAGATGCATACTTCATGGGCGTAAACACATTTGTAACATCTCATTCAAGATGGCAATTGTGCGATGTTTTGATCTTCAAGTTTGAGCTCAAAATGTGTGGATTAGTCTAGACACCAATTTTGTCAAATTCCATGAGAAATGCATAAGTTATGAATCAAGAAAGTTACCAATATGCAAGATATTCCTCGAATGTTACCCAAAATGGCTACATGCAATCATAATCAACCCTACACATGCTTTGGAGCATTATATGTTCATGAACCTTTGAGATGAATGTTGTAATCATGCCTTGAAGCATTATGCCTAAGAGAATTCTATACTCATTCCTTAGAATATTATATGTTTGCCTTGGAATAATAGAATTTTGGTACTCATTTCTTGGAATATAAAATGTTCATGCCCCTTCTTTAAGGGAAATTTTGTAATGCATTTAGCAATATATATTCAATGACATGACCTTTTTAGGGTTCCTATTAGATAGATTCTACCTAATTAATATGTTAACTTATATATATTTGATCAATTTAGATCTAGAGCATTATGTGTTCATGTACCTTCAAATGAATTTGCATCCTCATGCCTTTGAATGTAATATGTTCATGCCCCTTATTCAAGGGAATATTTCTAATACTTTTTGCAATATATATTAATACCTTTTTGAGGGTTCTTGTTATATAAATGTCAACTAATTTATAATTTATGCTAATTTATGGTGTGGTAGAAGGGGGTACCAAATCCCCATTCTGCCCCACTAGAGTTTTTTCCATTCAATTTTATTGATGCTTGATGGATATATCGATGCCAATTTAGTGTGCATTTTTGCATTGGTGTTTGATGGATATATTGATTCTAATTGTTTCTAAACTTTGCATGGCTTCCCATGCCTATATTGATGGTTTCTTTCCCATGGAGAGACCAACAAAGATATCATTTCTTCTACACTTCGAATTTTTTTGTTTGTTCATAAATTTTGTCACTATTATTGCTAAAGTTGGCAAATACCTCAGCCAATTGCATTCTTGTCTTTAGGCGAAGACACCAATTCCCATGTAGCATTTGCTTCCAAGGCATCCATTTATTCATCCATGGCTTTCTCCCATTTTTCTTTTCCCATGGCTTGCTCAAAAGAAGTGGGTTCTAGTTCCTGTATCACTTTGACCATATAGGCATAGTGAATGGCTGTAAATCCATCATATTTCAGCCTATCCATAGGATATCTAGCTCTGGTATACCTGCACAAAATAGGATCACTTCTAGGTGCTCTCAAGACATCCCTGGTCTTCCTTACTCCAGGTGTAACAATAGAAGGAATACCTAACTTATCATCAATGCTCTGTTCTGAGCCACTGGATTCACCATCCACATAAGAGTGACCCGCATTCACATCAAAAATGGGCTGATCTACCTTCTCTTTTCCTTTTCTTGATATCTGCATACCACTATCTGCATTGCTTTGAGGAGATTCTCCTGATCTCAATCTGTTTGTCCATGGCAAAGTATGTGAACCACTGCTAGAGGACACTGCAGGTCCACTAATATTTTGTGATTGCTGCTGTAAATTCCGTGCAGCATTACCATTTTGTGCATCTACATCAATCATCACATTTACTAGTTTATACCAATTGCTCATCTCATAAAAAACAACATCTTTGCTCACTGTAAACTTACGAGTAGAAGGGTTATAGCATCTATACCCTTTCTGCAGCAGAGAATAACCAATAAAGATGCACTTCTCAACTTTTGGATCCAACTTGGACCTCAACTCATCTGGCACATGAACATAGGCAATGCAGCCAAATATTTTCAAATGAGAAATATCTGGTTTCCTACCAGTATACATCTCCTGTGGCGTCATGCCATGTATTGCTGTAGTGGGAGTCCTGTTCATTATGTAAACTGTTGTAGCAACTGCTTCAGCCCAATACTAATCTGGTAGGTCTTTTTCATTTAGCATGGCCCGAGATACCTCTCCAATATGCCTGTTTTTCCTTTCTGCAAGTCCATTTTGTTGTGGGGTATGACTGCATGAATATTATTGCTTTATGCCATGCTCCTGTAGGAACCTTGCAAACTCATTTGAGAGGTACCCTCCTCCTCCATCTGACCTTAGGCATTTTATTTGCAAGCCTGTTTCTTTTTCAACCATAGCTTTAAAAGCTTGGAAATGCCCAAAGACTTCACTTTTCTTTTTCATAAAATACGCCCAAACTTTTCTGCTATAGTCATCAATAAAAGTGACAAAATAATGACAGCCTCCAATAGATGTAGTTTAGTAGTCCACACATCAGAGTGGATTAATTCCAATGGCTTCTTACTCTCTCGAACATGCCTAGGAAATGGTTTCCTTGCCTGTTTTCCAAATTGACAGCCTTCACATACCCGGAAAATATCTTAGGATCTTCACTGGGATCATCTCCCCTAACAAGTCCTGTCTGTAGCACTATGCTCCACACTTCGAGAAATTAACCAAATTGCCATACTCGTGATGAAACAAAATACAATCATTAGGGCAAGTGTGGATGGTATCATAATCCATTACAACCATCTTTAACATCTTCTTTGCTTTGTCTCTGGAATTGGGCATGGTATTTGGAATAGGGAGCATCTTTGGAGCACCCTATTACAATTTGCATATCCAAGAAATATGTGAATGAGATACTAGCTAATCAAAACAATTAGAAATCGGATACTAAAAGGCTGAGACACTTGCGTCTGACCATCCCTAATTTCTTGCAATTTCAATGTCAAGAGGCAAGCTCATAGTTTTGACACCGTTGCACCATCATACAATAGTGTCTCATGCTCAAACATCTCACCCCCATCTCCCATGGTGCCTCCAAAAAAAGAATCCATCATGTTCGCCATCCCCTCGTCCTCCTCTAGAGGATCATCCTCAAGATCATCTTGATCAAACTATGGTGGTGGTGCATGTGCTCCCTTGCTGCTCTCCTCATCTTGTATAATATAATGACACAAGGTTAGTGTGTGCAACAAGGACAAGCAATATAAATATCCATGAACCATTCAAATATCATTGGTTTGCCGATGATGCACTAGCATGTCAACCAATATCCTCTTTTTGTGGGGCACCTCTCCATACATCTACAAGTGGCACATGACAATACGACGCTGATCCAAAGGCTCAAAATGCTCTTGGGCAGCTTCAGGTAATGCACGCTTCTTGGTAATTGGCATGGCTTTCTTAACCTGTTAGACAAGGCAGATGATGACTTCATTAGCTATTACACGGCATATACCACAGTAAAACCATGGGTGTGTGTAGCATGCCACATCATCAATTGTGCAATGGAGTTGCATCTAAACATGTGTTGTACTCTGGGGAGAGGGGGAAGAAAGAGGATGTGAAAATAAGAGAGGGGAAAGAGAGGAGTGAAGAAAAAGAGAGGATGGAAGAGGAAAAGAGAGGGCAGAAAGAGGGGAAAAAAGAGAACAGAGGAGTGACGGAAAAGAGAGGATGGAAGAGGAAAAAAGAGGGGAAAAAAGAGAAGAGAGGGGAGAGGAGAGGAAATAAGAGAAGAGAGGAGAAGAGAGGGGAGAAGAGAGGAAATAAGAGAGGGGAGAAGAGAGGAAAAGAGAGGGAAAAAGAGAGAATGGAAGAGGAAAAGAGGGGAAAAAGGAAGGATGGAAGAGGAAAAGAGAGGGGAAAAAGAGAGAAAAGAGAGGAAATAAGAGAGAGAGGGGGGGGAGAAAGATTATGTGAAAATAAGAGAAAGGGGAAAGAGAGGAGTGAAGGAAAAGAGAGGATAGACAAGAAAAAGATAGGGGAGAAGAGAGGAGAAGAGTTCCTATGCCCATCATTGCAGCTAGCGCTTAAGGCACTAGCTACAAGTTAATGCATTTCTGAATAGAAAAATAGGAACAAAAGGAAGCACGTTCTTACCTAAAAATGATGTGTCCTAGCATCGAATGATCCTGCCTAAAAGAGGAGGTGTTTTGTGTTTATTGCACTATAAAAGAGAGGAAACATACCATTTTAAGAAAACTTATTAGTGAAAGGAGAAGTTTGGAGAAGCAACATTCCAAAGGGTATGGATTGAGGAGACAAAGAGAAGCCTACAAACAAGGAGAAAGTACAAAAACAATAGGTAGAGCTTTCATATTCTTCTCTTTCATGATTGTTTTTCATGTATTGTTTCTTCCTTTAGAGAAAGAAAAGGAAAGGAAAGGAGGAGAGAAACTTTAGAGAAAGGAAGGGGAAAGTGAAAGTAGAGGAAGGGAAATAAGAGAAGAGGTAGAAAGAAAGACAAAGAAACCAAACAAACTTGAAATAGAAGGAGAAGAGATGAATTCTTACCTTGAGATGGAGAGGGAGCTGCAACAAGTCTTCTAAGTGTAGAGGGACCATGTAGGAGAGGATGGAGAGGCGGGAGGGGGAGGGAGGAGGGAAGAGTAAGGAGGCAAGGAGTGCAGGTGATTGCGAGTTGAAAGCAAAAGCGAGGGAGGAGAATGCATGAAAAATCGAATGGCATCATGGGATGAATAGCGCGGGTTTTTGGTTCCCAAAATTTATCGATAGGGGCATCAGTATGACTACGGGTATGTAAAAATAGAGCGTTGCTATGGATGTCAGTCTGGTCTCATCAGTATATATCGATGCCCATATCGACAAAACATGGGTTTTTTGGGGATTTAGGGTTTAGGATTTTTGCCCAGATTTGGGGGTTTGAGGAAATTTGGGGGGATTTGGGGGTGTTTGGTGAAAGAGAGGGGATTAGGGGGTTTGAGGGGATTTGGGGGATTTGGGTGTTTGACTTGACTTGGGAGGATGGTTGTGGATGTGTGCAGGTAGAGAGGATGAGTAATGATAGCTCATCGGATAGGGGGCCACCTCCTTTGGAGTGGCTTCATGAGAGATTGCTTGTCCTTGCACGCATTACAAGCGAGGGGTTGAAGAGATATGGACAATTTACTGGAAGGGGGTAAAACTATCATGAAAACAGACTATCAAACACAGAGACTCACAACATTTTACAGCGATATCTGATTCAAGATCTAAGAAATAGAGATATTCAGCTTAAAGAGACTTCGCAGTGATATATGTTTCGTAAGAAATAGAGAAGCGGCCAAAAAGTTATGGATAGTTTACTAGATGGGGGTAAAAACTGTTATGAAAATAGACTGTCAGACACAGAGACTCATAACTTTTTGCAATAGTATCTGATTCAAGATCTAATCACATAGAACATGCATCTTAAAGAGAGCTTTGGGAAATATAAATTTCATTAAAATCGGACTATCGAGTAGAAAGTTATAAGAAAAACACTAACAGGGGGTCAAACTATCATGAAAACTGCCCTCCACCCATGCTAATTTTACCTGAGCAGGATGCTCCCTCAAGACTCCACCTTCATCAAAGATCCACCCCTCATAGATTTTGCCTAGAAGAGGGGAAAAAGTTTGCATGGTGGCTCGGGAAACAGATGGACCATGTGTGCACAGTGAGCAGCCGAATAGAAAGAACTTTTAAGGCTTTGAAAGAAAGAAAAGGGAAGAGACATTCAAGAGAGAGAGAACCTGACGTGACCTTCATTACCAATAGAGTGAGAATCCACTCCAAAACTACAAACACAAGGGAGAAGAAGAGGTTTCATACATACAAGAGGGAGCGGAAGCTCCAAGACTACTCATAGAGAGAGAATAAACTAGAGAGAGATGGACTCAAGAGTCTACATAAGAGAATATCTACAAGAGGGAGAGAAGGCTCATGGAAGAGGCTTGAGGAGATTAGAGCTACAGCAACATGAGGCCTAATGGTGGAAGAGATTGATGAACAAGGGAAAGGAGGGCTCCTTTTATAGAGATTTTGTTACCCTCCTTCACCCATTTAAAATTGCTGCCTGTAGATTCCTTTCCCCATCAATCACATAAGCCCGTCTGTCACCATCCATGTCCTTTTTGGCTACTCTTGCCATGTGTCCCATCACAAGATGCTCAAGACTCTTAAAATATTGAGAAAGTCAAGAGTCTCCCCATATGGAGCGCATAGGGACCCTCTCTTTTCCACATGTCCACATCCTCCTTATTCCACATAAGAATTCTAGAAGGATTCCTCTTGACTTCACACTCCTCCACATGCCTTCCACACGCTTGGCATGTGGCCTCTCTTATATTATTGGAACACATGGACATGAGCCCACCTCTTTATATGACTCACTCTTCCTATTTTCTAAAAACTCCATAATATCACATACACAAATAACTCTCACCCCATACCAAGGTATCTATAATTCATACCTATGGTATTTACAATGAGCCATTCCACTCATCCTCTCAATCCCATACAATATCATAGAAAATAGAAATAAGTGAGAGCCACTAGGCTATCAATTGATACTCAAACTCTTATCAAACATAGAGAAAAACAATACCAATGCCAAATTAAAAATATCAATTTTTGGCATCACAACACACACACACATAAATACATACATACATACACACACACACACACACACACACACACACACACACACATATATCAGTAGAGAAAAAATAATTGCCACAAGATGGTAAGTGTAAGTGGTAATCTTTTTGCCTTCTATTTTGGTAACCATGTACAAAGACGTATACGCACATTTTGACTCTTTCTTTTGCTACATGCTTTTACAGCATTAAGTTCATGCTAGCTTGAATCCCAAGATAAGAAATGAAATGATTTGAAAGATTATGGGCATTCGCTTTAATGCAATGGGTTCTCTAATTGCTCTAGAGAAGTTGTACAAACTATCCATAGCATCAATGTCTGGTAACACTTGGTTATATTGGCTTGGTTTGTGGGGTTTGGAGGAGAGAATGAGATTTTTTTATGGCATGCCAAATAGCTTTGTGGAGAGACTAAGTCCATTGTGGAAAAAGGAATTGTATACACCATTGTAGAGAGTAAGGAAGATCAATCAAGAGGGTTGAACTCAACAAACATAGATCCTACATGCATCGAGATGATTAGTGTTGAGGTTTGTTTTACTTTCTATTTAAGTTTCTATTTAAGTAATAATTATGTACATCTATGCCTATTTTTTCTCTTTAGTTTCTATTTGTTTAATTTGCCTTCTTTCCCTCCAATATAATAAAGTGAAAATTTACTTGTAGGTTTGTATGCCATCTTCAAGCATAAAAAAGATTAACATCACCAAAGCACAAGCTATTCTACATATGGAGGCATGAATGAACTCACCAATCCTTTTCAAGGCATGTGGGGGTACAAAATACTTAAAAGAATGGGAGCACATGGTCCTTGACTCCTCCCGCGACGTATACGGAAGAGGAGATGGACCTATATGAGAAAAATACAAAGGGTCAATGGTTTGCATGTAAGTTTGAATCAAATCATGATAGTCATGCAGATGAGTAGCTAAACATGCTCCAAATCTTGTAAGGGAAAAAAACAAGAGTACAAGATACATAAAACATTGGTGGTAGACCAAAACAATACTGATTGTTGAGGACCAATGAGGTAAGATAATCAGAGACCAATTGATTGCACCAAACTAGAGAAGAAAAACCTTGCATGTATCCATGTTGACACCTTGTCCTTGTCCAAGATAAAGGGGATTTAATGAAGTAATAAAATTAAGATGGGAGAAGAAATGGAAGGTCAATGGTAGAAAATAAAATTGATTCTATCAAGACCAAGTGTTGTTAGGCATGCAAGAACCAACAATAGGGTAATAATGTAAACTAAGGTAAGGATATAATTCTTGGTGGTAAAACCATTAAACAAGAGAAGCTAAGGCAACTTAGGCCAAATGAAACCATTGTGAAAGATACGATTTATTATGAGCCAAGACACCAAACCCCAACAAAAATGTTGCCAAGTCAAGTACCCATTGCAATTGTCTGACATGAGGAAGAAAGCACATGCCCCTATTAGTTATTAGAATAGGCCACCCTGGCCTAATGGACCTTTGAAGGATGGAGATGATCAGCTATTCCTACGTCCAAGCAATGGTAGAACAATGCCCTAACCCTTTGACAACATGATTGGCCAAAAGGTTAAAGCAATTCTCTTGAGAATTTGAAGCATTAAGTCCTAGACCTCATTGTAAGGATAGTTAAAATCGAGGCTTAACATTGGCATAGGTTTTCTCCTAGGATGCTTACATAGTCCAAATGTCATTTCATTAAATTGCTTAGTTGAGTTCATATATCAATAGAGAGAACTCCTACATCAAAATTTGGTAAGCTTCTAACAAGAGACGCCAATCTCGGGTACCACCATTTAACCTCACCCTTTCAATTCTAACGTAAGGATAGAAGTGGGCAATATGATATAAACCTAGGTAAGGACATACCTATCGGTAAGGCAAGTCAAGACAATGAAATCGTTGTGAAAGATACAAAGTTGTTACAACCTAAGATGCCAAACTCCAACAAAACACTGCCAAGGTAAGTAACCATCGAAATAGTGTGACATGAGGATGCCACAAAGCCTCTATTAGTTATTAAAATAGGCCACCCTTAAAAAAACAAAACAAAAAGGCCACCCTTTCTTGATGCACCTTTGAAAATGGAGATGATCAACTATTCCCTCATTCAAGAAAACACCAGAACAATGTCCTAACCATTTGACCAAATACTTAGCCAAAATCAAATCTCTTGATAGTAAGTCCCTAGACCTTATTGTAAGCCTAGTTAAATTCAAGGATTACCATTGGCATAGGTTTTCTCCCTGCATGCTTACATAGTCCAAGGGTCCTTTTGTCAAATTTCCAGTCAAGGTTATGCATAAACCAATAGAGGGATCTCCTCCATCAAAAATTGACAAGCCTTCTAACAAGAAGTGTCAACAACCATGTTTCTTTTAATGTAGCCCAATTTGAATGATAACATATAGAGTTTACCTCACCCTATCACATCTCATAGTCTAAGGTGCCCACACCTCATTTGTCTGGATGTCATGTGATGAGGAAAAGGGCAAAATTATTTTAAGAATGTGACCTAATAGGGCATATTTAAGGAGTTCTTTCTAAGCAGAATATCCTAACTCCAGTCAACTGAAACATGTTGCACAATCTAGTTTGTCAAACCTCGCACATGCACCTCACAAAGTGTCTTATAACAACTTGTTGCATGAACTAACACTATACCCACACCATTCACCACATACTTCCATCTTCACTCCTCCATCATCCTCCCTCATTCCATCTCGCTCCCAACTCTTTAGCTCAAAACTCTCATCCCGTCTCACTCTCCCACCTCAAAACTCTCTCTACCTCTCTCTCTAATGCTCTGTTTTGCTCCACCTTTCACTATACTTCGCTCTTCTTCCCCCCTTCTCTGTTACTCTCTCCTTCTCATTGTGACTCTGCTACATGCATCTTCTCCTTTGCAATGCTTCCATCCTGACAATTGCCGAAATGCCATCCTTTGAGCTCTACTCCCAAGAAATTGAAGCTCTAGCAGTGAATGTTTTCCCTCCAAATCCCAATTACAGAGCTTCCACATTGCTTAATATAATCCCAATGGACATCGAGCCATTTGACCCTAGAGGATAGCCTACGAATTTGCCCTTCTTGCAACGCATGGTAGAAGAAGTCTCCAAGGGAGGAGAGAACTGAAGAATTGCAAAGCACGAATGGGCTAGGAGACAATTCAATGGGCACACACAATGGGCACCACACCAATAGAATATATGGACCTCAAGGAGTTCAATGACATTCTCCAAACATTTTTCCTTCAAGTAATCAAGCTAAACGGTAACCTCTACCTGTTACACTCCCTCATGAACATGTACAAATGCTTTGGCTAAATCTTGAGAAAGCAACATGAAGTTGGAATAACCAGAATAGGAATACTAGAAGTTCCCTTTGACATGTCACATATTCCAATATTCAAAAGCAACCAATAGGTTGTGATAGCCACAATGAATTGGTCCATTAAGATACTCCAGAATGTAGACAAACCCTGCTATGATAAGCCTACCCCAAGAAAAGCAAATCCTATCTAACAACAGTGTAGTCAAAAATCCCTATGATGACAATGGACAAATTAGAGAATATAGAGTTGTCTTGAAGGCAGTCCGCAAATACGCAAAAAATGTAGACAGAGTACGGCCTCAAAAAAAGTGAAAATGGAACATGATCCAAAAGGTAAATCAAACAACTAGAAAACCTCTTTCTATGACAAATTTAAGGACACACAAACCAGTAGTAGCATGATACATTCGAGTACACAATGAATATGAAACATGCAATTGCTAAGCTCAATTAATTTACATATTACAGGTAAACATAGTGCAAAAAACACAAAAGACTCGAACATCAGCATGGAACTCAACTAAAATGTAAAGACACACAAATCAACAATAGAAAAGACTCCTCCACTAGATTTTGTTATAGATAGTCCCTTAACGTCTCAGCGAGCAGTCATGACCGGAAGGAGCTAAAGTGCATTCACACCAAAACTACACAGTTTTGATAGGATCCAATCAATTTCATCAGTTGGTCTTTAACAATTGTGTGATCAACTTCCATGTAGGGCCTTCTAGCTTTGAGAAAAGAGAGCAGTAAGAGAGTAACATCTTATTATCTATGGCAGTGCTTCACAAGAGACGTCCATGATATATTTTCAATTACGTACATTTTGTATATACTCATAGATAATGCCATTGTGATGCCAAAAGTTGATATTTTTAATTTGGCATTGGTATTGTTTTCTTCTATGTTTGTTGATAAGAGTTTGAGTATCAAGTGATAGCCTAGCCACTCTCACTTATTTCTATTTTCTAAGATATTATATGGGATTGAGAGGATGAGTGGAATGGATCATTGTAAATACCATGTGTATGAATGATAAATACCTTGGTATGGGGTGAGAGTTATTTGTGTATGAGATATTATGGGGTTTTTAGAGAATAGGAAGAGTGAGTCATATAAAGAGGTGGGCTCATGTCCATGTGTTCCAATAATATAAGAGAGATCACATGCCAAGCATGTGGAAGGCATGTGGAGGAGTGTGGAGTCAAGAGGAATCCTTCTAGAATTCCTATGTGGAATAAGGAGGATGTGGACATATGGAAAAGAGAGGGTCCCTATGGGCTCCATGTGGGGAGACTCTTGACTTTCTCAATATTTTAAGAGCCTTGAGCATCTTTTGATGGGACACATGGCAAGAGTAGCCAAAAAGGACATGGATGGTGACATACAGACTTATGTGATTGATGGGGAAAGGAATTACAGGCAGCAATTGTAAATGGGTGAAGGAGGGTGACAAAATCTCTATAAAAGGAGCCCTCCTCTCCCTTGTTCAACATATATCTTCCACCATTAGGCCTCATGTTATTGTAGCTCTAGTCTCCTCAAGCCTCTTCCATGAGCCTTCTCTCCCTCTTGTATAGATATTCTCTTATGTAGACTCTTGAGTCCATCTCTCTCTAGTTCATTCTCTCTCTATGAGTAGTCTTGGAGCTTTCGCTCCCTCTTGTATGTATGAAACCTCTTCTTCTCCCTTGCGTTTGTAGTATTTTGAGTTGCATTAGAGTGGAGTTTCACTCTATTGGTAATGAAGGTCACTTCAAGTTCTCTCTCTTAAGTGTCTCTTCCCTTTTTCCATTGTTTTCTCTTCCAAAGTGCCCAAAAGTGTTGTCTATTTGGTCGCTCATTGTTGCGCATACATAATTTATCTATTTCCCAAGCCACAAAGGGAGCTCTTCCTTCCCTCTTAGGTAGTATTCTCCCAAGTCGGCACTAGTAGAAGGAGTTAGTGTTTTTCATGATAGTTTGACCCCCTGTCAGTATTTCGCTCATAACTTTTTGCTCCATGGTCTGATTTGAACGAAACTATATCAGCACGAAGCTCTCTTCAAGGAGCATCATCATATGTCTTCAATTATTATATTAGATATTAAACCAAAAATCTATGACTCTCTGTGTGTGACTATTTCTTTTTCAGATAGTTTTTACCCCCGTCCAGTAAACTGCCCATATCTTTCCGACTGTTTCTTTGTTTCTTACAAAACATATATCAAAGCGAAGCCCATTTCAAGATGCATCTCAATATGTGTTTGAATATTTGATATCATGTCTCTGCTAAAAGTTATGGGTCTCTATGTCTTATGATATTTTGGAGAGTGTTTTGAGGTAATTGTAAAGTTATCTATGAAGGAGGTGCAATGTTTCCCCGGAACCCACCCATCCGACCCAATCATCCCCTTCAAACTCCTCGATATATATCATTTCATGTCATGTTGAGCCGCAAGATCTTCTTTCAACAAGGTATTGAGAGTGCTCTCAACGGAAGCAAGAACGGAAGAAGGAGAGAGAGAGATAGAGAGCCACACAAGTTTGGTGGGTGCAGAACCACCCTAATCTTCTTTTTCATTCATTTATATATATGTGTTTGAGTATTGTACATAACTGGGGTAAAGGCACAGTGACCTTTAACCCCCACAACCTCCCACTTAAAGGACAATGTGCCTTTAAGGGAGAACAACCAGTGAGCATACTATCCAATGCCCATTAATACACGACAATACTCAAACCGCTGACTAGGTAGACTCTTCGTCAACATATCTGCAGGGTTATCATCTGTATGAACCTTGACAAGCTCTATGCGCTTGTCCTCAAGTACCTCCCTGATGAAATGGTACCTGACCTCAATGTGTTTGGTCTTTGCATGAAAGACCGGATTCCGTGCTAGCTGAATAGCACTCATGGAATCACTATGCAATGTCGGTACACCTGTATGAATCCCCAAATCTCCCACTAGCTGATCAAGCCATATAGCCTCCTTGCAACCCTCTGTGGCTGCAACATACTCAGCCTCTGTGGTAGACAAAGCCATGCACTTCTGTGCGCGAGACATCCACGACACTGCACCACCTGCAAAGGTGAACACATAACCAGAAGTGGATCTCCTACTATCCACATGCCCTGCATAGTCTGAATCTGTGTACCCAAGTACACGCATGTCTCCTTTACCAAAGCAAATGCACATCTCCTTGGTACCCTTCATGTACCTCATGATGCACTTAACTGCCTCCCAATGCCTCTTTCCTGGATTAGTCATATACCGGCTAACAACTCCCACTGCAAATGCAATGTCTGCCTCCCAACTGCTGATGCATAAGGAACCTTGGCCATCATGGCCCTTTCCTCATCTGATTTGGGACTATCTGTATGACTCAGTTTCACATATGGAGGCAATGGAGTACTCACTGCCTTCCCCCCCTCCATATTGAAACGCTGTAATACTTTTGTAACATACTCTTTTTGTGAAAGCCAAAGGAGTTTCCTACTCCGATCACGTGTGATGCGCATACCAAGAATATGACCTGCAAATCCCAAATCCTTCATATCAAAGGCCTCATGCAACTTGGCCTTTAATGCATCTAGCTCATAAGTATTCTTGCTAGCCAATAGCATATCATCCACATATAGCGCCAGGATTATCAGGCTACTATCCTTAGCCCTTTTAGTGTAGAGGCAGTGATCAATTTCACTCCTTCTAAAACCCTGGGACCGAATGAAAGCATCAAACTTCTGATACCATTCTCTAGGCCCTTGCTTAAGACCATAGAGACTCTTCTTCAGCTTGCAAACTAAATGCTCTTTGCCCTTTTCTTCAAAGCCTTCCGGCTGCACCATGTAAATTTCCTCATGCAAATCCCCATGCAAGAAAGCTGTCTTGACATCCATTTGCATAAGCTCCATATCCTCTACTGCCACTAGTCCAAGCATGCATCTAAGTGTGGTCATCTTCACAACCGGAGAGAATATCTCATCAAAGTCCACACCCTTCTCTTGCTTAAACCCTTCAGCAACCAAACGGGCCTTGTACCTAGGCACATCATCACCTGTGACCTTCATTTTGTAGACCCATTTACATGGCAATGCTTTCTTTCCATGTGGCAAAGAAACCAAGTCCCAAGTCTTATTCTTCATAAGTGAACTCATCTCTGATTGCATAGCATACTCCCAGTTACGTTGATCCTCACGCATCATAGCCTCTCTATAGCAAGAAGGCTCCCCGCAATCAGTAAGCATCACATAGTCTACCCCTGGAACAAACCTATCAGGCGGTCTAGACACTCTGGATGATCTTCTCAAGGGCATTTCAGCTTGCTGTCCCATTTGCATATCAGCCACATTTGGCTAATCATTTCCACCAATAGATGATCCATCATCTACCCTTGATTGTATACATGTGGGAGTACTTGGTTGTACCATTTCTTGCACATTTGGTGCATGGACAGCTTGCTGTCTATCAACATATGCAGGTGGATTCACATCCTGGAAAGTGATTCTCCTCATTTCCACATCCCTCATGGGTGCCTTATGCATCTTCTTCTCATTGAAGACCACATCATGGCTGCGTATGATCTTCTTTGCTTCTGGATCCCAGAGACGATAGCCCATCTCTCCACTTTCACCATAACCCAGAAAGATGCATTTCCTAGACTTAGGATCTAGCTTCTTTCGAAGCTCTTTTGGCACATGTGCATATGCCTCACACCCAAATATATGCAAATGAGAGTAAGAGGGCTTCTTGCCACTCCATGCCTCTTCAGGAATACCACCATCCAAACTCTTACTAGGTGATCTATTGATCACATGCACTGCAGTCTTCATTGCCTCAGCCCAAAAACCACCAGAAAGACTTGCATTGGAAAGCATGCATTGCAACCTTTCTTGAATGGTACGATTCATCTTTTTTGCAACTGGATTTTGCTCTGGAGTACGAGGGGATGTAAGCTCCCTCTTAATCCCACGAGTATCACAGAAATGCTGAAAGTCATGAGAGAGATACTCTCCACCATTGTCAGTTCGTAGGCATTTAAGCGTTCTACCTGACTGATTCTCAACCAAGGCAACACATCACTCTTCCGAGCTATAGCATAAGCCCACACTTTCCTAGTTGCATCATCAATGAATGTCACATAGTATTCAGCCCCGCCTAATGACCGTGTAGGCATGGGACCACATACGTTTGAATGCACCAAATCAAGCATTTCAACCTCTTTCTTTCCCCTTCTTTTATGGGCTGATTTAGTCTGCTTCCCATAGAGACAATGCTCACAAAGTTCAAAATCAGAGAAACTCAAATGCGGTACATAACCCAAATGGCATAAGAGTTTCATTCCATTCTGGCTCATGTGCCCCAACCTGCAATGCCACAAAGAAGTGCTTGGCTGCTCGGTTATTGCAACAACATGATCAAATACCCCTGATACATGTAAGGGATACAAAGTCCCACACTTGGCACCCCTGGCCAAAAGCATAGAGCCCTTCTGAATTTTCCAACTCTGAAAGCCAAAAGTGGTGTGAAAACTAGCATCATCTAGTTGACCCACTGAAATAAGACTCTTGGTCAGCTTAGGCACATGTCTCACATGTTTCAAAACAAATGCAGACCCATTTGCAAAAGAAAACTTTATGTCACCTACTCCCACTATGTCACATGCATAGTCATTTCCAAGATGCACACAACCTGTCTTTCCACTATCATAAGTGGAGAACCATTCCCTATGGGGAGTAACATGGAATGAAGCACCAGAATCCAAAATCCAATCCTGGAATATGCATCATCTGAAGTGGTAAGCAACTCTGCAGATAAACTAGACATGAAGAGAACGTCATTGTCACTATCATGTGTGACTACATTGATCTCCTCGATCTTCACTTTTCCTTTGTCCTCCCTTGGACTCTCTTCCTTTTGATTTGCACCCCAATTTGCATTCTTTTTCTTATCCCTTTGCTCTCTTTTTAGCTTGTAGCAATCCTTTTTTATATGGCCCTTCTTGCCACAGTGGTAACACTCAATGTTTCGTGCCTTGGATTTGCTACGTGACTTCCCTCTTTCTTGGGACTTCCCCCTAAACTGTGATCTACCCCTTTGCACATTTAAGGCTGCATCCTGCTTGTTGCCATCCATAGACTTCCGTCTAATCTCCTCGGCCAACAAGCTACCCACAACATCATCAAATTTCAGTACTCCACCAGGTGCAAAGTTACTGACAGCTGTACGGAAGGTATCCCATGAGGATGGCAATGAACATAAGAGAAATATTGCCTTAGTCTCCGCATCAAAATTCATTTTCTGAGCCTGAAGCTGGTTGAAAATAATATTGAACTCATTCAAGTGAGAAGCAATGGAGACCCCTTCCTTCATCTGCAGCTCAAACAACCTCTTCATGAGGTAAACTTTATTAGAGGCAGTTTCCTTTTCATAAGTGGCACATAGTTTCTTCCACAAATCTTCCATAGTCTGCTCATTTACTACTGTGAAATAAACTGACTCTGCAAGATGAAGTCTAATAGTAGACTTTGCTAATGCATCCAACTCATTCCAATCATCCTCAGACATATCCGCAGGCTTAGCTTCAATCCCTGCCAAGGGTTTAATCTGCTTCTTTTGAATAAGCACATCCCTTATTTATTCTTTCCACAAAGAAAAGTTTGTCCCATCAAACTTTTTAATGCTGAAAAACTCCTTTTCAGACATGGAAGAGGATGCCATGATGCAAATAAAGTGAAATCCCAAATGCTAGTGCCTGCAAGAGAGAATCACAACAAATACCAGGTGCACCCAAATGTGTATGCCACAATAGAGTGAAATATCACCAAAACTCAAAGCTCAAAGCTCAAAGCATCAAAAGATGCATCTGACTCATGTGCATATACTATGCATCCATATGAGCAAATCTGGCCCAAAAGGAAATGCCAATAAGTGCCAAATGACTCAAGCATAAACACCGTCCACTGGCATATGCATCAATAATATCTCATCCAAGAGAGCATAGCACTATCAATGCATCACTTGCAATGTGTCAAAGCTGTCCCTCAGCATAAAATAGCATCCATGTGCAAAGCGTCCATAAAAAATAGCATCCCACAAGGCAATTTGGGCCTATCAGCGCATCCAACAAGGACCGCAATGCATCCAAATGACCTATAAATCATCCATTGCAACCCAATGCATACCACGAATGAGCGCACACTACTCAAACTGCAACCAGAGTGATCTGCATAAGGTATGCTCAAGAAATCATAGTCCCACGGTAATGAGCGCTACTGAAAATAGAACCTGAGATGCTTCAAAACATGGGCGCCATTGCATAATCGGAATCAGCAAGAAAATCTGCAAATATCTCTCTTCTGCCAGAACTCCAAAATCCCAACCGATGAGTGAGAAATGGGAGTCAACACTTACCCACTGCCATGTGGCATAAATCTAAGGTTTCAAAACATTAGAATGAAAAATGCATAACAGAGAGACGAAATCGAATACACAGAGATCTATAACTCTAAAAATCCTCCACCGAATCGCGCAAGAACTGATAGGTAGGGGTTTTTGGGCGTCCGGAACGCAATGGGACAGACGGTTTTGGAAACCGTGGTCTCAATCACTGGGTCCAACACACGGACTGAAAAACGTTTTTGGAAACAGAGCTATCTGTAAACTCCACCGGAGTGCGAATGATGAGCAACATAGAAGTTTTAGGACCTCCTGAGTCCACCGGAACTGACAGATCTGCAAATGGTTGCTCTAAACTTGAGTTCCAACACCCGGGCAAAAAACGCAAGAACTGACACAGTGAGTTAGAAATCCAATGAAATGATCCCAGATTCAAGAATGAAGGTGTTTCCAAGCTCCTGAAGTAATGTGGACACCAAAAGCAAGCAATAGTTGCCTCTACAAGTCAATACGGAGTCTTTGTCATCGAACGGAACAGGGAAAAGCTCAAAAAACGACTTTTTCTTTGAAAGCTCTTAACAGGCTCTCAAAACCACTTCGCAAAGCCAAAGTGACTTTTCCAAAGGTTCCTCCAAGGTCTCTGCACACTCAGATGCAAGTAAAGTCACCCACAAAGCTTCCCACAGAGCTTCTCCTTCCTCCCACAGAGCTGCTGAGCTTCCAAGCATTCACGCACGCTCAGCTAGATCACGCGGGCTCTGATACCAGTTGAGAGTGCTCTCAACGGAAGCAAGAACGGAAGAAGGAGAGAGAGAGATAGAGAGCCACACAAGTTTGGTGGGTGCAGAACCACCCTAATCTTCTTTTTCATTCATTTATATATATGTGTTTGAGTATTGTACATAACTGGGGTAAAGGCACAGTGACCTTTAACCCCCACAGGTATCGCTCTTCTCTTTGGCGTAGGCCAGTTTGCTGAGATTATGGCCTCCGCTGATCCTTTCCTTCTCCATATGCTTGAGTATAACCACTTGGGATGTTACCATCTTCATTCTCATCTGGAGGATAGTATGGTATGGTCTCTTGGTATAAAATCTTCTTTTTAATGTCCCTTTCCCAGTGATGAATATCTCTATCACTCAATTTGAAAGTAGTAGGAAGTGAAGAGGTGCGTGAAGTTTATTAGCCCCAACTTCATGTCACATCTTTTGGTGGAGACACCGGGTATGTTTGGTATTGGATTCATCCCACCTTACTAAACGGCGGTTTTGGGTATAATGGATTGCATGTTATACCTAGTATAGGTATGTTTTTTCTGATGTGATGAAGATGCCTGGAAGAACTCCGTTAGAAGAGATTATAGCCAGTTTAAGAGAACTAGAAGATTGTGAAAGTGATGCTCAAGCTATTCATGCGGTCATCATGATCATATCCTTTATGTTTGCACTCTTGAATATGTTGGTGAATCAACAACGCCATCATTAGGCACAATGATAGCTTGGGGATTGTTTCATGCACTAGTAGCTTAGTGTGAAGAAGAGTTGTCTTTGGGTAGTTTTTGACTATAGACTATAATAGTGGAGTGGTGATTCTCAATGCTTTCAACTTCTTTTGCTAAGCAAATGATGAAGAGTACAATATCTTGAAGCTGTTATGTGCACTTCCAATTGTGACAAGGGTGATTCTTGAATGCATATATACACAACATTTTCATGGTGCTGGTTGGTTACCTATTTTTGATATTGTGTTGAGGATCACATTGTGGAGGGTTTTCAACAAGTGGTTATGCATAATAAGTTGGTCTTGGTATACTAAGGCTCTATGGGATCTTATTTGGATCTTGTTTGGGATATTCTTTGGATCTTGGTGTTTCCTTTTTGTAATGTAGATATAGAGGTTCATGATGATGTACCTATGGTTGATGTGATCATTGATGGTCAAGTGATTTCTAATGTTTACATTGATGGAGGTGCATCGATTAATGTCATGAGTGAGAAGACCATGATAGATCCTAATTTAAAATACTCTAGTACTACCTCTCCTTATCGCATCAAATTGGCTGACAACACTAGGGTAAGACCTTGGGAGTTGTGAAGAATTTAGAAGTGGATGTATGTGGAATTTTTGTGCCAACTACTTTTCAGGTAATCCCTACCAATCCAGATGCATGTGCCTATCCATTGATTTTGGGAAGGCCTTGGTTGTGCAAGGTGAAAGCTGTTCAAAAGTGGGATATTGGTGGAGAATTGATTTTGCAGGGAAATGATAAGAAGGTGCACTACAACATCAGAAGCCACAAAAAGGAAGTTGTCAAGGAGAAGTCTTCAACATCAGAGAGTTCAAGCTCTGACTTAACCGATGAAGAAGAAGAGACAGGGTGTAGCTCCGAGGAGTCCAACTTAGAGGGTGAGGTGGAAGGAGTGGCCTTTGGTCTTTGTCTTGGTGTTGATTGACATGAGTCAGGAAGGAACAAGGTGGTGGTGCAAGAAGATCCTGTAGACACACTTCATGTGGAGGATGTGGAGCACACTAAACGATGCCAACACAATGAAGAGCTTCTTGGTGATTCTCTATCAGGTAGTGAGAAGCTCTAGTACTTGGATATGTTAGATGATTTTCCATGTCTCTTTGCAAGCTATTCATAGGTTTGACCAGTCTCTCTTGTGCAGCATAAGATTGAGTTGAAGCGAGAAAGCAAGCCAGTTGTGCAACGATTAAGGCAATTGGTGGGAGTGGTCCAAGCTGAGGCAGTAAAGAAAGAGGTAACACAACTACTTGAGGCGGGATTCATCTTTCCTGTTGATGATTTAGAATGGATATGTCATGTAGTTGTCACACCAAAGAAAGGAAATAAGTGGCGGGTTTGTGTGGACTTTCGTCCTTTGAATGCATGCACTAAGAGGAATCATTTTCCTTTGCCATTCCAAGATGAAATACTAGACCAAGTAGTAGGGCATGAGATGTATTCTATATGTGATGGGTATTCTGGGTACTTTCAAATTCGTATTTGAGAGGAAGATCAAAAGAAAACATCATTTGTCACACCTTGGGGAAATTTTGCTTACAGAGTGATGCCTTTTGGGTTGACCAATGCACCAGCTACATTTCAAAGGTTCATGAGTCAAGTGCTCAAGCCTTACTTTGGGAAAGTTCATAAGGGTGTTTTTGGATGATTTTTTCATTTATTCTCGGTGCATAGATCACATGGAGAAGTTAAACATGGCCTTAGCTAGGATTGATGAAGCAAAAGGGTGTCTAAATCCTAGCAAGGGTCATTTGGCTCAAACAAAAGTAGTCTTGTTGGGGCATATTGTGTCGAAGAAGGCCTGCAAATGGATCCTAATAAGGTTCAAGCAATCATGGCATTGCCAAGTCCTGAGAGTGTCACTGGTGTTCATAGAATTCTAGGAAAAAGCAAGTATTATCAATGCTTTTGTGATGATTTCACAAAGACAGTGCATCCCATGAACTTGTTGACAAGAAAAGGAGTTTCTTTTCAATGGGGTGTGGAGCAACAAGAGTCTTTTCAGCAACTTAAGGAGGCCATGAGTCAGGGCCCAATATTGAAGCCTCCTGATTGGTCTCAAGACTTTTATGTAAATCTAAGTGTATCTTTGCATTCAGTTGGTGCTGTATTGCTACAAAAAGGAGAGGCAGGTAGAATGCAACCCATCTATTATGCCAACCGATAGCTTACAGAGGTGGAAACAAGGTATGAAGAAATGGAGCAGCAAGCCCTCTCTTTGGTGTGTTCAGTCAAAAAGTTTCACTCCTATTTATTACCTTGGCCATTTTTCTTCCTTACCTCTTAGTCTGTATTAGCATATCTAGTTCGCAAGCCTAATCCTGGGGGGAGATTTGCAAAATGGTTGTCAGAGCTTCAAGAGTTCTCTTTCTCTTTTGTCACATTGAAAATACCACTAGGTCCACTATGGCAGATTTGCTCACAGGACGGTAGGATCTAAGAGAAGAAAATAAATATAAGGAGGACATTAATGATAAAAGGGAGACACCACCAACAGCTTTTGTCTTGTATTTTGATGGGGCTTTTAGTCCTTCACGCCAACAAGGAGCCGGGGGATAGTCTTGATGAATTATGAAGGTCAAGAGGTGTGGGCAAGAGGACAAGAGCTTCCAGGTATCACAACTAACAATGCAACTGAGTATAATGCTTTGATTCTTGGTTTGGAAGGTTGTCTTCAAAGTCAAGTTAAAGAATTGGAAGTAAGAGGAGATTCTCAACTTATTATAAAGCAAATGCAAGGGCATTACAGACAAGAAGTCCTTATTTAAAGGAGCTTAATCAAAAGGCTATGGCATTATGTAGTCAATTTGATTTTTGCAAGTTTGTTCATATAAATAGAAAAGAAAATCAAAGGGTAGATGAGTTAGCTACTCAGGCCATTGTAGTACAAGACTCCATAAGGATGTATATGAATGGTGTCGAAGTTGTAAAGTATGCCAAAAGTTTGAAAGTTTACCCCAGTGTTTTTTGATGTGATAAAGAAGATGTTGACTCTATGTGTGTGACTGTTTCTTTTTTAGACGGTTTTTACCCCTATGTTTTCTGATGTGATAAAGAAGATGCCTGGAAGAACTCCGTTAGAAGAGATTGCTGCCAGTTTAAGATAACTACAAGATTGTGAAGGTGATGCTCAAGCTATTCGCACGGTCATCATGATCATATCCTTTATGTTTGCACTCTTGAATATGTTGGTGAATCGACAACGCCGTCATCAGGCATAATGATAGATTGGGGATTGTTTCATGCACTGGCAGCTTGGTGTGAAGAAGAGTTGAGTCTTTGGGTAGTTTTTAACTATAACAGTGGAGTGGTGATTCTCAATGCTTTCAACTTCTTTTGCTATGCAAATGATGAAGAGTATAATATCTTGAAGCTGTTATGTGCACTTCCAATTGTGCCAAGGGTGATTCTTGAATGCATGTACACACAATGTTTTCATGGTGCTGGTTGGTCACTTATTTGGTATGCAAATGATGAAGAGTACAATATCTTGAAGCTGTTATGTGCACTTCCAATTGTGCCAAGGGTGATTCTTGAATGCATGTATACACAATGTTTTCATGGTGCTGGTTGGTCACTTATTTTTGAAGATTTTGTTGAGGATCATATTGTGGAGGATTTTCAACAAGTGGTTATGCATAATAAGTTGGTCTTGGTATACTAAGGCTCTATGGGATCTTGTTTGGATCTTGTTTGGGACATTATTTGGATCTTGGTGTTTCCTTTTTGTGTTTCATCATGGTGAAGATTCTAGTGTTTCGAGGGACCCAAGGGGAAGACCCGGTGTCTTATCTTTGGGATTTTGTTTGAGGATGCCGGCTTTCTGGATGGTCCATGAAGGATCGGGCAGAGATTTTGCCTGATTTTCTTGAAGGTATAGCCTTGAGTTGGCATGAGGCCTTGCCGGACTGTACCAAGGAGGACTGGGACCAAGTGGTGGCTGCAAGGAAGCAGAGATTTGGGGTAGTGGAGTCACCAAATGCTTTGATGTTGCAGTTGGATCGATTCTATCAAGGAGAGGGTGAGATGGTCTCTGCATTGGCAATCTGATATGAAACTTTATGGACAAAGTATGAAAGGGCAGCTTTGCAAGATGTGACATTTGCATCATCGGCCCCTCAAAGTCTCTTAGGGATGGAGCACTTAAAGATGAGCAATTGTTATGGCTTTGGAGCCTCGTCTTCGCTCAAAAGTAATGAGTAAAGATCCAATAACATACGTGGAGGCACTTCGCATTGCGACCAAGAAAGAAGCTTCTCTAAAGATCGAATCCTCTTTTGTCTCTTCAACAGCTTCAACTTCTAAGGTGGAGGTAATGGGCACTCCTCAGGTACCAAAGTCCTTTGAGTTAGATCATAATATCTCCCAATTGATGGCAAAGTTTGCTGATTTAAAATTACATTTGGTTCTCTCTCTTGAGCGTCTGTTTCCTTTTTCCATTGTTTTCTCTTCCAAAGTCTTCAAAAGTATTGGTCTCTGTGTCTTATGATATTTTGGAGAGTGTTTTCAGGTAATTGTAAAGGTATCTATGAAGGAGGTGCAATGTTTCCCCGGAACCTACCCATCCGACTAGTCACCCCCTTCAAACTCCTCGATATATATCAGTTCATGTCATGCTGAGCCACAAGATCTTCTTTCAACAATGTATCGCTCCTCTCTTTGGCGCATACCGGCTTGCTGAGATTATGGCCTCCGCTGATCCTTTCCTTCTCCCTATGCTTGAGTACAACATCACTTGGGATGTTACCATCTTCATTCTTATCTAAGGGAGAATAGTATGGTGTGGTCTCTTGCTATAAAATCTTCTTCTTAATGTCCATTTCCCAGTGATGAATATCTCTATCACTCAGTTCGAAAGCAGTAGGAAGTGAAGAGGTGCGTAAAGTTTATTACCCCCAACTTCATGTCACATGATCTTTGAATTCGGCACACTTTGTATATAGCAAAATACTACAATACTCATCTTTCATTTCATCACAACTTGGATACTACAAACACTTATATAATTGTGAATCATTACTAAAGGGGTAATGACATGGTGGGAAAAGGGTTTTCATGGAGTAGGGAAGGGCCACTGGGAGTCCTTTCCAGGGAGAAAGCCGGGAGGATTTTCGATGATCGGTCGGAGGCCGGGAGCTGAATTCTGCTCGATTTCAATCGGGAAGGGGTGACAAGTGGGCCTTCCCAGTCGTCAAGGTGGGCTGGGAGGCTAAATTGCTCATTTCCCAGTCAGGTTTGGCCGGAGTTTTGGGTAATTGGATTCCTAGTTTTAGGGTCCTGCGAATGGATGGCTGAGATTTAATCTCAGCCGATCTGTGACCTTGACGAGAAAACAAATTTCCCAGGCTGTATGTCATAATGATTGGTAGAACTTCCCATTTCCCACAAAATTCATCTCGCCTTAATCTCCTGCTCGTGGGCGGACTAATCAGACGGACATCGACTCTAACGAAACCACGGTTAACCCCACAAAGCCTCCCTCGTAATCAAGCTGCGGCCGGGAAAGTGCTGCCATGCCCATTGTTTGGTGATGAGAATGCAGCCGAGATCTCAAAATGGTGAATTGTCACGTACAGACACACTTGTGACTCTTGAAACGCGAGAGCTGCAGGTTTCAAGAACAATATGGATAGGCGGCTGTTATATAATCCATGTTAGGTTAAAGGCATGTGCAAGATAAAGGAGTCCCCCAGCAAGGGAATGAACGGGGCCAAAAGATCCAAAGGCTTGCCCCAGACAGATTCTGAAGACTATCTCTTGGTCGTGAAGTGTGGCAGCAATTGCAAGCCCAGCTTTAGGTTGACCATATCTAAAGAACAAGAACTGCTAGAGAACATTGGGCTGGACATGCAGAGAATAGAGGAGGCAATTGTTTTGTTGGAACGATCACCCCAGCTGCCTTCGATTGAGAGCTTTACATGCATCTTGCAGGCGTGCAGAAAGGCGAAAAATCTAGAATGTGCCAAACGCTTGCTTGCCTACATGTGCAAAAGTGGGCTGGAAGCCAATAGGTCTCTTGGAAACTACCTTGTCCCAATGTTGGTAGAATGTGGAAGCCTGTATGGGGCTCAGCAGGTTTTCAACAGGTTGGTTGATCGGAATGTGTATTCATGGACTTCCCTCATCTCAGGTTATGTTGGACGTGGGGAATCACAGCATGCCTTCAACCTGTACCAGAAAATGCAAGAGGATCCTGTGAATCCTAGCAAGTATACGTTTGTGGCCGTACTGAAGGCTTGCACGAGGCTAAAAGATGCAGATAGAGGCCGAGAAATACACTCAGAAATTGCAAGACGGGAATTGCAAAGAGATCCTTTCATTGGTAACATCTTGATCGACATGTATGCCAAATGTGGCTCGCTTACAGAAGCACACGAGGCTTTTGACAATCTGCTAGTTCGAAGTGTAGTCTCGTGGACTGCACTCATTGCTGGATACACTGAAAGTGGACTTGGTGAGGAAGCACTGAATTGTTTCAAACAGATGCAACTTGAGGGTTTCTCTCCGAATGCTGTCACATTTGTTTGCATCTTGAAAGCTTGTGGCAGCATAGGAGCCATACACAAGGGCCAAGAAATACATGCTGAGATTGCCAGGCAGGAATTGGAAGACAATCCATTCGTTGGCAGCATCTTGGTGGACATGTATGCCAAAAGCGACTCACTTCCAAAAGCACAGGAAGTATTTGACAAGCTGCTAGTTCAAAATTTAGTCTCCTGGAACATATTAATTGCAGGATATGCTGAAGGTGGACACAGTGAGAAAGCCGTGGACTGTTTCGAGCAGATGCAACTGAAGGATCTTTCTCCAAATGCTGTCACTTTTGTGTGCAGTTTGAAAGCTTGCAGCAGCTTAGGAGCCATAAACAAGGGCCAAGAAATACATGCGGAGATTGCCAGACAGGAATTGGAAAGACATCCTTTTGTTGGCAGCGCCTTGGTTGACATGTATGCCAAGTGTGGTTTGTTTGCAAAAGCACAGGAGTTGTTTGACAAGCTGCCAGCTCATGATATAGTCTCCTGGACTGCACTAGTTGCAGGATATGCTGAACATGGGTTTGGTGAGGAAGCACTAAGCTGTTTTGAACAGATGCAAAAGGATGGCACCTCTCCAAATTCTGTCACTTTTGTTTGCAGCTTCAAAGCTTGTGCCACCATAGGAACCATAGACAAGGGTCAAGAAATACACTCAGAAGTTGCAAGACGGGAATGGGAAAGTGATCCACTAATTGGCAACGCCTTGGTTGACATGTATGCCAAGTGTGGCTCAATTGCAAAAGCATGTGAAGTGTTTGGCAAGCTGCCAATTCGAAATGTATCGTCATGGAACATTCTAGTTGAAGGATATGCTGACCTTGGGCTTGGTGAGAAAGCACTAGAATGCTTCAAACAGATGCAAGAGGATGGCATCTCTCCGAATACTATCACATTTGTTTGCAGCTTGAAAGCTTGTGGCAGCATTGGAGCCATAGACAAGGGCAAAGAAATACATGTTGAGGTTGCCAGACAGGGATTGGAACAAGGTCCCTTTGTTGGCAACTCCTTGATTGACATGTATGCCAAATGTGGCTGTCTTGCAAAAGCATTGGAGGTGTTTCACAAGCAGGCTGTTCGAGATGTAGTCTCATGGACTGCACTAATTGCAGGTTATGTTGAACATGAGCTTGGTGAAGAAGCAATGAACTGTTTTGAACAGATGCAACTGGGGGGAATCTCTCCAAATGCTGTCACTTTTGCTTGCAGCTTGAAAGCTTGTGGGATTCTAGGAGCTATAGACAAGGGCCAAGAATTACATGCTGAGATTGCCAAACAGGAATTGGATAGAGAGCCTGTTGTTGGCAACATGTTGGTTGACTGGTATGCCAAATGTGGCTTGCTTACAAGGGCACAGTCTGTGTTTGACAAGCTGCTGGTTCGAGATGTAGTCTCTTGGACTGCACTAATTGCAGGATATGCCCAATTGGGAGAAAGCAATGTTGTCTTCCACATGCTTGAGAGAATGAGAGGAGACGGCATAAAGCCAAACAAGGTAACCTTCCTCAGCATTCTTGTCGTATGCAGTCATACGGGTCTGGTAGATAAGGGCCAGAAGTACTTTGAGGCCATGATCAAAGACTATGGCATCAATCCAACTATTGAGCACTACATTTGCATAGTTGATGTCCTTGGCCGTGCAGGCCAATTAGAGGAGGCGGTAGGGATTGTGGAGAAGATGCCTTTCCAACCTAATCTTGTGGTGTGGCATACTGTCTTGGGTGCTTGTCAAAAGTGGGGTAATGTTGGCCTAGGAAGACGGGCATTTGAACATGCAGTGCTATTGGATGAAAAGGATGCTGCAGCTTATGTCTTGATGTCTAACATCTATGCAGGTGCTCACATGCAGGATCATGAGAAGGTTGAGGCAATGAGAGTGAAAGAGCAAACATTGATTGTGCCAGGAGAGGCTTGGACTGATATTGGGTGCAATCATGCATACATATGCTGTGAGTGATACAAGGCATTCCCAATCCAAAGCTACACATGAAAGAAAATAGGACGCTGCCAAAGATAATAAAGAAACACAAGTGCACAATAGAAAATGAGAGAGAATAAATTATTTCGATACACCAAGCTGCTGATACAACTGATGGCTACTACTGTTCATCCGTACACTCTGAAGAGAGAACTTAGATGGTGACCTGGATGCTTGAAGGAGGACTGTGAGCACTAAAGATCCGAATGTCTCAAGACAAGAGGGGCGACTATTACAGAGTGTGTCATACACGTTGATTAGCAGGTTGGCCGATTATGGATCCTTCAGAAGTCATACTGCCAAGATCTTTTACAAGTCGTACAGTCAAGGCGGGGGCGTTTCAAGGACCCCCCCTTGGGCGGACCCCCCGCTACTTTTGGGGAGCTTGATGCCACCCAACCCCCCCCTCAAGGCTGGTATCAAGCTCGATCCCACTCAACTAAATGGTCAAGTCCCGCATAGGCCGCCTCATAACCATCTAGTCTGCAAACCAAGTTCCCTTCCAGGGACCCTCCCAATATCTAGTGCCCATCATGGCTTCTCTTTATATGGGGGCCTTACAAAATTGGACACTCGGAATATTGGGGGCTAACTTACGTGTGAGGTGAACATTTGAGCCAACTCTAAGGCCTCTCCTCAATGTTCACCCGAAGATGAACTACCTGTTTGGTCCAATGTCCAGTCGATGAATATGCCGAGCTAGCTGGTTACTCCCAAGAGCCTTGGTGAGGATGTCTGGACAATTGTCCTGCATGGGACAATACTTTAGCTCCACAATTCCATCCTTATGAGCTTCCACACATAATGATACTAGATCTTGATGTGTTTTGTGTGGGCATGGAACATAGGTTGCTTGGTGATGGCCATGTAACCCTGATTGTTGCATTTCAGGCTTGTTGCTTCATTGATTGAAACGCCGTCTCCCAAGATCTTGCTCCACCAAATGGCTTACAAGTAGCAAAGTATGCTGCCTTGTATGCAGCTTTTGTTAAAGACAATGTCATTGTTGGTTGTTTCTTGCTGATCCAAGTGAACACTCCTGATACAAATGAGAAACAATGTCCAAAAATTGATCTCTTGGAATTATTCTCTCTTGCCTAATCTCAGTCACAGTATCCCACGAAGGTCTTGCCTGATGTGTACGTAATGCCATATTCCAGCATAGCCTTCGAGTACTTAAGAGCACTCACATCTCTGCTTTCCAATGGTTCTTTCAGGGCTGATCTGAGAACTTGTTGAGGACCCCAATTCCATAGTTGATATCTCGCTTAGTGTTGCACAGAAAAATGAGGCTCCCTACAAGCTTTATGTACTGGTTGATATTGACTAGTGCTAATGTATCTTTGACCACTTCCTTACACTCCGTCATTCCAAATGCCTTAAAGATCTTACGAGCATACCTTTGTTGAGATATGAAGATCTTGCCTAGCTTTTGCCAAACCTCCATGCCCAAGAAACAATGCGTAAGTCCCAAATTTATCATCTCAAACTTAGAACTTACCAACTTCCTCGTTTGCTGCGACATTTGATCATGATTGACATAAATGACCACCACCACATACTTGACATCTTGCTTAACGACATACATGTTAGCATTAGCAACACTTTTTGAGATACCGATAGCTATGAAAAAACTATCGATCCATTGGTATCATGTCCTAGGGACCTGTTTCCGTCCATACAATGCCTTTCTAGGCTTGCAAACCTTATTCTTTTAATCGGGCATCTCAAAACTTGGTGGTTGAGACACATATACCTCCTCCTAATCCTTTTAAAGCTTTCTAAGCTTGCAAACCTTATTCTCTAAATTCGACTCCTCAAGGCTGAGACACATATACCTACTCCTTGAGGTGTCCATTGAAGATGTTGATCACACATCCATGTGAAATACGGTCACTTCGTACTACCCAAATAGTAGTCATCATTGCTATCAATGCAAAGGTTTCCTCAAAATCGAATCGAGTAGTCTTGTGCAACAAGTCGAGCCTTGTACTTTTTCAAAGATCCATCATACTTGTACTTGGTCTTTCATACCTAGGGGCCTATGACTTTCCTATTCATGGATTGATCAACCAAGTCCCAACTGACCACAAAAATTCTTGGTCTACGTAATGAAAATCTTCATTGCTTATCCTTCTGAGAATTTATGCGCTACAAGTTGATTCTCCAAGGTTTATATCGTGGTCTAATTCAATGTATCATGTTGAATTTCAATGTTTTCAAGCCTCACTTGCCTTGGATGTATGTTGAATCAACAATCAGTAACAATAGCGCAGAGTGCATCTATGTTTCAACATCTCCAAGTGCGTATAGAGTTGCATCAGGAGAGATCATGTTTTTGGGGTTACTTGGGTCCAAATGTTGTAATTGGTTCTAGATTCAATCCTAGAAAAATATCCAAGAGCTCAAATGAATCCAAGATGACACTTATCTTGAACTTTCAGAGCATGTAATTAAATTCCATCAAGCTTGCCTTCTCTGAATGCAGGTGAATGACTTCATAGAGTCTACATTGGAGCCACTAGGGTTGCTTGACTACTGCTAGTCATCTCTCAAATGTTTTTTGCTATAGAAATCTTGTTGAGCTTGCACTAGTGTGGGAACTCAGAGGACCTATGCTCTGATACCATGGAAGAAGATAGGATGCCAAGCAAAAGATAATAACGAAATATAAGTAAACAATGGAAAAGTGAAGAGAATAAAACATTCGTATATACCAAAGCTACAAATACAACTACTAGCCACTGCTGCCCATCCATGCGCTCTTAAGAGAGATCTTAGATGGTGATCTAGTAAGATGTTGGACGAAGGACTGTGGAGCCTAAGGATCCAATTATCTCGATACAAGAGGGGTGATTAAATAGTGTGCCATGCCAATTATTAAATAGTGTGCCATGCAAGTTGGCCAAGCTGGTTGCCTAGAGATCCTTCATATTTTGTACTATCGACCCAACTATAGATGTTTTCCAAGTTCTACTATTGGTCTGGGGACATTTAGAGGCCAATGGACCCTGGCCTATGGGGGCTGACGCCCTTCAAAACCCCATTGGTACTTGGGTGGGATAACAGCCCCCAACCCACACTCGAGGCTAGTATTAAGCTCTATCCCACCCAACTTAATGGTCAAGTCCACATAGGCTATCTAATAACCATCTCTTCTACAAAATAAGACCCCTTCCAATTTCTTGACTCAAGACTCTCCCAATATCCAGTGTCGATCATGGCTTCTTCTCATATGAGGTCCTTACAACATTGGGCACTCTAAACACTGGCGGGCAACTTACATGAGAGGTGGGTATTTGAGCTAATAATTATATATGCAAAGTCAAAAAATAGTTCTTTCAATTTGGGAGAGAGAGAGAGAGAGAGAGAGAGAGAGAGAGAGGGGCGAGGGGGGGGGGAGGACTGAGGAGAGGCGAGAGCAATAGAGACAAAAAGACAGAGTAGAGATGACGAAGGGAGGAACAATGGAGGGACCAATCATACAAAAGGGCGCCATGCTCCACTAGGAACAAGAGAAGAGAGGTATGAGAAAAACACATGCACAAACCCAAAAATTCATGTGAATGATATGCCCTATGCCTAACTTGACTCACAGAATGACACCTCATCATCGCTTTAGCACTCAAGCAATTTTTTGTTGACATATTTCAACTAAAAAATATTGCTCCTCTGTCAAAAAATGATTCACCTCTTAGTTTGTGCGTCCATTTGTCAAAGACTCTAAGTAAGAAAATGGTGACATATTTAGGATTGTTAACCATGAAATTTGATATTGAGTGATCACAATGTTGTAACATTATCATGATTAATGTTATACTAACATACATCTAGCACTTTAAGTATATAACATTTGCTATATTAGGTATCTTTTTCAAAGAAATACTAAGGAAACTACTTAGTAAATGTATGAGGAGTGAGTGATCACAATGCAACATTATTATGATTAATATTATACTAACATACATCTAGTACTTTAAGTATATAACACTTGCTATATCAGGTGTCTTTTGAAAAGAAATACTTAGGCAACTACTCAGGTCAATAATTGTATGAGGAGTGCCTTAATGAGTTTATGGCATCTATCAAAACATTTGCAAAGATGTGGCTCCTCTACAAATTATAGTTAAGAGTTCTGTTGCTAAATATTCCTAATGCAAAAGTTAGGAATTTTGCCACATTCTCCATTATTTATGTATATCATATGGATAATAAAAGTATATTGCTTTTTATTGTTAGTTTTTGCATAAGAGCAAGGCTAAGAAACTTGTTGTGTCAAATATTTTTGGTTCCACAATGGTTGATGATTCTTGAGGGTCCTTAAAATTAAGAATAGAGACTTCATGCTTTGGATTAAAATTTCATGATATGAGATCAAGTTGAATTGTTTGGCTTAATGTGTCATGATAATTTGTTTCAAAACATTCTTTTGTCCTTTTCAAATCACCCAATTATATTGTCGAAAATTCATGACAAGAAATGCATTTTTGTGTTGTTCAAATTATCAAAGTACTTATACTAGTCATATACAGCTTTTACTTAGGGTTCCAATTTTGAGCTAATTTGGTGAAGAGTAGATTGTCCCCAAATTGATTTTCCATTTATGAAAAAAATTTGGGTTTTCTACAAAACAATGTAGAATATTTCAAAATCAATGGAAATGTGTGTTTTTGTAATAAAGGAGAAACTCCTTATGGTGCATTCCAAAAAAGTCCCTTTGAGTTCTTTGTTCCCAAGTCACAAGGGGAGCTCTAATCTTCATGTGTGTGCTCAACTTTTAGATGTATGGTTGTTCATTCTTATTTTCTTATGCATGTGAATTGGTGATGAATGTATGTCTTGTAGACATAGTGACACCAACTTATAGCACTTTTGTTCATCTCAACCATTGTTATCATGAGCTAAGAGTTACATACACTTTCATGGTTGAGTGTGAGAATTAGTGACTTTAGTGTTTGTTAGAGTTGTCTCTAGCCTTTGCATTTACTATTGTGAGTGGGATTATTGGTGTAGTTATTTAGGATTATAATTGGAGAAGTAGAAGCTACTTTGGCTAAAAGTTGAGGTCAGATTCAAGACTACCCATAGGTTAGAAATCCATGCAATAGACTTGATGATATGCAAAGACACTTAGTCTACCTAGCGAGGAAGTTCCTCTGTTATTAACTACATAGGGAAAGTAGGTGGGCTTGTGGTCTCATCAAGTAGTTGGCCTTAAGAGATAAATGCTTATACACTTGTCTAAAGAAAATGAGACAAATCGTACAATCCTCTTAATCATTCAAGAGAATTGTGGGAAACTAGACTAGTGAGCACATCAAAATGCATAGCTGTGGCAATGGTGGTGCATGTGAATCACAATAAAATTATCATACTTTAGAATTTTCATGGACTGACAAATCCTTTAATATGTCCTTGTACACGTGTAAAAAATGGAGAAATGGATAGCAAGATTGGATTCAATGTGTAAGTAGTAGTAAACAAGGAAGTCTATAGAGATCTTATCAACAAACCCATAACACATTAATCCTCATGAAGAATACGATTTTATTCTTTTAATGTTCATGTTTCATTGTGTGCTTTTTTTACATAGAAATAGTTTGGGTTTCCCATTGTTTTTGGGTTTATGGTTGGTCAATGCATAATGTATGGATGCAATTGCATTTAAAATGAAGTTGCAAAACTACATCATGTATACAAATCAACATTAGGTTTTAAGTACACAGTTGTGGTATCTAAACTAGTAAACATATTACATAAAAAATGTAATACACATCCAATTGCTCAAAAAGAGAGTATGTTTTTACAATTGTCATTATAGCAAATGATTAAATATGTTCTAATTACACGATTACATGTCTAGCTACCTAAGTACAAACCATAGAGGCCCAAAACCATATACAGAGAGAAGGAGAAACTCAAACTTACAAAGGGGGTATTTGCAATCATCACACCAAAGAAATAAGATGGAACCCATGATTACAAGGTGTGTCTTAGAAATCGTGTAGATGCATCGAAAATTCCTTTCATAGATTGGTCATATCAAGGCGTCTCCACTACCATAAACAATGTGTCCATTATGGATGGATATATAATACCATGGCCATGCCATGTAGATTCTCCTCAACAATGATTGCTCTTGGGTTCATTCACTCCTAGTGCAAGCATAATGTTGTGAGTGTTCTCAATTTCCCACTACAAAGATAAGATATCTTTGAATCATGCCATACTATCCTCTCATAACTTCTTGACTTGCTACTCAAAGTTTCTCACGCTCCCTCCAAAGCATTTGAAAACATCTCTTGCATGGCATTAACATCTAAATGGGGATTGTTGTGCTTCTCCTTGTATGATGAGGAGTCTACTTGCATTTCATTCCCAAAATCCACAAAGTGCATCTTTGTGAAGTATAATGGCGTATCCACATACTAGCCCCTTTTCCATATACATCAAATTCTTGTGATCTTGCTTAAGCCTTTGGGTGATGATTGTATTTGTCTTTGGTGATGTTCAACTAGCTGAGTGCCCCTCTCATTGGTCATCACCAATTTTTGATGCGCACATGTATGCTCCCTCTTAGAGAAAAATTCAAAATATTAATATGCAAGTCACAATGTTTCCACTCTTAGAGAAAAAGCCAAACTAATAATCATCATATGCAAGTCACAATGATTCAATTGATTTGTAATTTCATGAGCCTTGATGAAGCGGGCATGTGCAATAACTATGGTAGCATTCATGAAAATTTTCACTTGACCTAGTATATCACCCATCATATCAATTTCACTTGCTCTTATGGCTATTGCCTACTCCCAAATGAGGTGTCCATAGACAAGGAATATCTTCCAATTGATATGAATAATTTCCTCATCAATGTATGTGGAATGCCATTATTGAAGTATGATGTAATTATGTAGCATGTCTTCTTTCTAGGTCTTTTCAAAGTTCATACTAGCACCCAAAAACACAATGGTAAACTTACAGAGCATCTCATGCAAAACTTGTTTATTGGTCCCCATTAAAGTGCTTACCTAAAATGTACAGACGCTCAAGCAGCCCTAACTCTCTTTTTGTTCTCACTTTAAAAGTACTTGTGCCAAAAGACCCACTCCGAAGCTTGTCACCATATGTCAATACATTAATATTTCAGTCTCTATAGTAACATGACACCTCCTCAACATGGTAGGTCATCATCAGAAGCCGTACTTATTGTGATGAAAATTCATCAACATGCTAGGTCGCCATCATGAGCATACCTTGTGCTATCATAGGGGCTAATTTCTTCCAAAAATTTGTTTGAATGAGTCCTACTTGTTGCATCACCTTCTTGCTACATTTAAATAGTAATTTTATGCCTACTTGTCCTCCATTCATTCCAACAGTTATTCCAATAATCTACTTGCACTTGGTTGCTCTCTATATTGTGCATCAAAAGATGCCAATATGTGCATTTAACTTTCCCTACACCTTAGACTCCCTCTTCAACACATGTAAAGTGTCCCACTTCTTTGGGTTATTTTTTTTGGAACCATCCCAACTCTATCTATCTTTAACCAAAATATAGAATAACCATTCTGGGTAGTACTCTTTCCATTTCTTCCTAAGCTAAAGCATAAGGAAAAGGAACCATATAGTCTTTAATTGTCGTATCTGATAAGTCCTAATCCTAAATATTCCAATTTATGTAAGGGTTTGTCCTATTGGATCTATCTTGATCAAGCTTTTTCCATAATCTGTGACCTCAATCCCACTGAGATACTTTTAATATTTTAAAATTTATAGATTGATAAAGCATTTTCTTCCAAACATTAATATAATTGTCTATCTATAGAACTTAAAGTTCATCCTATCATCCATTGGTGAAGCTTAAGATTGGTCTATCATCTTAATTTACATTTCAATCCATCAAAGAATAAATAACATAAATGGAACACTTGAATCCAATATAGATAATTTTTATGTGCACCAATATTAGCTATAAAATTAATATCTCAACTTCTTAACCATTCATGAATGTTGTGATTGGGAAACATCTTGGTACAGACTATGGTGATCTATAATTTTCATCCAATTCAAGAATGAGTTTGATGTAATATCAAATCATTCCATAATTTTTTTTTACGTTCTCAATATAATTCCTCACCTTGTTGATCATTCATGAATCACTAGGTGGTTTTAATAACGTGGTTCATAATGATAATCCCACAATTTACATAACTACACAAATGTATAGAAATGATGAAACATTTATTATATTTTTAAGCATTATTATTGTATTTTACCTACATTTTGTAGTAACGTACAATTGCAAATATAAACAAGGCTGATGAAATACTCAAATAAATGAGAATGATTTAGGACGAGTCATTCACTCAATCATTCATGAATCAAATGAATTATAAAAGGTCCTTGATTCATGAGATTATCATCAATACACATGACATCATTCTTGATACATATAAATGTTTGTATTAATTACACCACTTGCATACATATAAGTATTATAATACATGTTGCAATGTCTAAATGAATCCATGTGAGAAATAGTGAATGTGTAGATTGCGTGATTTTACTTGAAATGCCTACCTTTTTGTAGTCCTTACAAGCCTAAATCATTTTTCTTTTTTTTTTTCAAGCCTGAATAACAACCCAATTGTTATGGAATTTCTAATCTCGCATCTCTCATTATAATATCATAGCTTGATTAAGCTTAATGAACTCTTCATCTTTAACATCCCTTCTTGCTTCTAAAAATTGTAGCTAAGATATCAAGAAATCTTTTTGTTACTTCAAATATACTATTAAAGCTTCATTGGTATATCTTTCCCTACCTCTAAGCTTAGTAGCAATGTTCCTTATCTTTTCCTAAATTTAAGGATAGCATCATCCTTTCTTATCTTCTTAAGGAGGACTTGAGTGCATGGTACTACCTCATGCTAGCTATCTAAACCATTTTTTAATTCAAAAAAGGAAAAAGAAAAAAGAAAAGGAAATGTTCCAAATATTTTTGATTTGATGCTCCATATTTATATTCAAATGATCTAGCATGTACTTTAAACCTAGAGGAATTTGTGGAAAATGTCATGCTCAAGCAAAAAATCAGCTTGTAATCTAACAATAGGAGAGAAGTAAAGATGCATTAATCTCATTTCAATGATTTTTATATAAGAGAATTTTCCATGTAAATTTTGTCAAGCCAGACATCCTATCCCTCACCTATTTGGTAGGCTAATTCAAATAATTTTCTCCACCTACATCAATCAATTGTCAATTCTCCTCTAGCTCTTTCCAAATCTAGAACCATAATCTTCTGTTATCTACCTTAGAGAGTCCTACACTAGGTTCTCTCTTGTAACTTTCACAATACTTTATCTTTTCCACCTTAAATAGCCTTTATTCTAGAGTTTCTCCAATAAAATCACCTATGGCCTTGTTTCTCATGCACTATTTGGCAATGCAAGTGCATCTACCACTATGATTTCCATGCTTATGTAATATTCTTACCTATCACCTTTCTATAGCTTTTGCTACTTGGTAGATTTGCCATGTTTACTTGGTAGCTTTGTTATGCTGCTCCAAGATTGCTCTACCTACTAGCCATGTGTAGCATGGTCAAATCCCTACTTTCAAACCACATAGAAGCATAGCAGTACCACATATTTATCTAAATGTGTTTTAAAAATAGTGGGAACTATGCAAAGATCTTTCCTTATCAAAGATATTGCAACAATATGGTGTAGTAAAAGGAAGAACTACAACATCTTGAGTGTACAAGAAGTATGATGTAAACTAAGGATATGTTGAAGATGTATTGCCTAGAAGCAATTTATTTGTTAAACCAGTCCCCCAAAAATGCTTTATGTGACATGATACTAGAGGAAGCATGGAGTGGACATCAATGCCCAACATCTGATAATCTTTGGATTATTGACTGTGCTCATATATTAAAGGACTAGAGATAGTGTAAATTTTGTATAGCCAAGGTTGTTGTGATGAAGGTTTAACATCAAGAAAGAGGCCATTTAACAATCATTCTAGGTTGTAGAGGGATCCAAAGTGACCGGAAGGGTTGAGCAAACCCAAGCATAGATAACTAGGGTGCAAGATTCGTTTAGAGGTAAGGTCAACATTTTCAAATTTTGATTGCAAAAACAAAATTTTAGGAAACTTTATTGAATTTTTTCCCCATAAACAAGAGGCGATATTTGAAAATCTATAACTATTGGTTGTCCACATTAAACTAGAAAAGAAAACCTTGCTCTATGTAGTGTATTGCTCAAAGGGACAGATTTAATCATTCAAGACACTAGAAAAAACTCCATTAAATTATTGAATCCAATGCCTTTTACTTGACAATGGAAATCCCCAAATAATTTTTTGAGTCCTATAGATAGTTGGGAGAATTCATAGAGATTTCTTTGCCTAAGACATAGCAATAAAATGTAGCGAAAAGGAAGAGTCTTGCCATTGTTGCAATAACTTTTAAGTAGACTAAGGACATGCTTGAGAAGTAGGAAAAAAGCATTCTTCATACCAGATTATTTGTTACTTAAATGCTTTACATGACATGCACAAGGGGAATCCTGAAGGAATCATGGAGTCAACTTAAGACAATGCCCTCCACAAATGCTTTACATGACATGACACAAGAAGAATCATGGAGTGGACTTAATACAATATCCAACATCTCAAGCTCTTGATCCTCTACTCATGGTGTCAAAGGACATTATGTGTATCTCTTCCTCTGAATAGATTTCAACTGTTTGAGACAATTACTACAAAAACTTATTTAGGTTGTCAAATCAAATGTTTTGATCTAATAATCGGTAAATAGGTTTTTGCAAAGATTTTTTGGAGTTGATGAAGGATCGACCGCTTCTTCAACTCTCAAGAGTCTTTCCCTAGAGTCAGTGGACCATCATCAATCATGGTTAGGTGCCTACCATTGTTAGGCCTAGAGTTACATACAGTGGTATCTTGACATCACATAAACTGGGATCATAGCATTTATGAAGGTGGAAGTGAACACTGAGATAGATGTTGGAGGATTCGCACCTATATCATTGTGAACTAATTTTATATGTTTTGATGATAATTGAAAGAGCTTGTATATGATTCATATAGAGTGGTACCTTGACATCACATACAATGGGATCATAGCATTTATGAAGGTGGAAGTGAACATTGAGATGTATGTTGGAGGATTCCCACCTATATAAATTGTATTCTCATTTTCATTTTTTGATGATAATCAACACCAGTTTTGGGAGCTTGTATGAAATTAACATTTCCATCCCTTTGTAGTTGTATTTTTTCTTACTATTAAGTGCATCCCTACATAACCATGAAGACAAACCGAGAGCATCGACCACTCATTTGCAAAGAAACTATAGATGCATACATCTAAAAGATGCTTCCATGGATTTACAGGCAACTCCATGATCATGGATTTATAGGTACAACTCCATATGCATTCATTTTGACCATGGTTTACAACTAGCTCCATATGTTCATGGATTTATAGGCAGTTGTAGACTAGTTACATAAGCCAATAGGTGTATTCTCACATGTGTCTTTTGCTAGCAAGAAGAAATTATAGCACTAAGAGAGAGAAACTTGCAAGATATCTACATATCTTGGAGGAGCTATGAAAAACAGGCATTAACTCCCATAACTTTGTAATCTATAGGAGCTCCCAAATTGGGGAATTAGCTCCCATACCATGGATATCTCTCTCAGTTCAGAGTTTTTATAAAAGATTAAGAATTCAAAAAGCTCCATGCGGCATGTTGGCCACCACGATGTTGAGCTAAGAAGAGTTGGTAAGTCTCACCCACGGGAGTGCCAAAGGGTTGAGGGGAAAGGCCCCTTAATTGGGAATATTGACGTGTGACAAATGTAGTCTCTCCCATTTTAGCTGTGATACACATGTTTTCCTCTTCATTTGGTCTAAAGCTACTAGTAATTCCAAGCGACGGTATGGAGCTAGTTCGAACTCAAAAGAGACTTATAGATATGTAATGTTGAATAGAGTACAACATGGCTTAACGCCATGAATTATTTCATTTTTAATTGGCAACAATATGTGGGTTCGATAGATTTTTAGTTGTTTCTTGGAAGTGCGGCGATGCTGCGGTGTGCTGGATCACTTCGACTTTGACTAAGATAGTTCAAGTTTATAGATGATGGTCCGTGATCCCACCAAGAAAGAATGGATTTAGCCCCACAGCTGTTGATGACCTTGATTGCTATTATGATGGGATGGATATGATGGAGGTTACGAGTGTACAAGAGAACAATGTAGGATGGAATTCTTGGATGTGCCTAGCTCAGGTCCCCTGTCCGTAGATGATCATCTTGCTATGTAGTTCCAGCACTGACTTGTCAATGTCAATCTTGTATGCTTTGATGATGGAAATCAAACATTTTTTGAAGGCCTTCCTAGTGCTTTCCCATGCATTCGGAGCATAGAGAAGATTTCTCTTTCAGAGCATCCATGGTCCTTGGATGATACCTTTTTGCTAATTACTTTGAACATGGTGTTCGGACTGGTGCCATTTATGGTACATCAGCATGTAGTAAATGCTAGAGCTTCATCGATGTATCTGATGAAGGTTCGGCCATTCCCAGCTGATTTTGTAGATCAAGCTCATCGACTTTCATGCATATGATAGTCGCTCCACACTTAGGGAATGGACCACACACATCTCTAGATTTATTTGTACATATTGTAAAATCTTCATTGGATCCAACCCTACGATTAGTCCTAAGTGCTATATAGTTTAAATTAAGTTCTCATTACACTTGTAATGTTGAATAGAGTACAACATGGCTTAACGCCATGAATTATTTCATTTTTTAATTGGTAACAATATGTGGATTCGATAGATTTTTAGTTGTTTCTTGGAAGTGCGGTGATGCTGCGGTGTGCTGGACCTTGACTAAGATAGTTCAAGTTTACAGATGATGGTCCGATCCCACCAAGAAAGAATGGATTTAGCCCCATAGCTATTGATGACCTTGATTGCTATTATGATGGGATGGATATGATGGAGGTTAAGAGTGTACAAGAGAACAATGTAGGATGGAATTCTTGGATGGACCTAGCTCCCTGTCCGTAGATGATCATCTTGCTATGTAGTTCCAGCACTGACTTGTCAATGTCAATCTTATATGTTCTAATGATGGAAATCAAACATTTTTTGAAGGCCTTACTAGTGCTTTCCCATGCATTAGGAGCATAGAGAAGATTTCTCTTTCAGAGCATCCATGGTCCTTGGATGATACCTTTTTGCTAATTACTTTGAACATGGTGTTCGGAGTGGTGCCATTTATGGTACATCAGCATGTAGTAAATGCTAGAGCTTCTTTGATGTATCTGATGAAGGTTCGGCCATTCTCAGCTGATTTTGTAGATCAACCTCATTGACTTTCATGCATCTGATAGTCGCTCCACACACTTAGGGCATGGACCACGCACATCTCTAGATTTATTTGTACATATTGTACAATCTTTATTGGATCCAACCCTATGATTAGTCCTAAGTGTTATATAATTTAGATTAAGTTCTCATTACACTTGTAGTTGGCACCATTGTGGGTTTGATGGATTTTCATCCAACCACCGTGAGTGTTGATGTGTTGGAAATTCGACAACTTTGAACTAATGAGTTCGACCCTAGAGTCGGTGGACCATCTCTAATATTGGTTACGTGTCAACCACAATTAGGTTTGGAGTTAGGCACATAGTGTAGTATCTTGACATCACATAGAATGACATCACAACATTTATGAAGGTGGAAGTGAACGTTGAGATAGACATTTGAGGATTCCCCACCTATATCAGTGTAAATTGCATGCTCATTTTCATTTTTTGGTAATGATTGAAACCTAGTGTTGGGAGCTTGGATGGGATTCACCTTTCCATCTATTTGAAGTTGTATGTTTTCCTGCTATTATGTGAGTTGCATGTTGATCTTCCCTACCATTAAGGGGTGTTTCCCCCCAATAGGAATTCTATAGATAGTGGAAATGTGCAAAGAGATATCCTAGCCTAAGATGTGGCAACATAATAATGCAGAAGAAAGGAAGAACCATGCTATTGTTGAGTGTACAAGGAGTATGATGAAGACTAAGGACATGCCTGAGAAGGATAAGATAGAAGCAATTTGCATAGGAATTTGTTTGTTATAGCAAATTCTTTCTATGACATGACAAGAAAGGAAGGGTGGAATTTACTTAAGACAAATATCCAACATCTAAGGATCTTTGAAATTGTATAGGGATTTATTTGTTATAGCAAAATTCTTTCTGTGACATGATAGGAGAGAAAGGGTGGAATTTTCTTAAGACAAATATCCAACATCCAAGGATCTTTGGATCAACACCTATGCTCATGTGCCAAAGGATAAGTGGTAGTGTACATTTTTATAGCCAAAATGGTTGTGTGTCTCTTGACTATTTTGTGTAGAATGCGAGTTGTATGCTCAACATCAAGCATTTCCTCTTACCATTGCAACATCTTGGTTTATCTCAATATACTTGCTCCTTGATCAAAACTTCTTTCCTGGATTTTAAATCGTCTCTTTAGTCATTTGCATCCTTAAAGACCTATGCTCCACTTTTTATTTTAATTGAATTGCAAAAATCTACATTATCATTCATTCATTCCCAAAATATTATAAAGAATGGAGAGTTATTCTACATTAGAAAAGGAAAGCATATTGATTCTCATAATAATGGAGCAAAATATTAAACAATAAATGATATTTATCCACATGTATAGTAGAAAGAATTTGATATTATGGACAAAATTTGATAATATCAAATGATATTCATCCACATAGTGGAAGAATATTTTTCTTTTTAGAAAGTTATAGCATTTTTCAATCTCAAGGTAATGAAATAATATTTTGCTTGTGTGAAAGTTTGGTAATGAAAGAATATTTTGCTAGTGTGAAACTTCATAGCATTGTTCATTCTATGAAAGAATATTTTGCTTCTATGAAAGTTATCGCATTATTCAATCTCAAGGTAATGAAATTTTGCTAGTGTGAAAGTTCATTCTCAAGATAATGAGAAATGATAATGATATGCTCTTGTAACCCTAAGGGCCCATTTTGTGTAGAGCATAATGTTATGTAATAGTTGGTATCTAGTTATCGGGGAACATAAAGATTACATGGAACATGGCATTATTGGGGTAGGTTTACATATTCTTATTCTGCATGCTTTGCACTTGGCAAAGTGGTAGGTTTCATGGCACTTTAGGGATGTTGCGATGATTCAACCTTCTTAAGACATAGGTGTTAACCTAGATAATCTCCTACCCTTAATTCTTAAGGTCCATAGAGTAGGCTATTGGCTAGATTGGAATTGAAGTTTACTTTTTAAAGCAACCATGTACTTAATGAGGGAGTTCGTCCTCTTTAATAAAAGCTTCATAGTGTTTTAAAAAAGACAATAAAACCTCGATTAAACAAGTTTCCCCCTAGTGAAATTGCATTTTGTAAATTCTGTATGTAGTTTTTTTAAGGGCTCGATATTCCTTCCTCCTACTTAAATTTTATTTTTTGAATTCTCTATGTAGATTTCTTATTGCTCGCAGCCTTGTATGATCATGCAAACCATATGCACTTATCCACCTTTTTCACTTGGACAATGTTGTTACCCACATCTTTAATTTGTAGCATGCTTCTCTTGGGTGACAAAGTAAATGGTAACTATCTTGGGATTGCGTTCCATAGGAGCCAATGGTTAGTGGCCTAAGCTATTAGAGCAAAGGAGCATCCTTGGGATGCGAACTCAGGCTGTGGCTCAAACTCAGGCAAACAACGCGTGCTTAAATTTGAAAGTTGAAGAACCCCGCAAAGGGGGTTTTGCCCTTTCCCATGAGGGCTTAGAGACAAATGAATCTTCAAAAGTACCGGGCGCGGTGGAAAAACTTTCCCAAACAAAAACAAAGTGAATGATTATAAATCATTCATAAGGCCTACCCTAGCTTCAAAATAGCAAGGAAGATATGCACTGCGGAAAAGAGGGTGGAGATGACAAATAGAGAGAAAGAGAGAGAGAGAGAGAGAGAGAGAGAGAGAGAGAGAGAGAGAGAGAAGGGGGGAGCAAAAAATGTGGAGGATTTCGAGAGGGAAAAACAAGATGAATATCATTCATAAGACCTTCCTGAGATCGAAAAAGAAGACGAATTGAATGTGCAGCATGGAAAAGGGGGCAGAAAGCTGCGAGAGAGAGAGAGCGAGAGAGAGGGGGGGAGAGAGAGAGAGAGAGGATTTGAAGGGAAGAATCCGAAGAAATTAGCAATGAGAGAGGGAGAAAGAGAGAGAGAGGATTTGAAGCGTTGATGTGGCTCCACTAATCCCTTAAAAAAAAGCGCTTTCAAAACTGCCATCGGCTTTACTTAGGCCTCCATATACGGCAAAATCATTATAGATTATTTGAACATTGAAAATGGCTCTGCAGGCGGAAAAGCCAGGTCATCCTTCAAAAGTACAAGTTAAGTACCCTTCGAGATGGTGCTGAACCAACTCAAAACGCCCAATGTATATCTTCAAAGAATTATAGGCAACAACCATGCTATCTGCAGGACTGCAGTGCAGAATGAAATTTTTACGGATCTCTTCCAGTTCTAAGTAAGTGTTGACAAAATAATTTTCATAGTTCAACGTGCCAAACTGACGAGTCGGTTGTGAGGAGAGAAACCCAAAGGGATTTAGATCTCAAGATACAGTTGGTGATCTCGTCACTTGCAAAACAGGATCATAAAATTACCAAGGGAATGCACGGGGTCAAAGTATCGGGTAATCAGGCCCCGGGTCTTACTGGAGGAGCTAGCAGAGTGTGGCAGCCATTACGAGTCCGGCTTTAGGTCTGGAGTACAGGTGACTACATCTGCAGCACAAGGACTGCGAGAGAACGATGACTTGCAGGTGCTGAGCTTGAAGGAGACAGACTCCTTCGGAACGGATGCACCGACTGCCTGCGATAGAGAACTTTATATGCCTCTTACAGAAGTGCAGAAAAGAGAGAAATTTAGCATACGCTAAGCGCTTGCATGCCTACTTGCGCAAAAGTGGGTTGGAAGTTCATAGATCCGTTGGGAACTACCTTGTTCCTATGTTGGTCGAATGTGGAAGCATGCGTGATGCTCAGCAGGTTTTCAATAGGTTGGTTGATCGGAATGTGTATTCTTGGACTTCTCTCATAATGGGTTATATTGAATGTGGAGAATCACATCATGCCCTCAACTTGTACCAGAAAATGCAAGAGGATTCTGTACATCCAAACAAGTATACGTTTGTGGCTCTTCTGAAGGCTTGTGCTAGGCTGAAAGATGCAGAAAGAGGCCAAGAAATACATGCCCAGATTGCCAGACAGGAATTGGTAGGAGACCCTTTTATAAGCAGCACCTTGGTCGACATGTATGCTAAATGTGGCTTGCTTGGAAAAGCGCGAGAAGTGTTCGACCAGCTGCCAGTTCGGAATGTAGTCTCATGGACCGCAATCATTGCAGGATATGCTGAACGTGGACTTGGTGAGGAAGCACTGACCTGTTTCAAACAGATGCAACGCGAGGGTCTCTGTCCAGATGCATTCACGTTTGTTTGCAGCTTGAAAGCTTGTGCCAGCATAGGAGCTATAGAGAAGGGCTGTGAAATACATGCTGAGATTGCCAGACAGGAATTGGAAATAGATTTTTTTATTGGTAACACCTTAGTGGACTTGTATGCCAAATGTGGCTCGCTTGCAATAGCACAGGAAGTGTTTGACAAGCTTCCAGTTCAGGATGTAGTTGCATGGACTGCAATGATTGCAGGATATGCCCAGCTAGGAGAAACTAAAATTGTTTTCCATATGCTTGAGAGAATGAGGGGAGAAGGCTTAGAGCCAAATGAGGTCACATTCCTTAGTGTTCTTACTGTATGCAGTCATGCGGGTCTAGTGGATAAGGGCCAGAAGTATTTTGATGCCATGAGCAAAGACTATGGCATCATTCCAACGATTGAGCACCATATTTGCATGGTTGATCTCCTTGGCCGTGCCGGTCAGTTAGACAAGGCAATAGAAACAGTGGAGAAGATGCCTTACCAGCCCACTCCTTTGGTATGGCATACTGTGTTGAGTGCTTGTCAAAAGGGGGGCAATCTGGAGCTTGGAAGACGGGCCTTTGAACATGCAGTGCGATTGGATGAACATGATGCTGCAGCATATGTCTTGATGTCTAACATCTATGCAGGCATTCACCTGCAGAACAATGAGGAGGTTGAGGCAATCAGACTGAAAGAACAAGCATGGAAGAAGCCAGGAGAGACGGGTACAGAGGCGGGCAGAATTGTGCATACATTTGTCGTGGTGGATACAAGACATTCCCAAAGCAAAGATTATTTCCCTCAAAATGGGGAAGGAAGGGGATGTCTCAGAGTTGCATCTTGTTTCACAAGATGTATCTGGTGATGGGTCTCGGGAAGGGGAGCATAGATTCATTTGCAAAGATTCATACGCCAATCGGCAAGAGCTTTCCACTACAAAATGGGAAAGGAAAGGTCATGTGCCAGGTGCGTTGCAGGTGGACATCTCTGATAGTGCAAATAAATATGGGTTCTGGGGACACAGGGAGAACTTGGCTATAATTTGGCCATATAGGTTCCAAAAAACACTGGACTCCCTGTTAACATACACGTTTATAAGAGAATGTACCCTCCAAAATGAATATACTAGGGAAACTCCTTGGATGTGGATGTTCTTATAGTGCTGTGGCTCAGTATTTGACCAAAGTACTATGTGCTGAACCGAAGTTTTCTTTACATGTAGGTGTGGTGAGCCCTTGCCCTATAGGCTCCCCTTGGTTGTACCGTCTTTGTTGCAAACCTCTAGTATCATAGTAACAATCTTGTGCGTTGTGTTTAAATACCAATCGTTACAAATATAGCACAAGGTCACTGGATGGCGTGTCTTAGGACCATCTATTGGATGTTTGTTTCCAATGTCATTATGTACATAATTTTGACACCATATATTGTCATTGACCTTGAAGATAGGATCGAGGGCACATACACATAAGGTAATTTAGCTGGTAGCTCAGCTGGTAGTGGATTGGACTTGGCACCTGAAAAGAATGCATGGGAGTTAGTGAAGCCAAAGAATTTCGATTATATAGGCATGTACTTTGTACTGTTCTTTGCTTCAAAAGGCTATTTATCTCATAGGATCAGACCTACACAACGTTTCAAAGATGAGGTTGAAGGAAAGTTGCAAACTTTGGAGGATGGTGGATTCATCATTTTTTTGGCTCATGTTTATTGCACTTTTGTTGCAGAATCATTGGGTTCTCAAGATTTGACTCCGCATGCCAAAGCGTCGATGCACAATTCATGACATCATAAGGCACCAATAATGTGAAGAAAGAGGCGCAAAATGAAGGCAGCTGCATTCAATATTAACTTTGGTCAATTATTTTGCAATAGATTTGCAAATGTCAGCACGTTATAGTGGATAGTGGGCCCACTTCTCCTTTGTAGAAGATGCCAATGATTGAATTATATCCATTGATAAAGAATTTGTAGCGTGCATGTAAGCATGACACATGCGCATGAAGGGCTGAGGTGGGATACCCTCTAGCCATAGTTTGGTGGTGTTGGAAGACGAAGGTGAGGAGATGGAGGGGAAAGGGTGGAGAACCTGTATTGTGGTTTGAGCATGCACTTGCAGGGGTGATGCTGGAGTACCTCTAGGCACAGGAAGAGGTGAAGGGGGTATTGGAAAACCTAAGCATCTCTCTCTAGCTCACAACGCAGGTGCCGTGTTAGGACAATGACCTTGCATCAATCACCAACCTTGACCAAAAGTGATCTAGGATATTAACACCACCTATCTCGCTTCACGCATGTGCACACAAGTAGATAGAGAACAGTTTTAGATCTAGAAAGAACAATAACAGATGTACAGCCAAAAGTCCATGTATAGATGTGTAGATAATGCGCAAAACCAGCTCCAAAATGGTGATAAAGCACCACCACAAGCTGACTATGCTGCAGCTTGGTAGGCTTCAGTAGCTGCTCAAGGAAGAGCTCTTACTGCTCATGTATCTGCATCCCAGTTGATCTCCAAGCTCCGTTGGTTTGCACACTGGATGCCCTCTGGCTGACTTCCTTAGATCCCCACAATGGGGACTTTATATAAGGGTGAAGCCAGCCAAACCAAGCTTAGGGTCCGGCTGACCAGACTAGGGGCGACTGGCCCTATAAAGGACTGACCCAACCTCGGGTTCTGCAGAGTAGTACATGCTGCCAACCAACCCGTTTGTGGGCCTGGACCTAATGCTGTCAGGCTGGTTTGCAGCAAGCCTGTAAGGCTCGGTCGGCTAGGTCCATAGTAGCCCCTTTGCTTGATGCCTCTCTAGCCAAGGCCTATTTCCTATCCATTAGCTCGCGGGGCCTTGGATTCTGGCCTCTACAGCAATCCACATGGCTGCCCTTCTGCCAGCGCTTCAGGCTAAAAATGCTGCCCACATTGGAGCCTGCTTGCTGCCCATTTGGTAGCGCATTCACATGCTTCTTATGCCCGTGGCAATCAGATCTAGTGTCACATGCAATAATAAGCCCATTGCTTAACTAAACATTCATAGTTAAAATCACATATTCTTATTCTTATGCATAGGTAGTGTTTCATAATATACGTATACATATGGCAATGCTTCCATGTACATAATAGTCATCATTCCTTTGTTAAGATAACACTTCAACAAATGGCTTACCATGTCCATAAGGAAAGATTGCAAAACATAGAAGAAAACTTACGAAACACATGCAAACAATATTCTTCATGGTGTACAATATGGGCCCAAATGGAGGAATCCCACCCCAAGGGGATTTGCCAATTTCAGCCCTTGATCAATCATCAAGGCACCATTGATCCTTACTATTTCTAGCAAATACCCACAAAATTTTCATAATCTTGCATGATTGCTCATTCCATCATCCATTATGCTTTCTGAAATCCAAGAAAGAAGCATACCAAGGATAAGAACTACCCAACGATATCTAGATGCTCATCTAGAACTCAAGGTAGTCTTCAACATGCAAATCATATTAAAATAAAATGGAACATAAGGAAAATACTTTATCCTTCATTGAGGAGTTTATCTTAGTCTTCCTACCTCTAAAAGAAAGGAAAAATGGTTAGACACATAGAAATTACAATGGAATTCATTCCTTAAACAAGATCTTCATCACGGCACAACTTGCAACACTCAACATTGAGTAAAAATGCAAGAAAACACACAACAAACCATTGCATCTTGAGGAAGAGGAGTTATGTTTACACATTTCTCATGCCCAAGGCATGGAAATCGTGAAGAGAGAGACTAGGAAGAGGGGTGAAGTCGAGGAAGGAGCTTTTTGCCACTTTGAGGCACTCCAAAAGAACTTGCACAACATGTAGTTCTCATGGTGAAAGATGGGCTGCCATGAAGAAGAGGTGGGGAGCTTATGCACTTGTAGCACATCAAGGTAAAGTGCTAGATAGGGGTGCCCAAAAGCAACGAAAAAGGGGAAAGTAGTAGGTTTCCTCTCTAGTAGCTTCTAGGTGCATTGGCATGGGTGGAGTGTCCTCCAAGTCAATGGAAGATGCCTTCTTTTATAGGTGAAATTCAGTTGGACACTAACTTCGTTAGCTCCTAAGTTATCTCAATAGTTGGGATCCCGCAATTAGTGGCACATGCTTTTGGTGGCCATGCTTTAGGAACATGGTTTTGCTGCCCATTATTTGTGAATATGGTTTTGTAAAACATGGTTTAGGTAAGACGCTTTTGGAGTAACCCAACTGACTTGGTTACATCCCAACTAGTAGTTAGCCTTACCAAATTACATTCCAATTGGTAGTTAGTCCTATCCAATTGGATGACTCATCTGTTAGCACACCAATTTGGCTAACTAGTTAATTCATCTTATTACACAAGTTGATAGCCCGTAATCAAGTCGTCAAAACGACTACCTCCCATGGCTTTGATAGGAAAAAGTCATAACTTTGTCTCATGGTTTGATAAACCATGGTTGATAAGCTATGGGTTGGATACATAGCTTTAGCAATCCATGGTTCCTTAACAACACTCATCAAATTGTATGCCTTCATCGAGAAATGAAACAAAATGGTGATAACATTGGATTGCAGGGTGCAAAGGAAGATGTTAAATTTAAGCCAAGACTACAACCACCAATTAGTCAAAGTTCCAAAATAATGGAGGATGCAATTACAAGATCAGATCATTCATAAAGTTTCCTATGTTAAACATACTTCACGTTAACACGCTTGTGCATGGATACACATGTTTTTAGTAAAGTCATGGTGCAATGGTACATGTGGCACCTCCCTTTATGGAGAGAAAGGGGTATATTCCTTTCCATAGCAATCTCAAGATGAGTCCTTAATCATTTGATAGGGGTGATAATCTACAATGGTTTTAACTTGCCATTCTCCTTTTCTTTCTTTTGGGCAAAAAGGTGACCAAGGCTACAACGAACGGGGTATTTATGTGGAACACCTTGTATAATAACAATAAATCAATAAAGTTTAGGAGGTTGATGTAAAAACCAATTTGAAGTATGAAACAACCACGATAGCCTTGAGGGAGTATGACAACACCAATGCATGATCCTACCCCCTCATGAATGTTGCTCTCCTAGCTTAGGTATGTGGGAAGAGATCCCTAGATCTTGGCTCAAGTAGTAAAGAGATGAATGATGTCCTCCTAGATGACACAAAGGGACTGGAATATGTATGTCTATGTATGTCTATGGGGCCGGTCCTTCATGCACAATGCTATTACAAACGAGGAGGACAACTTAGGAAGCTCGAAGTTGTGGAAGGGTTCCAACAACACAGAATACACAAGCTCACACCATTGGCATTCATAGGGTAGCAACACAAGAACCTGAGTCAACTTTGGAGGCAGTCCCATAAGAACCTATCTTGGAGCCTAGCCCGACGGACCATTCTGTGAGCTCAAGGAGTTTCATGATCCCACGTATAGTGCAACTCAAGTAGAAAGTTGCCAAAGTCAGCGAGGGAACCATATGGAATCCATCTTTGCTACTGGAGCATAAGTCTCATCATAGTCTTGACCATTTTGTTATGCAAATCCTTTTGCAACTAGTGTGGCTTTGTATCTTTCAATGCTTCCATCTGGATTGTGCTTCACTTTGTAAACCCATTTCTTTGTTGTGGCCTTGTTCCTTGGTGGAAGGTCACATAACTCCCAAGTGTTGTTCTTGTACAAAGCTTCCATTTCTTCATTCATAGCAGTTTTCCATTCTAGCTTATCAACTGCATCTTTGAAATACACTAGCTCTTTTGTAGCCATGATGGTAGTCATAAGAGCATACTTGATAGTTTCAACCTGAATTGCTTTGCCTTTCTGAGAACATGTCAATCTAGCTGATGGTATGCTTTCCCTGGTAGACCATTTGAGTTGCTGTTGCTCTTCTCGAGGTGATTTTGTCAATTCTTGCTCTTCTTCATCAACCTTTTCTATAGATGACTATGTAATCGGTGTGTCCATCTCTTTTTGTATTTGATATTTTCCATTCTGATTCCTCATCAAATATTACATCTTTGGAGATAATGAGCTTGCGATTGATGGGATGATATAGCTTGCATGCTTTGCTTTCTTCACTGTAGCCAACCATGAAGCATTTGCATGACTTTGCATCCAATTTTTTGTGATGATCGTCATGTATGTGGGCATATGCTATGCAACCAAATATGCAAAGATGCTCGATGCATGGATTGTGTCTAGTGAATGCTTCATAAGGTGTCATACCCTAAATCGGTTTGGTCGGAAGCTGATTATGTAATTTGCAGTGGCAATTGATTCTGCCCAATACCGATTTGAAAGATTCTTCTCATTCAAGTAGGTCATGTTCTTCTTTTAGCTCTTGCATTCTACTGAGGAGTATCTGCACAAGTGAATTCTCTAAGAATGCCATTACTTTTGCAAAAGTTCATGAATGTTGAAGATGTGTATTCACATCCTCTATCTGATCTCATGACTTTGATCTTTCTGCCTGTTTGGTCTTCTACCATGGCTTTGAATTCTTGAAATCTAGAAAAGATTTTAAATTTCTCTTTCAAAAAGTAGACCCAACAATATCTGCTGTAGTCATCAATTAAAGTCAAGTAGTAAAGTGAGCCATTGATGTTGCGGGTTTGGGCATAACCCCATACATTTGTGTGTGCTCATGATACAATCAAATACTAAGACTTGGGGTTCCCAAATCTTCATTATTTTCGGGGATGGCTTGTGTGTTGATGTAGTAGCACTTTAGTTGGCTCTCGTTTATGGTTGTGTTGAATTAGAATCCATCCAATATTTCTAGCAGCACAACTCTGATGGGATTCATTTTTCTTACTCGATAAGGTCCTTGACCTAGATACTTGAGTTGGACCTTGTGGACTTGGGGGCATTGTATAGTAAGACCAGGTCACCTTCCTTGATGTCTTTGGCTTTAAGGTTTCTATCAAATCATGACTTTCTTCTGCGTTTTTATGTTGTCATGGCATGGTAGGCGACTAATCTGTTCTCTGTATGCTTCTCCAATTGATAGAGTCTTTCTTTCAGAGATGCATGATATCCCATGTGTTCCTGTACTGCTATGTGTAGGCTTGGTATTACAAATTCTAGTGGGACCATTATAGCTTCAAGGCTGTACACTAATTGAAAAGGTGTATTCCTTGTACTGACCTTGAGTGTGGTTAGGTATGCCCATAAGATTGCATTTAGTTTCTCTGTCCAATCAGAACACAATGATTCTACTACCTTGGTGAGGATAATGCATAATATTTTGTTGGTGGATTTGGCCTGTCCATTGCCTTGGGGGTAGTAGGGTGTGCTTTTTCTATGGATTATCATAAAGCTAGACAAGAGTTCTTGGATAACCTCATCGACAAAATGTGTGCCTCTATTCGACACAATTTCAATGGGGCATCCGAATCGGGTGATCACATTCTCGTATGAAAATCTTGTTGTGCTTCTGGCATTTGGTAAAGTAATCAGTGGGGCCACAATGATGTAGCATGCCTGTGTTCCCTTTGCCACCGCTAGATAGATGGGACCCACAAAATCAATCCCCCATTCTAAAAATGGTTTTTATGCAACAACTATTGTTAGGGGATTGAAGTCCTTGTGTTGTGGTTTAGTAGTCCGTTGGCATACATCACAGCTTTTGACATATTCATAGGCATATGCCCAAAGTGTTGGCCACTAGTAGCCTACGAGGAGGACTTTTCTTGCTGTGACTTCCCCTTGGAAGTGTCCTCCTGCAATGCCTTCATGGAATTCACTAAGGATTGGCATGATCTCATGAGGCATTACACATCTTCTTAAAACCTGGTCCTTGCCCATCTTATATAGTTGTCCTACAATGACTTGATAGGGTATACCTTTTAAAATTAGTTTTCTAGCATCCACTACTTTCATTTCAGGGGATGGTCTTCCTGCCATTAGATATATGCACACCAATCTGGAACAACATGTATCTGAAATAGTGTGGCATTTGACAAGTCATCTTCTACTCTAGTGGCTTCTTCTCCTGACTTGAAACGAGACATGTGATTGGCAATGTAGTGTTGGGAACCTTTGCAAGCCACTATTTTGAGATTGAATTCTTGAAGCAAGAGGAGCCATTTGGTTATTCTTCTTGATGTACATGGACTGTTCACAAGATAAAGCAATGCTTGATGATCGGTGTAGAAGGCAAAATCATTTGCCAATAAATAGTGTTGAAATTTCTTAACACTATTAAACATTGCTAGGGCTTCTCTTTCTATAGTGGTATAGTTGATCTTTGTATCATTGAGTTGTCAATTGGGGCAAAGTAGAATGGGTATTATTTCTTATGTTTTCCAGGTTGGCAAAGCACACTCCCAATTGCATACTTGGAGCCATTAGTATGAACATGAAAATCAATATCCGAATTGGGAGATATAAGGATGGGTGCTATGATTAAGCACCACTTTAAAAGCTCAAAGGCTTGGTCGCACTCTTCTGTCAATTGGAATTCCACTAATAATTTGTAAAGTGGTTTGGCTATCATGGCATACCGCAAGATAAATCTTCTATAGTAGTCCGCATGTCCCATAACAATGTGTCCCAAAACAACTCCGTGGGTGACCATGAACTGACATTTTTTTGGATTTAGGGAGATTCCATACTCCTTGCATTTGATTAGAAAATTTTCAAGACATTTTAAGTGGTCTTTTTTGTTTGAGTGGATGCACAAATCATCCAAGAACACCTGTAGGAACTTATTCAAAAATGACTTGAAAGTGGTGAACATGACTCTCTGGAATGTGGCCAAAGGCCGAAGGGCATTATTCTATATGCAAAGATATCCCATTATGTAGCAAATGCTATTTTTGATTGGTTAGAGGAGCAATTTAAACTTGGTTATATCCACTAAAGCCATCCAAGAAGCTATATATCTCTGATCTAGCCAACTTTTCCCAACACTGTTTCTATTAAGGGTAGGGGATAATGCTCCCTGATTGTGGCGGCATTCACATTCTTTAAGTTAACCCATATTCTTAGCTTCTTGTTGCATTTAGGCACGATGACGATGGGTGAAACTCAATCAGTGTGCTCTATCTCATAGATGAATTCGGTATCTAAGAGTTTTTCCATTTCCTCATAGACCATGGTGCCATATTTTGGATTTGTTCGATAATTTCTGCATACCTTAGGGTAGGAACCTTCCCTAATAGGTATCTTGTGTACTTCCACTTCTGGTGAAATTCCCTTCATTTCCTTGTATGACCATGCTAGGCAGTCTCGGTATTCCATTAGGAGTGCTTTGAGCTTTGTTTCATCTTCCTGTGTAAGCTGCTTCCCAATGAATACCAATTTTTCTTTCTCCCCTTCAAGGGCGAGGTTTATTGTGTGAGTTTTGGCTGGTCCCTCATAGATTGGAGTCTCTCAAATATTATCAGTTTCTTGCACATTAGATTCTCTTATTGGTCTTGGCATTGCTATGGGGACACTCCCACTGGTGTAGTTCTTGAAGTACTCTGGTACTTCACAAAGATCAGCCTTTAATGGTGTTAAACTAGCCTAACATGGGCTATGGGCATTGGGTGGCATAGGATCATTAACCAAATTTTGAGGCTCTTGTGGAATTTCTTTTTCTGAATTCTTATTATCAAGCTTCATCTGCACATGTGGCTTAAACTTTCAAAACTTTTTACATTGGGAATTGTGGGGTAACTTTTCCATTGGCAAAGTACTCCTAAGTAACTGTTCATTTTCTATGCATACTCCTTCAAGTCGATCAGGGGACCATTCAAGAGGAGGTGGCTTAGATTTTGTGGGAATTGGCTTGGTAAGATACAACTAAACAATCCTAGTTTGGACTCATTCAAACTCATTGAAGTGGTCGTGGCCTTGGCTTTGAGAGCGACGATGTCCTCCTTCAGCTTTCTTGTGGGATCTTCTGCTATTATTCAACTTTGGGAAGTTCGACCACCATTAGGGCATGGAGAATGGGTAAATCATTGTTGAAGACATGGTCTTCAAATTGAGCATTTCCAGCCTCTATTTCAAGATCCCAAGGAAAATCAGAGTCCTTATTGGAATGGGTAGCTTCGTCAAGGTCACTATTCCATTCAAGGTCAACCATAAAGAATGGCACCCTGGATTGATTGGTTCTTCATGTGTGAATGGAGGATTTACTTGCATGACCTTAGCATAAATTTGCAAGAAGATGGGATCTAGTATATGGTAGTTGTTGTCAATGGTTGCCAACATTGCTTGGATCGAATTATTGACATTGCTTTATGTATTGCCTGCTAAGGCATGTTGTTGCAGGGGGCTGATTAATTGAAGAGAAAATCCAACTCCTACCACTTTTGTTGACACTCCATTCACGATTCCCAAGGGCTTTGCACGAGAATCACATCTGCAAGGCATATGTTGAAATTAGCCTTTTGCATTGGTGGGAGACCCCATTCATCATAGAGCTCCTTGGATAGGACATTCACACCTGCTCTACCATCCACTATGGCTTGGACTTCATCATATGCTTTATGGATCAAAGTCACAATGATGTTGCATATGTCATCTTTCTCACCCATCCGCATAGGGATATCTTCTATGTCTTTCATAAGTGGAGGGGGATTTGCTAGTTCAATCGATCCTTTGGAACTCTCCTAGAGATTGGGACAATTCCATAAGAGGATTCCAATGGGAATCGATACAGGGCAACTTATAATGCTAGAGAGTGCGACACCTTCAAGTTGGCATGGTGGTACATTATGTTGTGGATTTTGTTACTAAAATAGAGGCTCAAGTACTTGGTGGGGCCAAGTCAGATCTTGTGCTTTCTTCTCAGCCTCGAATTGAGCTTGTTCTTTTTGCACCCATTGTTGAAGTGCCTTAAATTGAGCCTTCTCCACTTTTGGATTAGGGTATGGAGCTTCTTTTATTTGAGGATCAAGAGTTGATGTGGATGAGCTTGGCTGCTCATTGCTTGGCGAAGGCATAGGCACTTGGGCTTTCTTTTGAAGAGGTATTTTTGATTGAATTGGAATATTATTGCCCTTTGTGGCCTCTTTTTGCTGGCATGTAATTACATTCATAGGTTGTGATAATATGCTTGGCGGCCCTAGACTTTGACAATCCACCCCAATAATGCTGATTGGGACATCATGCTAAGCCTCATTTTGTTCTAGAACCTTAATTTTCATGGGAAAATCCATACAGGCATGGCCAATGCCACAATATCTGTAGAGTGGTTGGAAAGTAGCAGCACTACCACAATGAGGGCACTTTGCGATCCGGTGATTCTCTCCACAACCGTAGCACTTGATTGGCACTCGATATGTATTGGTCCAAACTTGATTTGTATAGACTGGTATTAAACCTTTTGCTCCTTCCATATAGTACACTGGGTACTCAACTTTATACTCGAATTGCGAATCCACCTCCTCGGCTTGAAGTTGTATTGGAATTATCGGAGGCGCGCTTGGATATGGTCGTGGATTTGGATTCTTGAGTAATTGTAGGACTTGTCTCCGGATGGGAACATGATTTAGCCTCAGAGCTGGCCATGCTTGTGCAAGTTCTAGTTGTCTATACATTGGGATGGATGCCGGTTGGTATTGTTGAGGTCAAGGCAGGTTGTTGCACATGTAGAAGATGCAACTATTTTCATCACGTCCACTGACTACACAGATGTGGCACCACAACCTTAGTGGTGGATTACTTTGTGTAGTGATCCTAGCTCTTAGGATGGGGCATTCATTTGTTGTATGATTGGCCATGCAATGTTGACACCATACATTTTCTTGCCTTGGATAAGTCTGAGGTGGCAGCTTAGACATGTGAAGCTTTTGTTCCATGGCCTGCATCATTTCTTCTCTTAGCTTCATTTCTTTCTAGGGGATCTTCATTAGACATTTCTGTAGTGGACTTGGATTTCCCCATTTTAGAGTGCTTATCTCACGCATTGGCTCTTCCATCATCACTGCTGGTGTCAGAGTCAGTCATGCCATCCTCGATGTCAATGGCTCTTCCATCATCACTACTAGTGTCAGAGTCGGTCATGCCATCCTTGATGTCAATGGCTGATGTTGCATGAGTAGCATTGGATGTTTCATAAGGGCTAATAATTTTCATGTCTTTGCAGATTTTCTTCCTTAGGCCTACTATGAATCAGGCTGTGAGGTACTTATCATTGGGGCATGGCTCACATTTGGCACAATTAAGCTTTTTTAATTGTGCCTAGGTACGTGCGTACATCTTCTCGCCGACCTTGTTCAAGCTTGCTTAGTTGGAGAGCAGGATCATCTTGTAGTCTCTCCATTTAAAAGCGCCTCTTGAATTCAGTATGCAGCAGGTTCCATATGGCTCTTTCTTCAACTAGGAGGTCTAGGTACCATTTTGAGGCTTCATCGGTTAAGGCCATGGGGAACCATGTGATGTCGGTTTCATTAGATCGATCTTCTCCAGCTCGATATGCAACATGAAAATGCTGGAGGAATCTTGCTGGATCGTCCCTACCCCTGGGGTACCAATAAATAGTCCATACTGTAATGTGGACTTCACATACCCCAGTATGCGTCTAGCCACATCCAAATGTGGTTTCCTTGGAGCCTGCATAAACTGACTTATCAAACCAACATCATAGCTCAAATCTGGCCTAGTAATAGTCATATAAATCAAACTTCCTACTATGCGTCTATACATAGTAGGGTCTTCCAGAAGCTCACCTGCATCTGTGCTCAACTTCACATTCTACTCCAAAGGAATTGAAATAGGCTTACAGCCTGTCATCCCATATTTGGACAGCATGTCCAATCCATACTGCCTTTGCAAGAGCCACATCCCACTTGTGGATCTAATCACCTCAATGCCCAAGAAGTAACGAAACTCTCCCAAATCCTTCATCTCAAACTTCTGCTTCAATAGCATTTTCACATGAAGGATATCTTCATCACTATAACCTGTGATGATCAAATCATCAACATAAATGACAAGCAGCATAATGCCTTTCTCTATTTTTCTCACATAAAGTGAGAAATCTGCCTTGGAAATCTGAAAGCCAATAGTGATAAGATACTATCCTATCTTGTCAGACCATGCTTTGGGTGCTTGCTTCAAGCCATACAAGGCTTTCTTCAACCTGCAAACAAACTCAGTATGACAGCATGAACATAACCTGGTGGCTGCTCCATATAGACCTCTTCTTGCAAATCACCATGCAAGAAAGCATTATTTACATCCATCTGATGTAAAGACCATCCCTTTGATGCAGCCATAGCAAAAATTGCTTTTATGGTTGCCATCCTTACAATCGGACTGAATGTTTCTTCATAATCAATGCTATATGTCTGTGCATACCCCTTGACAACTAATCTTGCCTTGTATCTATTCACAAACCATCTGCATTGTGCTTCACCTTATAAACCCACTTGCAGCCAATTGCATTCTTGTCTTTAGGCAAAGACACCAATTCCCATGTAGCATTTACTTCCAAGGCATCCATTTCTTCATCCATGGCTTTCTCCCATTTTTCTTTTCCCATGGCTTGCTCAAAAGAACTGGGTTCTAGTTCATGTATCACTTTGACCATATGGGCATAGTGAATGGCTATAAATCCATCATATTTTAGCCTATCCATAGGATACCTAGCTCTGGTAGATCTGTGCAAAATAGGCTCACTACTAGGTGCTCTAAAAACATCCCTTGTCTTCCTTACTCTAGGTGTAACAACAGAAGGAATACCCAACTCATCATCGAGGCTCTGTTTTGAGCCACCGTGACAGAGTGCGGATTGTACTAGCCTAGTGCACACAAGATCAACGAAAGAACTAAGGAGGATCAAAGCACACTAAATAAGACATGAGAGGGAGATAGAAAATCGGTATCTCTTGCAATGTGTGTTCAACAATACATGATAGGCCTCTTATAAAGAGAGCGCCCTTTGAATAGTCAACCATGTGGGATCCTCTCATCCACATCTCTCCTTGTGGATATCCTCAGTCCACATCTCCACATCATGTAGTCCACATCCTAGGGTGGCTACTTTAATACATTCCTTATCACATACCTTTGCCCTTTAATCTATGTGCTCATGGCACCATATCTCTCAACACCTCCCCTTGGTGCCATGATCCTTTGGCTACTGCAAGGTGGTCAGATGTGAGTTACAGATCCATCACCTCCCCTTAGTGCATGCATTGCTACTTAAGGTGGTCAAGTGTGGATTTTACATGTCAATACCTCCCCTGGGTGCTTTCATAGCTACTCTCAGGTGGTCAGGCTTGATTTACAAAATATAGGCAAGGTTGGCAAGGTTTTTTGCTTTTCAATGCTTCATGTCGATGGCGTTTGCATCTTTACTCGATGTAGCTTGATGCATGTTGCTTTGTTCTTCCATGTGCCTTAATGCTTTATGTGTGGATGCCATGTTTCGGGCTATGGTCATCTCATACACTTGTGCTTTCGGCATGCTTATGACAATGATGTGTGCATTCATGCGTTGCTTTTCCATTTATTGCAAAGGTCTTACCAATTGATTTCTTTCAATATTGGAAATGTCTAATTGCATACAATGATTCTGATTTAATAACCGCGTAGAACTTGAAAAGACGATCACTTTTCCTTTTTGGAGCACATGCGAATTCTTTCTGGATTGAAAGTTACGGCTTGTCGAAGATTCTATGAAGAAGAGGGGGTCTTGATGATGTGGCACAAGGATTCACATGCAGAATTCAAACTGTGCTTACAAAGGAACTGTGCTTGGGTGGCACTATGCCATGTGGTAGTTAACCAATCCTTAACCTAAACTTAACATTGTTTAGTGTGGGTTGAGTTAACTTAACCATAGTTTCTTTTGATCTGCCACATGGTAGAAAACTAACCAAGCCCTTAGCTGACTTTACCTTTGTGGGTTTACTTGACTAACACTAGTTAAATCCAATCTGCCACATGTCTTTTCTATCTGTTGCCATGTGTCCTAAGGTTGAGGACCTTAGAGATGAAAGAGAGAAGGCTATGCTGGGCAACTATGGCCATGGCGACGCGGTGCTTTGCATTCTCTACCTCATTAGTGCTGGTTGTGCATGCGATCTTCCTTCGTTCTTGCTTCATTGCTGGCTGCTCTTCGTGTATGCGCTGAAGACTACCTGTCGGTGGAGGGCATAGCAGACTGCCCATCGGTGGAGGGTGTAGCAGAGTCAGTTGGAGCTTGGCTACCTCCTTAGGAGCTGTTTGTCTTGCCAGTGAAGGCTTGGCTAAAGGAGCACTGGAGCAAGCAGAGGAGGTGGTTTGGAGCATGGGCTGCTGAAGCACAGTTGATTGCTTTGTTAACATCTGTTGTTGCAGGAGACCATCTCATTGCACAACCGGTTGACAGAGGAGGTGCCTTCATCTAATAGTCGCTGCTGTTGTAGATGTAGCTGTAGAGCTTTGTGAGCTACAGGTGAGTCGTCATAGTAGCTTAGCTTCTAGTGGCTTGCATTTGCCATCAGGTGCAACAGCTGCTAGTAGGCGCTGCTGTAGAGGAAAGACAAGGTTGAGGCAGTCAAGATGATGGGTTGGAGCTGAGGCTCATGCGAGGAGCCTTCATTGGAGTTGTTCATTGATAGAGGCAGCTTGGCTAGGCGATTGGCTATAGTCGTTGAATATCATAAGCCTGAGCGCTATTGGAGTTGCACAACGTATTGCATCGATGGAGGCCCGGTACTGCTGCAGATATGGAGCTATGTCATTGGAGAGGTCGAGCCATTGTGGGAGTCACCGTTGGAGCTTGGCCGGAAGAGCTGCCATTTGGCTCACAGATGTTTTAAAGGAGTTTTTGCAATATTTGCCTTTGCCTGAAGATGTTGATAGCCCTTCATTTGAGGAAGGTCATTATAGACTAGCGTATGAGTTTGTGTGATGATGAACTGAGAGTCGCTTGCTGCCTAAGTAGAGCATTAGAGTAAAGTGGATTGTAAGCTACGTGCTTCCTTGAAGCTTGGGAGCTAACTTCTTTCCTTGTATAACTGCTCTCACAATGACTAGATTTCAGGATGTATCTTTTCTCAAAGATCACTCAAAGGAACACTCAAAGAACTCTCTTTCTCACAAAGAGAAGGAACTAAAATCTCTCAAGAATGAACGGAATTGTATGGAAAGTATAAACGGAATTCTTTGATGGAAACTTCTCTCTCTCTCTCCATTGGAACCTTTCATCATCGGAATGAAAGAAGCAACATGCAATCTCTATCAATCTGAATCTGTCTCACACTTATGTGGATTGCAATGCCTCAGCGGAAGGCAAGGGAGCTCTGATACCATGACAAAGTGTGGATTGTACTAGCCTAGTGTACACAAGATCAACGAAAGAACTAAGGAGGATCAAAGCACACTAAATAAGACATGAGAGGGAGATAGCAAATATGTATCTCTTGTAATGTGTGTTCAACAATACATGATAGGCCTCTTATAAAGAGAGTGCCCTTTGAATAGTCAACCATGTGGGATCCTCTCATCCACATCTCTCCTTGTGGATACCCTCAGTCCACATCTCCACATCATGTAGTCCACATCCTAGGGTGGCTACTTTAATACATTCCTTAACACATACCTTTGCCCTTTAATCTATGTGCTCATGGCACCATATCTCTCAACCCACTGGATTCACCATCCACATAAGGGTGACTTGCATTCAAATTAACCATGGGCTGATCTACTTTCTCTTTTCCCTTTTGTGATACTTGCATACCACTATTTGCATTGCTTTGAGGAGATCCTCCTGATCTCAATCTGCCTGTCCATGGCAAAGTATGTGAACCACTTCTAGAGGACACTATAGGTCCACTAATATTTTGTGATTACTGCTGTGAATTCTGTGCAGCATTATGATTTTTTGCATCTACATCATCAATCACATTTACTGGTTTATACCAGCTGCTCATCTCATAAAAAAAAATATCTCTACTCACTGTAAACTTATGAGTAGAAGGGTTATAGCATCTATACCATTTCTACTGTAGAGAATAACCAATAAAGGTGCAGTTCTCAGCTTTTGGATCCAACTTGGATCTCAACTCATCTGGCACATGAACATAGGCAATGCAACCAAAAACTTTCAAATGTGAGATATCTGGTTTTCTACCAGTGTACCTCTCCTCATGCGTCATGCCATGGATTTCTACAGTGGGATCCTGTTCATTATGTAGACTGCTATAGCAACTATTTCAGCCCAATAATAATATGGCAGGTCTTTTTTGTTGAGCATGGCATGAGATACCTCTCCAATATGCCTATTTTTCCTTTCTGCAAGTCCATTTTTCTATGGGGTATGACTGCATGAATATTGCTGCTTTATGCCATGCTCCTGCAAGAACCTTGTAAACTCACTGTGCTGCAGAGGGGGAGGAAAGATTGTGTGAGGAGCTCCCAGACTCTGCAGGGTCCATTACGAGAGGGGTTAAAAGCTGCAAGAAGAGTGCAAGGGAGATAGAAATGGCCGAGAGGGATAGATGATGAAACAGTGAAGGAAATGGAATAGTGGATGCCTGAGTTTGCAATCCGAGTGCAAGGGAGAAAGAGACGAGTGAGAGGGATAGAAGACAAAACAGTCAAGGTGAGAGCCACCGCAATGGTTGGCCTGAATTTTTATCAATTCAAGAAGGTAGTAACACCTTGCATGGTAATGAGTGATTAGAGGTGGTGGCATCTAAAATTCCCAACCACGTCTGTGGTGGCATCTAAGATCCATTAGTCTGGCAGTTAATTACCAGCCACCAAAGTGGCCCGCAATTACTCACCTTCCAGTTACCACCACCATGCTTGCATGCATGATTACTAGGAGTCTGTAAATTACCAGTCAGTGAGCTTGCATGCTCAGGAGAGTACTAGAGTGCATGGTAATAAGTGATTAGAGGTGATTCGGCTTCATAATTTACTTTTGTGGTAATTACTAAATGGTGGTGGTGGGTCTCATAAGCCACATCTATGGCCACCGGGCTAGCACAGTTAATTACCAATCACCACAGTGGCCCATAGTTACTCACCTTCCAGTTACCACCACCAGGCATGCATGCATGATCACTATGAGTGTAATAAATTACCAGTCATCGGACTTGCATGCTCAGTAGAGTACTAGAGTGCATGGTAATGAGTGATTAGAGGTGATTAGAATTCCAAATTTAGTTTTGTGGTAATTGCTACTTGGTGATGGTGGCTCTCATCATCCACATTTGTCATGGCTATGATTCCACCGGGCTGGCAGTTAATTACCAACCCCCGCAGTGGCCTGCTGACCTACCACTATGCTTAGTAGAGTACTAGAGTTCTTGGTAATGAGTGATTAGAGATGATTAGGATTCATGATTTACTTTTGTTGGAATTACTGCCTGGTGGTGGGGGCTCTCATCAGCCATGTTTGTTGTGGCTATGATTTCACCAGCAGGCTGGTAGCTAATTACCATCCACCATAGTGGCCTACTTACCTACCACCATGCTCAATAGAATACTAGAGTGCCTGGTAATTAGAGGTGATTAGGTTTCATGATTTACATCCATTGGGCTGGTAGTTAATTACTAGCCACCGCAGTGGCCTACTCGCCCACCATTGGGCATCTGCTTCATGATTACTAGCCTGTCTGGGGTGGCGCCTAAGATTCCATCGTGGTCGCCTGCAACTAATACAGATGGAGCCCCAGGCTCCAGCCACCATGGTGGCTCAAACTTTATAATATATAAGATCCGTGGCATTTGGGATTTTACTACATTGCTCTCATCTGCCCCTGCTTTGCTACTTTACTCCAAACCCCTCCTCCAGCTCTTTTCCACCCCTGATCTACTTTGCTCCATGCTCCCTCCAACTCTCATCACTCATCAGCTCCCTTGCTCATCTACTGATCACCCACTCATCTTCACCATGCCTACTACCACCCCCCCTCAATGCACTGTGATCCAATTTTATCTGCCTTCTCATATAAGGTGATTGTGTTGCACTCACCAGGAGTAGAAATGTTGGCACTAGTGGAGACCCTTCGTTCCCACAGTCGATTCCCCCCATATCGGCATGCCCACCACCTTCGATGACATGCTCACCTCTGGCCTCTTTATGGTTGTGTTGTATGGGTTCCCCCTAGACATGACGAAGGCCTCAGTATTTTCACAGCAGAGTACTCTTGACTTGTTGGGGGGCCGTAATCTGAGTTCTGACAATGTGCATGGTCTTTGGCCTCTCCATCGTCTCCTCCTTTGGCTCCCTAGAATACTTTAATGCAACGAGCTAGGCTGGTGGAAATACTGAGTTGTACAAATTTCCTCTTCCTCAGACGAGGTGCATAACCACTCAGCAATGTCTGGATATAATCTTTTGGCCTCTAAGGCTCTCAGCGATCTTTTGGCTCACTGGATGTAATGTTTTGTTCTCTAAGGCTTTCAACAATTGCTGAGTTTTTATTACATTTATGTAATCTCTTTTTGTTCAATTTGAGGCTGTCAGTATGCACTGTTGTTAACTTTTATATTTGAAAGATTATGGTCGCTAGCTGTAATCTTTTGGCCTTTAATGCTCTCAGCAATTGCCAAGTTTTAATAAATGTAAGATCTTTTGCTCAGTATAAGTTGTTAATTTTTATATAACCTATTTTTGGATGTAGATGTGCATTGTAATCTCTTTTGCTCAATTTTCACTCGATGAATTGTAGTTCATTATCTGAATGGTACCACCGGGCCTCTAGTCACCGCAATGGCTCAGAATACTTTTTCCCTCATTTATATTTACTGCAACAAGGGCTATAATACTAGTAAAGTAGGACTACAATTTCCTTGGTTTAGGACCAAAATAGCGCTAAAATAGCTCCAATAACCCACTATTGTGGTTGCATGGAGATACATCTAGAAAAATACAATTAAACTTTCAGAAAATGCAATTGACAATATGGCCCTTGAAGGGTCCCCTCTAGGGGCAAGGGCCATATCGACATGTATTATACAATATCCAAGATGCCACTGGACAGATATGACATGTTGATATGGCCCTTGCCTTTTAAGGGGACCCCTCAAGGTCCATATTGTCAATTGCATTTGGCTTGGTTGCACAAGGAAATATATTTTCCTTGGTATACAAATATATAACTCCAAGAACCAGTGCGATGGTTGCTCCAAGAAAACCTTGAGTTTTGGGCGATGACAGCTCATCAAGCCAGAGACTACACTGAGGTGATGCTCAAAATGATAGATTGTGTCTCACTATTATGCAAAAACCCAGTGCGATGGTGTCTCCAAGCCAATCTATGATTTGCATGGGCATTGCTGCGGCAAAAGGTTACATGATGACATGTAGTCAAGCTAGAGATTGCGCTATGGGGCGATGTTCAAAATGATAGATTGTGTCTCATATTACGATAAGAACCAGCATGGTTGTCCATCCAAGCCAACCTTGAATTTTAATAATCTACATGGTTGTGGTGCTCAATGACAGGTGGTAAAGCTACGGCAAAAGGCTACGTGATGATAAGTGATCAGGCCAAAGATTATGCTGCATGAAGCAGTGCAGAGATTTACAATGTAGTGCAGAGCTACCATGTGTCGAGCTATGTGGTGTTCAAAATAAATCGGTTACGTCTCATTATTACGCCAGTGACATCGGAAAAATTTTCGGCGAGAGCGCGGATCCATGCAAAATTCAAAATTTCACCCAAGAGTGCTTCACGTCGCAGCCCCAAAATGGCTCTGAAAATAGTTCTACGATTGGCTACACCCATGCAAACGTTGACCTTGTATGTATGTATGTATATGTGTATGTATGTATATGTGTATGTATGTATATATTATAAATTATAAAAAAACTAATGTCTAATGGAGTTTGGAGTATGAAATGCAAATGCACTCATGGCTAGTGGACACAAAAAGTGCATGCCCAAGCTTTTCTTGGGACATGAGGTAATTATTATAAAAACAAGCTTAGCTTTTCAACACTTAAGATACTAACACAACTACCACTTATCAGAATAATATCTTCAAGTCAATTCATTTTCTAGGTTGTTCTAATCACTAAATATGAAAAGTTTCGGTTTGAAAGTATGTATGCCTTTGGACATGGTGACAAATTCGACAAGGGAAGCTTTATTAAATTAGACTTGGAGCCAACCTCCAACCTAGATCCTCACACCTTCTTTACAAGGAGTTTCTATATTACTGCTTTGCATTTTTCTCCAAGGTGTGCTTTTGTTTATTTTGATTGAAAAGTGATAGTTATTGTCAATGGAAAACTTAACTTTTCTTCATTATAGAAGTTAAACTTGACATTATATATAGGCATGCACATGACATCAAAATTGGTGATATCATGTGGCCCATAAACATTCAGAAGAATCAGCAGGTCTCTTATGCACGAGTCGTTCGTGAGACATGACCCCCTTAAAACAACCTTGAGTGATTTGCTTCAACACATGCATGCATTTACTAAATCTATGAATGGTATGTGTTCATTCTTTTGGGATTGCATGTGCAACGTACGCCCTCACACACACACGCGCGCACACACACAGAGACAAAGAGAACTAAAAATTTTACTTCTAAAGTAGTGTACATCTGAATTGAATTTGCAGGAAAGTCAAGGATAGTAAAACAAGGATTATACAATCCTTTCACTTTGGGTGGGACTATTATTGTAGACGGTGTTGTTGCCACGGTTCACAGTGCATAGCTTATGGCAGTCTTCTTGCGAGCATATTTTTTTGATTGGTTCAAGTCAGTGGCTAGGACGCCGGGCGTGCAGCCTTGGAAAGGTGTCGGTGACGTAGCTGTGTGCACCTTTTGGCTTGTCCACGAGGGGTGGGGGGATGTGTGTGAACCGAGCCTTATTAGAAACAAGTTGACCACAGCACTCGTCGTTTTGTGGCAAGGATCATGAACATCACTTGTCCTTTTGCACAAGGATTCCTCGGAAGCATCCCGCAAACCAATTATTTTCACTATCACGCTCCCTCTATATTATATTGCCCACCTCTGCACTTTCCCACCCCCTCTTCTCTCGCTTCTACGTCTTCCACTCATTCGTAAGTATGCCACCTTTCCCACCTTTACTTTGCATCCTTCCGCTCTGATCTCTACTTTGCGCCCACGACTTTTAGCTTCATCCTTGTAGCAAAAGATTGTCTTCTTCCACCACGACAGTACTAGAGAATCGTCACTCTCTCCAACGCTCTACACCTGCCTGCTTAGCCCAGCCCACATCACACACGCCCTCGCGCGTCTATGCGTTCTCCCCTTCGCTCCATCTAGTATCGTAGTAAGGGGGATGGAGGGCACAAGCTCAAACTTCACGCGGTCTACGTCTTACGCAAGGAATTGATGCATTATCTTTTACACATGATTTTATGCAGGGACAGCTTGTTTCAGAAAATGGAGAACAAGATCTCTCAGCTGGCAATAGACATGAAAGTATCTGTCGGCACACTCTGGGAATTTGTCAAGGATCCCAACATGATTCCGAAGATCTTGCCTGAGTACTTTGCCTCAATCGATTACATTGAGGGAGCAGGAGAAGTGGGATCCATCAGACTCGTGAAATTTGGTCCAGGTGAACACGACTTTCTGTAATTACTCGCTCTTTTTGTACACATCGGGGGTTAATGTGCTTTCTGTGTCTTGACTAAAATAGCCGTGAAGGACTACGTCACATTCGCGAAGGAGAAGATCGAGGTAGTTGACGAGGCTGCCAAAGAACTCTCGTTCTCAATTATAGATGGAGAGCTACTCAATTTGTTCAAGTTCTATAGGATTACTTTGCGGCTGAGGGAGGGAGAAACGCAGGACAGTTGCATCCTCCACTGGCAGTTGGAGTATCAGGCTCTCACACCACAAACACCTTCCCCTGAGGCATCCGAGGCAAGTTCTCTGGCCACATATAAAGCCATAGAAGCTTATCTGCTGGGAAATGTTCCCCAAGCGTGAGTTGAACACAACGCAAATGTATCTCCCAGCTTCGAGTAATTCTCAGTGCGGAAACTTCAGCATCAATCATCGGAATCGTTTAAGACGAGACATGTCAACGTTTTATCTCATTCCTTATCACCATAAGGCCGTGGCGTATGCTATTGTGGCTCACGTTGTAATGAGCTCTTCTTCTTTAAAGGAATATTGAAATAGTTTCTAAAGAGTGGGAGCTGCAATTCGTTATCATTGCAAATACGTCTCCTAATATCAGGACTGCAGGGTTCGAGTTGTGTTGTGTGTTTTTTATGGCTGGGTTCCTTGTCTTGATTCTTATTGCCGTAGATCTTTACATAGGTGATCTAATTGTGACTAGAAGTAAGGAAAGCTTCATCAACAAGACTTATGCAGAGTTCAACATGAAAGATCTTGGATTTATGCACTATTGTCTTGGTATTGAGTTTTCAAGAGATTCAAACAACACCTTTATGAGTCAGCTAAAATATGTTGACAGTCTCTTGAAGAAGTTTCATATGGCAGATTGCAAGATTTTAGCCACTCCCATGGAATAGAGTTTAAAACTTACTAAAGATTCATGGGAATTGGTGTCTTCGCCTAAAGACAAGAATGCAATTGGCTGAGGTATTTGCCAACTTTAGCAATAATAGTGACAAAATTTATGAACAAACAAAAAAATTCGAAGTGTAGAAGAAATGATATCTTTGTTGGTCTCTCCATGGGAAAGAAACCATCAATATAGGCATGGGAAGCCATGCAAAGTTTAGAAACAATTAGAATCAATATATCCATCAAACACCAATGCAAAAATGCACACTAAATTGGCATCGATATATCCATCAAGCATCAATAAAATTGAATGGAAAAAACTCTAGTGGGGCAGAATGGGGATTTGGTACCCCCTTCTACCACACCATAAATTAGCATAAATTATAAATTAGTTGACATTTATATAACAAGAACCCTCAAAAAGGTATTAATATATATTGCAAAAAGTATTAGAAATATTCCCTTGAATAAGGGGCATGAACATATTACATTCAAAGGCATGAGGATGCAAATTCATTTGAAGGTACATGAACACATAATGCTCTAGATCTAAATTGATCAAATATATATAAGTTAACATATTAATTAGGTAGAATCTATCTAATAGGAACCCTAAAAAGGTCATGTCATTGAATATATATTGCTAAATGCATTACAAAATTTCCCTTAAAGAAGGGGCATGAACATTTTATATTCCAAGAAATGAGTACCAAAATTCTATTATTCCAAGGCAAACATATAATATTCTAAGGAATGAGTATAGAAATTCTCTTAGGCATAATGCTTCAAGGCATGATTACAACATTCCTCTCAAAGGTTCATGAACATATAATGCTCCAAAGCATGTGTAGGGTTGATTATGATTGCATGTAGCCATTTTGGGTAACATTCGAGGAATATCTTGCATATTGGTAACTTTCTTGATTCATAACTTATGCATTTCTCATGGAATTTGACAAAATTGGTGTCTAGACTAATCCACACATTTTGAGCTCAAACTTGAAGATCAAAACATCGCACAATTGCCATCTTGAATGAGATGTTACAAATGTGTTTACGCCCATGAAGTATGCATCTTGGACTATATAAGATATCCAAAATAGTTTGAGGACATAAAATAATTATTCTACATATATATGGAAGCATTATTCATTTGAAAGTGGGTTGTTTGATCTTCCCACAAAGCAAAGAAGGCAACCAATTGGTTTAGGATGTGTCCAATATTATTTTGCAATTGTATGTACACATATAACAATATTACATAGAAAGTGGGTAACATTGCACACAAACAAGAAACAAATGGAATATTCTCATTTCTTGGTAAAAAATTGAGAGTTTTTTTTTAAACTTTTCAAAAATTACTGCATAGAATCACTACGAAAAAAATTATATATGAAAAGAGGTCCAAATCAAACAATTTTTTATTATGGATTTTTAAAAAGTGCATAATTTTGATCATTATTCAAAGCAAAAAAAAATACACACATGGCTTTTCTTATGACCACAACACTTAAATCCTTTAGCAATGTTCTAGCATATGTAACTTAAAATATCATGTGATTTTGTTATTTTTACAAAGTCACAAACATTTAATATAACTAACAAATAGTAAGGTCATTATATGGTGGCTTGTCCTTGGAAAGATCTCTATGGCTTTCCAACTAAGCTTTCAAGGAAGGACATGCCTATGTTCATTCCTACCCTAGACTGGCAGCAAGGCTCTTTAGAAAGGGGCTGAGAACATTCTGACAGATCTAGGATTCAGGAAGTAATGGATGACAAGACATTGAGAGAATTTCTCAAACATATTTCCTGTCTAATGCTGAGAAAAGGTTTTTGAATGCACTAAGATATATAAAGTTATTATAAAGTTAAAATAGGAGAAAAGGAATTATCCTATAATTGTAAAAGTGTAACTTTTTTACTCAACATTCTTGAGGTTAGCCTAACAAAGAACTCAAAGCTTCTACCATGTGTCACAAATTAGACAAGACAACTTTCAATCCAATAAAATATTTAACAAAGTAAATAGAATATATATATATAGTAGCTTTATAGGGTCAAACCATTGTGTATAAACTAGACTTCAATGATATGTTATATTTTAAAGTATAAAATGGAAGTAAAGTTGGAGAGTCTTATAGTGCAATATTGTATCTTTCATTAAAATGTATGCAAAGAATGGGAAAATTATTCTTAAATTTCTAGCATCTTCCTTGTTATGCAGTAAGCTCACTTGCACAGTTTATGGCAAATCAAAAACAATCTCACTAGAATGCAACAAAAAGGGTCTTGAGATACATCAGAGGTACAAGACAATTTGGGATAGAATACATAGGAAATCAATACCACAATCTTGCTTTGTATATGACAAAGTTACTTCTTAATTCCTTCCTCCCTCATCCTAAGGTTGCGGATGTTCTCCTTCATCTCCTCCACTCTTTTCTCACTTTGTGCAACATCTTCATCTAAATCCCTTTGCATCTGTTGAAGCTGCTTAAATTGCTCAAAAACATCAACATGGGCCATTTCGAAGACTTACACTCTAGTTTGGAAATCTCTTAGGATGATGGACTACTTTTTAAAACTGTCAAAAGACATGCCAAGCTTGTTCACAACCTTATCATAATCTTGTTGCAAGCTCTTGTAGCTTACTCTTTGAACTTCCAATAGTGTTTCAAAAAAACAACCCTCACCATGGCTGCTGCAACTTGCTCCACCGTGGTGGCTACTCTCTGCATCCTTCCTGGCCTATGGAGAATTGCCTCATTGTCTTCTCCACCCCAACTACTCTCTACCTCATCCTTCCTGGCCTTAAAGCTCTCTTGTAGTTCCTGCATCATCTTTCTAGTTTCTACATTCTCCCTTTTCAGCTCTTGCATCTCTGGTATTTTCCAATGTTCAATGCGTTTTGCATGTTGCAAAGCCATTTGTAAAGACCCTCCTTTTTGGCTCTCTGATCTTCAAGCTCCTTTTGCATCATTGTTAGCTCCTTGTCCATGTGACCATCATTTCTCACTTCTTTAAGCCTATCTCCGAGCTCCTTGATGCGCTTCTCTACTTCTTCTCTTCTGTGCCTTTCCATGTCGACCGTTTTTGCAGTGGCCTCAACTTGCTCTTGTGCCTCCTCTACCTTGGCTTATGCACCTTCCCGGAGAATTTATCAAGTTGGGCCACCTTTGCTCCATCAGTGACTTTCTCTTGTAGAAAAGTCACCCTCTGAGTTTCGAACAATTCCAAGTCCCAATGTTATAGAAAATTCACTATTACTTTCAGGACATGCTCGAACTTGAGTTCAAGCATGGCTTATAATTTTCAAGTTTTCCATGCTCCGAACTATATGCTAAAGCACTATCATATACTTTTCAATAAAGAGGATAAAGAGAAAGGGAGGGAGATGATCAAATTCATCCCAAAATCAATGAATCATTCTTTAAGATTTTGTTTGAGGATGCCAGCTTTTTTGGATGGTGCATGAAAGAGCCAAGGGATATTTTGTCAGCCCAATTTTCTTGAAGGTGTAGCCTTGAGTTGGCATGATGAACTCTACCCAGGAGGATTGAGACCAAGTTGTGGCTGCAATAACGCAAAGATTTGGGGTAGTAGAGTCACCAAATGCTTTGATGTTGCAGTTGGACCGGTTTTATAAAGGAGAGAGTGAGACATTAGCAATCTGATATGAAGCTCTATGGACAAATTATGAAAGGGCAGCTTTTTTAAAGAGAAGCTTTGTGAGTTGTGGTATATGCATCATCGGTCCCTCAAAGTCTCTCAAGGATGTAGTAGTTAAAGATGAGAAAATTTGTAATGGCTTTGGAGCCTCTTCTTTTCTCAAAATTAATCAATAAATATTCAACAACATATGTGGAGGCACTCCGCATTGCAATCAAGAAAGACACTTCTCTATAGATCAAATACTCTTTTGTGTCTTCACCAGCTTCAACTTCTAAGGTGGAGGTAATGGGAACTCTTTAGGTACCAAATTCCTTTGAGTTAGATCATAATATTCAAATATCTCCCAATTGATGGTGCATGCATCATGTACAAAGAGATCTAGATTGGATGTAGGTACTACTAAGGGGGATAAGTCTGATTATGCCTTGATGCCTAACACCAATCCATATGATGACTATAGTGAGACACTGGTTACTTGGATATGACATTTGTCTATGTTTTATTTTTTGATATTTTGAGGCCTTTTAAGTAGTGTTGTCTCTTTTCCATATTTTGAGAACTTTAAAAAAGTAAAATCTAATTTTGACAGTGGCAAATCCACTATGGCCTATGTGATATGATATATTAATCCTGCTTAGGAATTTGTAGAGAGTTGTTTTGTGAGGATGGAGATTGTATTGGTAGTTTAATAATTCATAACTTGAAGAAATTTTGTGCTTATTATAATGTCAAGCTAACTTGCACTCTTACGTTGACTTCTTTAACTTCCTACCATGCTATGTGGAAAACATGGCAAAGCAAATGGAGGCATGCAAAAAGTATGATAGAAGGATAAAGGACAAGAAAGTTTCTCAATGCTTAATTGTGGATGATGAATGCTCCTGAGGTGTAGCACATGCCTTCGCTTCCACTCATAGGAAAACATCTCATTTAGGCTTCTTCAAAACAACTTCATAGCTTTGATTTCCAAGGGACCTTGTACAAAGTTTTGATTTGGTGAATATTTAAAGTAGTCCTATTGAAAGATTTTTTTTGGCTCACATTATTCTCCTTTGTTGAGTATTATGGTTGTGTATTCCCTATTATGGCATGGATTTAAGACATAAAATTTCTTGTTACTGAAGTTCATGATATGAAAATGAAGTCAATAATGTAATTTATTCACTCATGTTTGTATAGGCATGAGTTTTTTCATGGTATTGAGGTGCTACAATGTCGACTGTGCATACAATGAGTGCATAAGAATGACCAATGAAACATGATGGAAAGGTAAGTTGAAGAGGGCTCCCCCTATGGGGCCTATAACTGGAGAGAGCGGGTCTCTCGTTTATAAGAATTGTGGAGAGCATTCTGAGTGTGTTGCAACATGTAGTGCATTTATTTACTACTTCCTGCCTCATGATAGTGAAAAAGCAAGCAGATGTGCAACTCATATGGGTACGCATATGAGCTTACATTTTTATACTCGTACATAGCTTGGCTCGCTTCTAGCAACTCATCTTTCTAATAACTGCCCTATCAAGACATGATGGGTTCACTATATAGAAACTAGACTATCATTTTGAGATTTTAAAAATGCACCCTTAAACAATCTTTTTCAAAATCTAGTATAAGAACCCCATATGTCCTTATATTTTTGTGAATTTATTTATACCTTCAATTGAACTCACATGATAGTCACATATTTTTTAGCAAACCCTCCGAGAGTCAAGTACTAAAGCAGCCTTGTAAAGAAGATGGCATGGGAAGGTCCTACATTCACATGCACATGGGACAAGTGGTTGGGTCCTACTTCCACCCCACCTCTCTCTCTCAACCATAAAAGATTCCCCAAGGCTCTCACTCTTACAAAAAAATCCCACTTTAAAGAAGCTCTAAAGAGCATGAGGGCTCAATATATAGAAAATTAGACTATCACTTGTGCTCAAGGGGTATATTACAAATCCTTTATTTTTGAATTTTAAATTCAAAAAAAGGTCCCCTTTCCTATACATCCAAAAAAAAGTTTCCAAGATCTTTTTATAAACGCCCTGATGTAATTTGCATCCAAAAAGTGAATCCTTCTATTGAACTCACAAGAGTCACATATTTTTTTGTGAATCGCCCAAGCTAAAGAGTTAAATAAAGAGCATTTACGTCAATGGCTTCATCCTGAGCAAGTCTAATGCACCAAACAAGTCTATCTCGAACTCTATACCGAGTTGATCTCCTATATCATCATCATACTATGGCATGGTACATTCACCTAAGACTTAATCATCTTCTTCAATAAAGTGTGGTGATTCTTGATGATTGTCATCTTCTTTCTCAATATCGTGATCTCCATCTTCCTCCCATACGATGTGATTATGCACATCTTCCTTTTGCCTCATATTGTGATCTTCATCTTCTTCGCTAGATCCATTTGGATCAATTGGATCCGGCATTGGTAGTGGCATCTCCATATCCACATCTCTATCTTCAAAAATTTGCTTACTTTGTGGTGCAACTTGGATCATGTACCACCATCTTAGAATGATCCATGTACCACCATGTACTTTTTCATCTAGAATGATCCAGATGAAAAACCACCTATATTGAAGATGGGTGTTAAATGCCATCAATTATGTATATGAAATTATGCATAAGTACATGTATCAATGGATCTTTAAAAATGAAATCTTCGATTAGTATGCACCTGCTCACAATGCTCGTGAAGAACACAAGTATTACTTTCATCGGTCCAAAGTTTGGTGGAGTCTGTTGCAAAGAAACCACTACTATCTTTTCTCACTATTGCATGGGGACCGTTGTAAAAAGTTCTAAACCATTTTACATCAACAATGAAAATACTAAATCATCTGAAATCAATTTCATAGATTTTGCATATGGTCCCACAATAATCCAACTACGAGGAGAGAAGATTGGTATCCAAAGCACTTGCTCGGCTATCTTGTGTGAAGTTAGCCATGAATCCAAAATCACACGTGACTCTCTTTGAATCGATGCATTCCACGCAAAAATGTCGTCCATATGACCATAATGCACTGTACTTTTTGTATTGCAAAAGGACATCATTAAAACAATGAGGATGCATCTATTTTATAGTGTATATTGCCACAAATAATTACTTAATTACATCAAGAGGTAAGAAACTTACATGCATCATACATCCAGATGATAACTCTCGCTCACGCTCGTTTATTGTCTCTCCATCGCATTCGGCTTTACATAGAGCCAGTTGCAAACAATCAAGTGACGTGTGAGTGGGAAGAAGGGCGATATCCGATGGATATGGTTGCGATTTCCTATAAATTACTCTGAATCTCTTTCTTGCAACTATTCTTTCTACTTTGGCCGCTTCATATCTCTCACTCCACTTCTGCATCTCCTTGCTATTGAGGATACAAAACTTATTGAATTTCTCCATTTGCTCTTCGCTCATCTTTCTTTCAATCCCTTTTCCTCAGGGAACCTTGCCAATGATGCGATCATCATCCTTGTTATGCCAAGCCTACGGCATATCGGGATCCGTGGATGCAAGAAACTCTCAGGGGGGTCACTATGTATAAACCCTCTATATCACGTGTGTTCAAGGCCTATATTTAAAGTCCCTTATCTGTGAAAAATTTCATTAATAAAATGTACCCCTTTTCTATACAAATCTGTAAATTTTTTCCAAAACTATTTTAAATAGTCCCTTATGTATATTTATTTCTGTAAATTTTAGAAAAATCCTTCTGTTGAACTCACGTGATAGGGTTACATATGATGAGTGACCCCCCCGAGAAGAAACTCCATTATATATACTAATGACTCTTGCACAAGCCATCCCTCTGCCATGCTTGCTTCCGGTCTTGCTCTTTGCCTTACAAATCCCTTCAAAGTTTTCATGAACCACTCAATAGAAAACATCCACCAACTTTGAACGGTACCTACAATGGCCACCTCATCAACTATGTGCACAAGCAAGTGCATTGGAGTTGTCATAATGCTCAAGGGAAAAAGCTTCTCAAACAAGCATACGGCTTTGATGGAGTCCACCCTAGCTTTCTCGATGCTCAATATGGTATATATTTTTGAGATATCCACCTATTTCACATGCCCATGTAAGAATATTCATAATCAGTCTATAGATTATTCAGCTTAAATTAAAGAAATTGCAATCAATGCAATTTGATAGTAAGCATACCTCACAATACCACTGATCTTGAATATAGCATTTCTAACATCTTCTTGTAAGCACCCTTTCACTGTAATTGGGAGGATGAACTATCAAAGCAACAAAGAAGTCATGTCAATAAATTAACATCATCATAATTACACTAACGCATCATAATTATCGGTACACTAATCCTACAGCTTAGAATACCTGTAAGACCTTGTGCCAATCATGGGACTTGAGCCCACTAAGCTTATTGTCCTTTGAAAATGCTCCTTTTAAGCAATGCATGTACCCTATGGGTGTTCGAAAAGCGATAATGTCTGCCTTGACCCTGCTACCTCTCCTCTCTTGGAGAGGATCCGGGAGGGCAAATTTTCCTCACTTGGGGCCATAAACGAGACATCCTATTCATAGCACACAAGTCGTCTCGCACTCCTCTCGAGTCTTTAGAACCAACAAAGTGTGCCCAAATAGTAGCCCCCACATTCTTGAAGATATGCATGGGATCCGAGAGATGATTGATTTGTAACTGACCCCAATAAGGAAGCTCATGAAAGATGGATAGCCTCTTCATACCACAAGGAGGTTCCTTTCCATTCACCCTCCAAGCTTGAATCCAGTCACTTGCATTCAAATATGGTGGTGGTGGATCAAGTTCAACTCCATGTGCGAGATGGTCCAGCGGAAGGTATTGAGAGCATGACCTTCATAAACATTTTTCCTCATATGTTTGGAGTATCGTGCAAGCGGTTTCAAACCTGGTCCACAAACAGGACAAGCATGGTACCCACTTGTAACAAGTCTTGCACACATGCATGAATGTGTTAGTGTAAGACATGCGTGCGAAATAAAGTCATAAAAGCATAATCTTATATTATACATGTAAAGACACAACCACGTACCTGCGCACAAGTCCATATCTTGGGTAGTCATGCATGGTCCACATCAAGATACCCGTGACCAAAATGTCATTGGGATGTTTAGGAGCTCTAGAAATATCAAAGATCCACATTCCTCTCCATAAGATCTGTAACTCCTCTATCAAAGGTGCCATGTACACGTCCATATTTTTTGCCTTGTACTTCCCTGGCACAAGTAGTGTAAGCATGAGGTGTCCCTTCTTTATTGTTAGCCATGGTGGGATATTGTAATTCACCAAGACTACGGGCCATGTCGACCAAGATGTCGAGCGTAACCCAAAAGGCTTGACGCCGTCCATGGCGAGCCCAAGATGTAAGTTGTGTGGCTCCCTCGCAAAGTCCGGCCACTGATCGTCTATGTGCTTCCAAGCTACACAATCTGCAAGAATCCTCAATGTGTCATCAGTGGACCGATGAGATGCATGCCAGGTCATCAACTCCGTTATGGATTTGCATCAAAACATGTGCTTTGTTCTTGCAATGATGGGAAAGTGTCTCAAGACCTTTATCGGTATCCGCTCACCCTGCAAGTCATCTCTATATCGTTGTTCCCTATACTTCGAACAGCTAGCCAAATCTCAATGCTCATGGTGAAAGAGAATACAATCATTACGGCAAGCATGGATGGTATCATAATCCATACCCACCATTGCTAGCATCTTCTTCACTTCATCTCTTGATGCGAGCATGGTATTTGGTGCAGGAAACATCTTCTGGAGCAACCTATCGCAATTCAAACATACATCAGCTTCGAATAATGATGATTCTCAAATATACATGATGATTCTCAAAACAAACAATATCCAAATAATGATTCAAATTAATGCGAGAGCTGACCTCATTAAGGCAGAGACAGGGGGTTTCCATTTTTTGAGCAAAAACCCCCGAGCGATGAGCGAACAAAAGGTAGAAGGGGTCAAAATATATAGGCTCAAGTCATTTTTGGAGAGCAAAAAAATCCAAATTATTTCAAGGAATATGTAAGTAAATATGAAATACTAATAAATAGATATAGATATAAATATACCTTTATATAATATACATATATAATGTCCAAGTGGTGACTTATTTTATCACTTTCAAAAATCCTTTCTTTTTCTTTCACCATTGGTTGGATCATGAAATTTGAGCAAATATCCTCTTTATAGTTCCTCAAGATGACCTAAGGAAATAATATAATACTTTTTTAATAGACCCTCTAAGTGTATTTTTCTAGAGGAATATGGTTTGAAGAGCTTGCCCCCCAACCCTATTCCGTCGGCGGAATACCCTTGGAGAGCCTACGCAGAAGGGGTCATAACTTTTGCTCCTTATCTCAGATTGAGGAGCTGTAAAAAGGAAAAATGTTCAAAATTTCATGATCTATGCAATGGTAGGCTTAAAATTATACTTTTGATAGTTATAAAAGATAAAAAGTAAAAATTTCAAGATGTATATGAGAGTTACAACTTCTCCCTAATTCATATTATGGTAGGAAGGAGTTCAATAAAGACCACAGTTCCTTAAAAGTACTTAGGTTTGGAGGATCGGGAATATTTTGAAAATTTGCTCCTTGCCTTCCCATATTTGATAATGTATTAGAGATTAATTTATTATCGATTATAATGGCCTCAAGTATGAGGTTTCCAATATCTTTTTCCTACTCATCCAAGGAATATGGTATACATTGTTATATGAGACCTTCAAATATGGGATTGCTAAAGATTAGGGAAACTATTTTAAATTGATTTAATTATCATAATCCTCAAAAGAGAGTATGGTAGGGAGGTATTTATAGGAGTTTCTAAAGTGTTCACTATTTGTTCATATATAGATGATGTTCTCTAAAATGAGGGTTATAATGAAAAATAAGTAAGCATATGGTTCCATAAATGAGAAATTAAGAAAGAATTATATATTCCTTTGAGAAATATACAAGCATGGTTGGTGTCAAAAATTATCGCTCAGACTTTTCTGCTCGTAGGTTTTTGCTCGGAAAGTGTGCACATCGAGACAGAGACACTTGTATCCGACCACCCATACTTTTCTTGTAGATTCAAGATTGAGAGACAAGCCCGTAGTTTAGACATCCTAGCACCCTCGTACAACTGTGTTGATTGCAACTCTCACATATTGACCTCAGGCTTGGACATCACATGTACATGTGATGTAGTGTCCCTAAAAATAGAATCCATCATGTCGACCATACCCTCGTCATCATCTGGCACATCCGGGAGACTATAGTCTTGCTCAAAGTGTGAAGCTATATGCGCACCCTCATCACCCTCCTCATCTTGTCTCAAGATTTCATGTAAATATAAGATCTTGTCTCAAGGTTTTGTGTCATGTACGTATGCAATATTAATCATGAACTCAAATAGCATTGACTTACCGATGATCCATCACCACGTGCAACACCAACAGTGGGTATTGGTTATTGGGCTCCTCCCCATACATCTGCAAGTGGTGTATGACAATATGACGTTGATGTCATACTTCTCACTCGCAATGAGTGCAATGACAATACCACCTCTCCGTAAGCCACTCTATGCTCTCGGGCATTGGCGCATCATTGACAAGCTTCCACTCATCCCTTCGATCTTCACAGCTCCAAAATCACAACATGATCTGCAAGGAAATCTATTAAGATCCAAAAAATAGCCACCCATGAGCTCCTTTCCTCTCTTCTAACAATAAGTGCCCTGAATCGTCGCTATATAGCAATGCTTTGCTCTATTTTGTTGCTATATAGCGACACTTCAGGATATAACTGTCGCTATAGAGTGACTGACTAGTGTCGCTTTATAACAACGCTAGGGGCTAAAACCTGAAACCCTGCATGATGCCGTCTTTCACATCTCTATTATGGGAAAAGCAAAAATTGATCCTCCCACCTTATATTCGATGACCTCACTTTCCTCATCTCTATTGTCCACACTCCTCACCCCTACCCAGCCCCTCTCCCAACACTTGTGCTCCCTCTCTACCCTTTTCCCTCTTTGCTTGTGTGAAAGGAAGTTTTTCCAGAAGGTGTGTCTCTTTAAGCAATGTAGGTTCACTTTTTGTGAGATTTCATTTTGTGAGTGTTGAAGCATGTTTCTCCTTGTATTGATAAGCTATGTGCTAATTTTTATGCTTGATTTTCAGAGGTTGACAAAAAAACGAGATTTGGTGAAAGAAAGAAGACTCGCCTCTTCTCTTTTATGGTATTTCTCTTTCTCCCCTCTAACTAGTTATCTAAAAAATGGTATGTTTCCTCTCTTTTGTAGGGCCAGTCCACGAAACACAGTCCACGAAACACTGAGCGACACTTTTCCAAGTAAGAAAGTGCTTCCTCTTTTTCCTTTTGTTATTTTCGTTATTTGCATTGGCCTGCAGCTAGCACCTTAAGCGCTAGCTATAGTGATGGGCATAGGAACCCTCTCTTCCCCTCTCTTCTCTTATTCCCTCTTCTTTTCCTATTTTTCTCTTTTCCTCCCTCTTTTCCCCCCTCTTTCCCTCATATGCTCATGCATAAGCATAAGCATATGCTTTCTCTCTTTTTCTCTTATGCATATGTTTTTTCTTCTCTTATGCTTATGCTCTTTTCATCCTTTTCCCCACTTTTAATCTCTTTTCCCCTCTTCCTTCTCTTCTTTTTCCCTCTCTTTTTTCCTTTCTTTTTCTCTTCTTTTCATAAGCATATGCCTATGCCTATGCTTATGCTTATGCATGAGCATATACTTATATGCTCATGCACAAGTATAAGCATATGCTTTCTCTCTTTTTCTCTTATGCATCTGCTTTCTCTGTCTTTTCCCCTCTTCCTTCTCTTCTTTTTCCCCTCTATTTTTTCCTCTCTTTTCTTATTTTCATCTCTCTTTTTTCATATCTCTTCTCTTATTTTCATATGCTTATCCATGAGCATATGCATTTGCCTTCTCTTATGCTTGTGCTTATGCATGAGCATATGCATTTGCCTTCTCTTATGCTTATGCTTAGGCATGAGCATATGCATTTGCCTATGCATGAGCATATGAAAAAGAGGAGAAAAGAAGAGAAGGAAGAGGGGAAAAGAGATCGAAAGAGGGAAAATGGAAGAAGGGAAAAGAGCATAAGCATAAGAGAAGGAAAAACATATGCATAAGCATATGCTTATGCTTATGCATGAGCATATGCTTAAGAGAAGGAAAAACATATGCATGACATAAGCATATGCTTATGCATATGTTTTTCCTTCTCTTATGAGAAGGAAGAGGGGAAAAGAGATTGAAAGAGGGGAAATGGAAGAGGGGAAAAGAGCATAAGCATAAGAGAAGGAAAAACATATGCATATGCTCTTTTCCCCTCTTCCATTTCCCCTCTTTTCATATGCTTATGCTCTTTTCCCCTCTTCCATTTCCCCTCTTTCAATCTCTTTTCCCCTCTTCCTTCTCTTCTTTTATCCTCTCTTTTTTCCTCTCTTTTTCTCTTCTTTTCATAAGCATATGCCTATGCCTATGCTTATGCTTGTTTTTCATGTTTGTATCTATGTTTGTCCAATCCCCCCAAATTAGATATGGGATCATGTCGCACATCTGATGAGTACAAAAACCCTCGTAGGAGGAGACATCATGATCTCTACTCTCTAGAGGACTTTGATTCTACTTAGGTGACACCTCTGTTGAGATATCGAGCTCCACTCGTGATATGCCAGGGTGACCGTTGTGCATTTATGTCATCGACTTGTTAGCTGCAGATGCGGTTGGTACACCGCCCATGAATAATAGCTGGATGACAGCTATCCTTATCTACTCTAGTTCATGGCTCAGTTAGTATGCCGCCTTAGTTAGCTGAGTTTGGTTTGAGACTCACATATAGGGTTCTTCTATTTCTTTGTACTAGAGTTCTTTTGGCTTACACAACTAAGAAGAGGAAAACAGTTTTCAGCCTCCACCTCTATGTGTATTCCCCCATTGTGTATGTGAGAAAGTCACAAGTGAGACTCCTTCCTTCTCTCCCACTATCTTCACATGGTATCAGAGCCTGGTTCATGGTAAGGAGCTCAAGAAAGCAAACCAAGTTCGTGGTGTCCTGGTAAGAGGACCAGTGTTGCTTTCCTTTTTCAAGTTTGGGAGAAAATCTCTGCAGGTAGCATAGCCGGAAGTGCAAGAGTACACTGTCTGAGATTGAGACGCCTTCGCGGTGTGGCGGTGTGACTTTAATTTTCTGATTCAAGGCCATTTCGAGGCCCATTTTGAAGGCGGAAGTTCTTCATAGGCACTCAGAAAAAGGCCCTGTTTTTGCTGTGCGACCACTGCTCTACAGGTCGGTGAAAAGTTGCCACAGAAATTGCATCATATGCCTGTGCACAGAGATATTGGGAGTTGCAGAATCATCCTTGTTGCCTGTTGATGCAAAATCATCACTAGGAAGTGACTGTGTGGTCAAATACCACTTTCGTCAGTTTTGCAGATCTGCGCGAGGCAAAAGCTGTGTTTTTTGCAGTGACAGAATATTTTGCAGTGTTTTGTAATGGCATCTGATTCTCTTTCATAGATTGTCACTGAAAAGCTTGATAAGTACAACTTCCAGGCATGGAAGTTTAGAATGACGAATTTCCTTATGGGAAAAGGCTATTGGGAGTTCATTACAGGAAATGAAGAAGAACCAGTTCTTCCTAATGTTCCCAATCAACAGGAAATGCAGGCATTTAAAGGATGGCATGAGAGAGCCAGAAAAGTTTTGTACTGGCTTTCTATTAGTTCAGATTCTATGATTGTGCATATTCAAGATGCAAGTACGCCAAAGGAGGCATGGGATACTTTGGCAAAAATGTACAACACAAATACGCAAGCCAGGAAAATGCAGCTCAAGCAGGAGTTGCACAATGTGCAGAGAGAAAATATGAGCATCAATGACTACCACATGAAGGTGAGGAAAATTGGAGATGCACTTGCTTCCATTGGGTCGCCAGTAGAAGATGATGATCTAGTTTCTGTGACCTTGAATGGTCTAGGAAAGGATTATGCACAGTTCCGGACATCCATTGCCGTCCGTGAAAAATTTCCTGATTTTGAGGAGTTGTTTACTCTTCTAATTTCTGAAGAGCGGAGAAATGGTGGTGCATCTTCTTCAGGAGGAACTTCAAAAGAAACTGTCTTCTACTTAAATGGCTGGAAGAGGTAGAGGTAGAGGTAGAGGTAGAGGAGGCCGATCTGGAGGCCATGGTAGAAATCAAAATATGCAGCAAACTCAAGAAAACCAGTCCTTTGGAGGAGGACGTGGTAACTCTGGAGGCAGGGGGAGCCAAAGAGGTCGTGGTGGATGGCAGAGAGGTCAAAATGCAAATAGCAATGTTGAATGCCACTATTGTGGTAAAATGGGTCATATGGCTAAAGACTGCTACAAAAAGCAGAATGACATCATGAATGGAAAATTGCAGCAAGGGAATTATGCATCTTCTAGTAGACAGGGTGATGACAGGAATGAGCATCTGTTTATGGTGCAGCACATGACCAATTCTGTGACAAGTGCAGAAGAAAGCAATGATGTGTGGTATGTTGACTCAGGTGCATCAAACCACATGACAGGTCATGTAGAATGGATGCAGGATGCAAGGAAAATGGAAAGACCAGGATTTGTGGAGACTGGTGATGATACTGCACATCCTATTGTGCAGATTGGCAAAATTTCTTTGTCTATGTAGGATGGGAAAAAGAAATACCTGTCTGATGTATTTCATGTCTCGAACATCACCAAGAACCTGGTTTCTATTGATCAAATGGTTGAGCAGGGCTTGCAGGTCAGGTTTAATCCTCATGGATGCTTTGTTGAGGATATGAAAAATAACGGTCGCTTGATAGCAAAAGGAAAGAAGAAGGGTAGGATGTTTACATTGGATGCAAACATGCCTGAATTGAGTGCAGTAATGTTTGCACATGGGACCGGTGTAGTTGCAGATATTGATATCTGGCATAAACGCATTTGTCATGTTCATGTACAGAGACTTAAATAAATGCAAGCCCAAAATATTGTTACAGGATTGCCTGAATTCAAGGTTGTAGAAATGCATAAGGTATGTGAAGCCTACCAATTTGGAAAACAGGCAAGGAAACCATTTCCTAGGCATGTTCAAGAGAGTAAGAAGCCATTGGAATTAATCCACTCTGATGTGTGGACTACTAAAGCTACATCTATTGGAGGCTGTCACTATTTCGTCACTTTTATTGATGACTACAATAGAAAAGTTTGGGTGTATTTTATGAAAAAGAAAAGTGAAGTGTTTGGGCACTTCAAAGCTTTTAGAGCTATGGTTGAAAAAGAAACAGGCCTGCAAATAAAATGCCTAAGGTTAGATGGAGGGGGAGAGTACCTCTCAAATGAGTTTGCAAGGTTCCTGCAGGAGCATGGCATAAAGCAACAATATTCATGCAGTCATACCCCACAACAAAATGGACTTGCAGAAAGGAAAAACAGGCATATTGGAGAGGTATCTCGGGCCATGCTAAATGAAAAAGACCTAGCAAATTATTATTGGGCTGAAGCAGTTGCTACGGGAGTTTACATAATGAACAGGACTCCCACTGCAGCAATACATGGCATGATGCTAAAGGAGATGTATACTAGTAGGAAACTAGATATTTATCATTTGAAAATTTTTGGTTGCATTGCCTATGTTCATGTGCCAGATGAGTTGAGGTCCAAGTTGGATCCAAAAGCTGAGAAGTGCATCTTTATTGGTTATTCTCTAGAGCAAAAAGGGTATAGATGCTATAACCCTTCTACTCGTAAGTTTAAAGTAAGTAGAGATGTTGTTTTTTATGAGATGAGCAGCTGGTATAAACTAGTAAATGTGATTGATGATGTAGATGCACAAAATGGTAATGCTGCACAGAATTCACAGCAGCAATCACAAAATATTAGTGGACCTGCAGTGTCCTCTAGCAGTGGTTCACATACTTCGCCATGGACAGGCAGATTGAGATCAGGAGAATCTCTACAAAGCAATGCAGATAGTGGTATGCCGGTATCATGAAAAGGAAAAGAGAAGGTAGATCAGCCCATGTTTGATGTGAATGCAGGTCACTCCTATGTGGATGGTGAATCTAGTGGCTCAGAACAGAGCATTGATGATGAGTTGGGTATTCCTTCTATTGTTACACCTAGAGTAAGGAAGACCAGGGATGTTTTGGGAGCACCTGGAAGTGAGCCTATTTTGCACAGGTCTACCAGAGCTAGATATCATGTGGATAGGCTGAAATATGATGGATTTACAGCCATTCACTATGCCTATATGGTCAAAGTGATACAAGAACCAGAACCCACTTCTTTTGAGCAAGCCATGGGAAAAGAAAAATGGGAGAAAGCCATGGATGAAGAAATGGATGCCTTGGAAGCAAATGCTACATGGGAATTGGTGCCTTTGCCTAAAGACAAGAATGCAATTGGCTGTAAGTGGATTTATAAGGTGAAGCACAATGCAGATGGTTCTGTGAATAGATAAAAGGCAAGATTAGTTGTCAAGGGGTATGCACAGACATATGGCATTGATTATGAGGAAACATTCAGTCCGGTTGCAAGGATGGCAACCATAAGAGCAGTCATTGCTATGGCTGCATCAAAGGGATGGTCTTTACATCAGATGGATGTAAGGAACGCCTTCTTGCATGGTGATTTGCAAGAAGAGGTCTTTATGGAGCAGCCACCAGGTTATGTTCATGCTGTTCATCCTGAGTTTGTTTGTAGGTTGAAGAAAGCCTTGTATAGCTTGAAGCAAGCACCTAGAGCATGGTCTGACAAGATAGGATAGTCTCGAGGGGGTCACTATGTATAAACCCTCTATATCACGTGCGTTTAAGGCCTATTTTTAAAATCCCTTATGTATAAATTTTTCATTAATAAAATGTTCCCCTTTTCCATACAAATCTATAAATTTTTTCCAAAACTATTTTAAATAGTCCCTTATGTATATTTATTTCTGTAAATTTTAGAAATAAAAAATATCCTTCTATTGAACTCACGTGATAGGGTTACATATCCCGGAGAGGACAGTATCTTGTCACTATTGGCTTTCAGATTTCCAAGGTAGATTTCTCACTTTATGTACGAAAAACAGAGAAAGGTATTATGCTACTTGTCATTTATGTTGATGATTTGATCATCACAGGTGATAGTGATGAAGATATCCTTCATGTGAAAATGCTATTGAAGCAAAAGTTTGAGATGAAGGATTTTGGAGAGCTGCGTTATTTCTTGGGCATTGAGGTGATTAGATCACCAAGTGGGATACGGCTCTTGCAGAGGCAGTATGGATTGGACATGCTGTCCAAATATGGGATGACAGGCTGTAAGCCTATTTCAATTCCTTTGGAGCAGAATGTGAAGCTGAGCACAGATGCAAGTGAGCTTCTGGAAGACCCTACTATGTACATATGCATAGTAGGAAGTTTGATTTATATGACTATTACCAGGCCAGATTTGAGCTATGTTGTTGGATTGGTAAGTTAGTTTATGCAAGCTCCAAGGAAACCGCATTTGGATGCGGCTAGATGCATACTCAGGTATGTGAAGTCCACATTGCAGTATGGACTATTTTATGAGGCTGGGGTTGAGATACAGTTGCATGGATACAGTGATGGTGATTGGGCTGGTAGTATTTCAGATAGACGATTTACGAGTGGATATGTGTTCTCTTTTGGGAGTGCTGCAGTCACTTGGAGCAGCAAGAAACAGCCTACAGTTGCCTTGTCGAGCACAGAGGCTGAGTACAGGGGTGCAGCAATGGCTGCATGTGAGGTAGCTTGGTTGCATAAGCTACTCTATGATATGCATCAGTCTACAGATGGGCCAATTATCATTTATTGTGACAACATGAGCAGTATACACTTGGCAAATAACCCAGTCTATCATGCTAGAACAAAGCACATTGAGTTGCATTATCACTATGTGCAGGAGAAGGTTTTACTAGGCCTTATTGATCTAGTTTATGTCAGCACAGAGGATCAGGTAGCTGACATATTCACGAAGGCATTGGGCACAGAGAAGCTGTGCAAGTTCAGAGACCTGCTTGGTGTGCAGGAATTGGGATTGTGCTTGAGGGGGGTGTTGAGATATCGAGCTCCACTCGTGATATGTCAGGATGACCATTGTGCATTTATGTCACCGACTTGTTAGCTGCAGATGCGGTTGGTACACCGCCCATGAATAATAGCTGGATGATAGCTATCCTTATCTACTCTAGTTCGTGGCTCAGTTAATATGCCACCTTAGTTAGCTGAGTTTGGTTTGAGACTCACATATAGGGTTCTTCTATTTCTTTTTACTAGAGTTATTTTGGCTTACACAAATAAGAAGAGGAAAACTGTTTTCAGCCTCCACCTCTGTGTGTATTCCCCCATTGTGTATGTGAGAAAGCCGCAAGTGAGACTCCCTTCTCTCCCACTATCTTCACAACCTCAGGGGCCTATCCCTGTGACTACCCTTGGCCCGACTCCTCTCGAACGTAGCACTATGACTATCCCTCAGGGAACTCCTTTGTTAGCATCCCATGGCTTTGTCGGGAGTCCTGACAAGTTTGTTGCACAAATGATGGATGCAAAGGCAACAAGATTCTTCTCTCTGCTATACCAGAGGGCCTTAGCGAATCCCTCTCCTACACTGATGGTTGGACCTGCTGTCCATCCGTCCTCTCTAGCCCCTTTGACTAAGGCGTCATCACTTGGGCATGCCCATCATAAGGGAAGGAAGAGTAGAAAGGGTCACTTATGTTGTGCTAACTCAAGAGACATAGACAAATCAACACACTCACATCCCTATAGTCTCCACTTGGTTCCGAGACCCAGTACTAGTCAGGTCCCTTACCCTCTCCTACTCCCACTGCTACTCCTCACTCTGTAAGTGCTCGTAGTAACACCACTCATCGCTCTGGCTCTGCCACTGCCATGAGTCCTTCTTACCCAAGCAAGGACTTGTCCTATGAAATCATGGCTGCTGGAGAGATAATAGAAAATAAAAAGGGCTCAACAGTGATGGCCACCATGAGGTGGTCGATGAGCCACCACTTCAAGAGTGGCATAGCTACTGACTAGTGGTACTAGGATGACCAAAAGAAGTAGGCAGTCATCGATAAATTGAAAAGACAATACCATAGCTCTCCAAATTGGGAGTTCAATTCGGATTACATGTAAGAGCGCATGGGTGGGCATCATAGGTCAACCTTGTGTGCTTCCATCGTAAAGGGGAAGGCTAAACCCAGCTGGGCAGACAAAGCTGACTGGAAGTTTTTCAAGAAGCAATACAAGTACGAGGACACAATGAAAGTTGAGAGGAAGAGAGGGAGCTTGAGAGACACAAGTTTTGGTGGGTGTAGAACACCCTAATCTTCTATTTCATCCATATATATATGTGTTTGAGTATTGTACATAACTAGGGTTAAGGTACAATGGCCTTTAACCCCCACAACCTCCCACTTAAAGGCCAATGTGCCTTTAAGGGAGAACAACCAATGAGCATACTATCCAATGCCCATCAATACATGGCAATACTCAAACTGCTGACTAGGTAGACTCTTTGTCAGCATATCTACAGGGTTATCATCTGTATAAACCTTGACAAACTCTATGTGCTTGTCCTCAAGTACCTCCTTGCTGGTAAAATGGTACCTGACCTCAATGTGTTTAGTCTTTGCATGAAAGACCGGATTCCATGCTAGCTGAATAGCACTGATGGAATCACTATGCAATGTTGGTACACCTATATGAATCCCCAAATCTCTCACTAGCCGATTAAGCCATATAGCCTCCTTGCAACCCTGTATGGCTGCAACATACTCAACCTCTGTGGTAGACAAAGCAATGCACTTCTATGCATGAGACATCCACGACACTGCACCACTTGCAAAGGTGAACACATAACCAGAAGTGGATCTCCTGCTATCCACATGCCCTGCATAGTCGGAATCTATGTACCCAAATACACGCATCTCTCCTCTGCCAAATCAGATACACACCTCCTTGGTACCTTTCATGTACCTCATGATGCACTTAACTGCCTCCCAATGCCTCTTTCCTAGATTAGCCATATACCGTCTAACAACTCCCACTACAAATGCAATGTCCGATCTAGTAGCTATCATAGCATACATAAGACTCCCAACTGTTGATGCATAAGGAACCTTGGCCATCATGACCCTCTCCACATATGATTTGGGACTATCTTCTTGACTCAGTTTCACATATGGAGAAAATGGATTACTTACTACCTTCCCCCCACCATATTGAAATGCTGCAACACTTTTGTAACATACTCCTTCTGTGAAAGCCAAAGGAGTTTCCTACTCCAGTCACACGTGATGTGCATACCAAGAATATGACCTGCAAGTCCCAAATCCTTTATATCAAAGGCCGTGTTCTTGCTGTTGGGGTAAAGGGCAGTGTGCCCACCCACTTGTACAGTGCCCATGTATACTCATATATGTATGATAGAGGAATAAGCTGGAGTAGCTTTTGCTCCACCACTTTTGGTGTCTCCTATCCCTTTGTGTGTGTGCTCTCCTCTCCCACAACTGGTATCAGAGCCCATGGCGTTCGATCTACGAGGAGCTCGGTGAGAGGAGAACGGGCACTGCTTCGAGAGATCTACTGGGAGCTTTGGAGAGCTTGATTCTCTCATTCACGGAGAGATTTTGGGTAGACATCATCCAAATCTGTTTGCTCTACAATGCAGCTGCAAGAAACACTTTGGGTTATCTTCCAGCGCTCCAATGCTCTAGCAACCTAGCGTTGGAAGGAAACCGCTGTCCGTTGGTCTTGACGTTGTCTCGTGAGAGCCTATCGTTGGCTGTTGATGCATCCTTTGCAGCAAGTGGCTGGCCGTTGTGTGCTTGTTGGAGGCGTTGGTTATCATGGGCAGCTAGTAGATAGGCGTTAAGAGCAATTGTTGCTGCTATTCTGTGAGCCAGGAGTCGGTTGGTGAGCAACTTCTTTGGCGTAGGAGACCGTGAAAGAGCGCTGGAGAGCTGCATATGCAACTTGTGGTGGAGTTCGCACAGTCCTCCGATTGTGATTCCGTCGATGCCAGGCTTCCTAAAAATTTACAATTGTGCTACCTATAACCTCACATCGAGGTTTCCTCTCTGCAGATTTGGGTCTTATTTTGGCGCCATAGCCATTCTTGGCACTTGCAGGTTCCAGTCTTGGCATAGTTCTTTGCCATTGTCTCTAGCTCATCTGGGAGCTATTGGGGAGCCTCTAGATTGCATGTTTGATGTAGTTGTATGCCTGGGAGATAGCCGGTGTTGCATTTGAGGTCTTGGAGCTGAGCATTGGCTGATTTTAGTCTCTTTGCGGGACATTTTGCAGAAGTACGCCTTGTGGACATTGTGTGGGATATGTGCTTGTGCACTATGCAGCTTCTTTTGGTTGCAGTTGAGCTTTGTTAGCTCGTGTTTTCCCGTGCATTTGGGTCCTTGTACGGACATACTCTGGTGCATCTTAGTCCTTGTGAACATTCCGTTACAGCTAGTCAGTGGGTTGTATATCTTTTTTGTAGATACATCACTTTGGTAGTGGCAGTGACACATGCTTTGACAGTGGTACATGCCTGGTTGAGATGCATTGACAGTTTGTTGGATGCATGGTTATTTGCCTATGTTGGATACATACGGTGGTACGGTGATGTATAGAGATCCTGTCAAATGAGCATTGTTTGGAGCTATTTTTAGGGCTGATTTGATACTGTATTCGGGGCTGATTTTATGGCATTGTGTTTGCCATTGGTCAGGACATTACAATTGCTGCTGTTGCTGTTTTTTATGACAAAACAGTCATTTTCAGGACTGATTATCTCTTTTCTGGTGCGGAATTGCACTTTATGCCGAACTGGAAAGTTGTAGTTCACAAAAAATACTACAACTTTGCTTTTGGAAGCAAGTTGATCCGGTATAAGCTGCAGGAGTTACAGCCTCTGCAAAACCACAAATAGTTGCAGTCTACTATCTATCTGTGACCAATGTTGAGGAAGCTGTTTTTCAGGTGACAATATCTGAGAATCCACAAGGATTTGGCTCTTGAGGTCAACTGACAAGTTGTAGATCTTTCTACCAGCTACAACTTTCCTGTTTACAGCTTTGGCATCCGGTCTTTCAGTGAAAAGATATCGCTGTTCAAAAACAGGGACAGCGTGTTATTTTGCCCAAAGTGGCTGTGAGGTATTGTTGTAGGAATTTCTCTTGCACAACAGTGAATTGGGAACTCACAGTAAATTACAGAAAGTGATTGGGATCTCACTTCAGTCCAAGGGCATTATTGGCATTTTGGCAAGTCACTTTGGCACATTTGGCAAGTGGTGAATGCTTGATTTTGTTGCCAAAGGGTTGCACACTTGAGGTGATGCATTGGTGATGCAGTAAATGCCATTTCGATGCATTATGGATTTGCATTGGTGGATGCCGCACTGATGTTTATGGATAGTTGAGCTGGGCTCCTATTGCCATTGGTTAAGCAGGCATTGCTCATTTGGTTCAGTGCATTTCTTACTTGGATTGCCAGGCATTGGCAGGTTACTGGGCTGCATATATTCTTGTTTATGCCTCTTTATGGCTGAGTGCTTTTGAGCATTGGATCAGCCAGTTTATTTGGAGACCTGATTGGTCTGGACAACACTATATTTTTGGTCATTTGGGTTGCCTATTGCACTATACTGCTCTTTGGTTGTGAGCTATTGTGCCACAAATATGGCATCTACAGCTGGTAGTGCCCTCTTTGATATTGAGAGGTTGGATGGATCAAACTTTCAGTATTGGAAAGAGCAGATTTATGATGTGTTAGTGCAGAAGAGGCAGCATAAGCCCATTCAATGCAAAGGTATCAAGCCTAATAGCATTAAACAGAGTGATTGGGATGACATGGATGAGCAAGCATGCTCTATCATTCAGGCATCACTCTCGAAGAGTCAGTCTACTTGCAGGTACAGGATGGTGTACAGGGTGTACGCTACCATGCATACGAGTTTTGTACTCGTATATGCCGGATGTATGACCATGATAGTGTTATGTTACAGCATGATGGGCTGAAATGTCCTGATGGGCTGAAATACAGCCTTGATATGCACTCAAAAGGTCGATCAATTGGTAGAAACAGGTCATGTGCAAGGGGGAATTCCAGGAGTAATTCTAGCTCTCGGACTTGTGTTAGATGTTTCTATTGTGGAAAGTATGGCCACATGAGAAAGTATTGCTGGAAATGGCTGAGAAAATACAAGAAGAAGAGCAAGGTTAAGAATGATAAGAAGAAGGAGAAGAAGCATGATGAGCTTCAAGGTGTGGATGCCAGGGTTTCCATTGACAGTAGCAGTGATGAAGGCATTCTTTTGTCTATGTCTGACACCTCCTTCTTGGCCACTGATGTACCCATTCTTGGTGATTGGATGTTAGATCCATGTGCTTCATGTCATATGACCCCTCATAGGTCATGGTTCAATGCATATCAGGAATGTATTGTGGAGAGTGGTTTGATGGGCATTGATCATTCTATGGATGTCTATGGTTATGGGGATATCCACCTTGTTATGCCTAGTGGCTCTATTCTTGTTCTACAGAGGGTTAGACATATACCAAGGCTTGCTATGAGCAAGATTAGTATTGGATAGTTGGTTGAGGCAGGTTATCATGTCTCTTTGGGTGATCATGCATGGAAGATTGCTAGAGGCAATCTGGTTATGGCTAGGGGATCACGGGTTGGATTCTCTTATGCATTGCATGTATCAAGTGTCCAGGATAAGATGCTTATGATTAGTAAGCAGCCATCAGCTAGTTTATGGTATGCCAGACTTGGACATATGTCTACTGCAAGTATGGAAGCCCTTACAACATTGAGATACATTCCTGTTATGGATGTCTCTCAAATTTTATGTCATGATTGTGATGATGGTCAGCAGTCAGGATCCTCCTTTGTGAGGAAGACAGTAAGTGAGAGGTATCTTGAGCCATTGCAGTTGGTTCATAGTACAGTTTATGGGCCTATGCCTACTGTTTCACTGGGTGGTGCCTCTTACTTTGTGACATTTATTGATGCTGCTACAAAGTACATATGGGTATATCCGATTCGGCAGAAGCATGATGTATATGATACATTTCAGCGCTTCTTGGGTAATGCTGAAAATCAGTCAGGAAAGAAGCTATTGAGCTTGATGACTGATGGTGATGCAGAGTTTACCTCTTCTAGATTTCAGCATCTATGTGATACACTTGGTATCAGGAGGGTGTTAACCACTCTTCATCTTTCTGCACACGATGCCTTGGCAGAAGGCATAAATCGGATTCTATTGGACAGGATTGATAGCATGCTACGGTATGCAAGTCTTACCGAATGCTATTGGGCTGAGGCATGTAAGACAGCTGCATACTTGCTTAACAGGTCACCCAGGAGATCTCTGAATGGTAGAGTGCCATTTGACTTCTTGACAGGCAGGGCACCATGTTATGAGCATTTACGTGTGTTTGGCTGTGAGGCTTATGCTCATGGTTCCCGATCGAGGAGGTGTATCTTTCTTGGATACAGTGAGTCCAGTAGGGACTACAGGTTATGGGATTCTTCAACTAGAGAGTTGATACGCATCAATAATGTCTATTTTAGAGAGGATGCTATGTTTAGACAGCCTAGGACTATGGATAGCAGGAGAGTGGTGTTCCAGGAGGGTGTAAGTGCACTGATACCTCCGAATTCTTTGCAGGGGCAGCCCATATCCCTTGGAGTGGAAGGTTTTTCCCACGGTGAACAGGTTATAAAGTTGGGATAGCCATGATTACTTCCTGATTTTGGTTAGAGACGGTTAGATGTCTCGAGTATTCCACAGGTTTATACTCCTATGGAGATTGTTGATGCATCTTCTATGGACAGTTACAGTTTACTCCCAGGATGCGGAGTGCCTCTTGCAGATGAGGATGAGGCTATGCATGGTGAGGAGGATACCTTGGCTAATGATGCTCGGTATGATCCATTGGCTGGTTATGCCAGGATAGATGTGGTTTCTGCAGTTATTGACTCGGGTCATATTGCGCATGGGCAGAATTCATTAATGTGTTTGCTTCATAAGTGCCTCCATGGCCAGAAGCAATCCCCTCGAGCTTGGCTTCATAGGTTTGATACCGTTATGAAAGCTCAGGATGTGATGCGTAGTAAGACAGGTTATGGTCTCAGTATTCAGGAGGTTGCTATCCTTCTGAGGTTACTTGCCATATGGTTCCTTATGGACAGGGATGCTTTGCAGTGGGCGCTGCATGATCTTGATGATGTTTGTCAGATACTTGGTTGTTTCAGTATGGAGAGGGGGAAGTTATTGAGTACTCCATTGCTGGTATTGGCTCCATACTTGAAACACAGCAGTTTTGACGATCACAGATCAGTTGAGCAGCAAGTTATGGTTGATATGGCAGCCATAGTACTTCATGCATCCATGACTGTGTTGAGACTTGATTCTCACATGTTTGCCATTGGGGCTACACTTCCAGTTCTTGCTTCCGTTGCAGTGGGAGTTGGTAGCATGATTATGGTAGATTTTGGCAGTAGGGAAGCAGTTGTGGACATCAGGTCCTTATGCTTCGAGGAGCAGCATGCAGATGATGCAGGTTGGGTAGACCAGCACAGGTCTATTGTAGGGCATGTGCTTATGGTCACAGGTGGTACAGAGACATTTTCCCTGCACAGTGACAGTTCGGGTGCTATGGACTTAGCACAGGAGCACGTGGTGGTGAGAGTTCACTCTCCCAGTGAGATCTGGCATGAGATCTTGGTTGACAGGCATCTACAGCTTGTCATTTTCTATCCTGCAAACCTGATGTTTGCTAGCAGCTTATCCTCTATGCACTTTGCACATTGTAAAGTGCCGATGGGCATAGGATGATGGTCTGGTCATCTTGTTTTTCAGCCTATGGCTGATTGTATTATATGTGTACTATACTCCCTTAAAAGCACACTGCCTTTAAGTGGGAGGTTGTTGGGGTAAAGGGCAGTGTGCCCACCCACTTGTACAGTGCCCATGTATACTCATATATGTATGATAGAGGAATAAGCTGGAGTAGCTTTTGCTCCACCACTTTTGGTGTCTCCTATCCCTTTGTGTGTGTGCTCTCCTCTCCCACACTTGCTAGCCAATAACATATCATCCACATAAAGTGCCAAGAGTATCAAGCTATTATCCTGAGCCCTTTTAGTGTAGATGTAGTGATCAATCTCATTTCTGAAACCCTGGGACCGAATGAAAGCATCAAACTTGTGATACCATTCTCTAGGTGCTTGCTTAAGGCCATAGAGACTCTTTTTTAGCTTGCAAACCAAATGCTCTTTGCCCTTTTCTTCAAAGCCTTTTGGCTATATCATGTAAATTTCCTCATGCAAATCCCCATGCAAGAAAGCTATCTTGACATCCATCTGCATAAGCACCATATCCTCTATTGCCACAAGTCCAAGTACACATCTAAGTGTGTTCATCTTCACAATCGGAGAGAATATCTCATCAAAGTCCACACCCTTCTCTTGCTTGAACCTTTTAGTAACCAAATGGGCCTTGTACTTAGGCACATCATCACCTGTGCCCTTCATCTTGTAGACTCATTTACATGGCAATGCTTTCTTTCCATGTGGCAAAAAAACCAAGTCCCAAGTCTTATTCTTTATGAGTGAACTCATCTCTGATTGCATAGCATACTCCCACTTGCACTGATCCTCGCACATCATAGCCTCTTTGTAGCAAGAAGGCTTCCCGCAATCAGTAATCTACCCCTGGAACAAATCTCTCAGGTGGTCTAGACACTCTAGATGTTCTTCTCAAGGGCATTTCAGCTTGCTGTCCATCCTGCATATCAGCCACATTTGGCTCATCATTTCCACCAATAGATGAACCATCATCTACCCTTAATTGTGTACCTATGGGAGTACCTGGTGGCACCATTTCTTGCACATTCAGTGCATGGAAAACTTGCTGTCTATCAACATATGCAGGTGGATTCACATCTTGGAAAGTGATTCTTCTTATTTCCACATCCCTCATGGGTGTCTTATGCATCTTCTTCTCATTGAAGACCTGATCATGGCTTCGTATGATTTTCTTTTCTTCTAGATCTAAGAGATGATAGCCCATCTCTCCACTTTCACCATAACCTAGAAAGATGCATTTCCTAGACTTAGGATCTAGCTTCTTCCGAAGCTCTTTTGGCACATGTGCATATGCCTCACACCCAAATATATGCAAATGAGAGTAAGAGGGCTTCTTGCCACTCCATGCCTCTTCAGGGATACCACCATCCAAACTCCTGTTAGGTGATCTATTGATCACATGTACTATAGTCTTCATTGCCTTAGCCCAAAAACCACCAAAAAGACTTCCATTGGAAAGCATACATTGCAACCTTTTTGAATGGTTTGGTTCATCTATTCTACAACTGGATTGTGCTTTGGAGTACGAGGGGACGTGGGCTCCCTCTCAATCCCACATGTATCACAGAAATGCTGAAAGTCATGAGGGACATACTCTCCACCATAAGAGTCCATAGGCATTTAAGCATTCTACCTGATTAATTTTCAACCAAAGCCAACCATTTTTGAAATACCTGGAACACATCGCTCTTCCAAGCTATAGCATAAGCTCACACTTTCCTAGTTGCATCATCAATGAATGTCACATAAGTATTCAGCCCCGCCTAATGATCGTGTAGGCATGAGATCACATATGTCTAAATGTACCAAATCCAGCCTTTCAAGCTCTTTCTTTCCCCTTCTTTTATGGGCTGATTTAGTCTGCTTCCCATAGATAGTGCTCACAAAATTCAAAATAAAAAAAACTCAAATGTGGTACATAACCCAAATGGCATAAGAGTTTCATTCCATTTTGGCTCATGTGCCCTAACTTGCAATGCCACAAAGAAGTACTTGGCTACTCGGTTATTGCAACAACATGATCAAACACTCCTGATACATGTAAGGGATACAAAGTCCCACACTTGGCACCCCTAGCCAAAACCATAGAGCCCTTCTGAATTTTCCAACTCTAAAAGCCAAAAGTTGTCTGAAAACCAGCATCATCTAGCTGACCCGCTGAAATAAGACTCTTAATCAACTTAGGCACACGTCTCACATTTTTCAAAACAAATGCAGACCCATTTGCAAAAGAAAACTTTATGTCACCTACTCCCACTATGTCACATGCATAGTTATTTCCAAGATGCACACAACCTATCTTTCCATTGTCATAAGTGGAGAACCATACCCTATGGGGAGTAACATGGAATGAAGCACCAGAATCCAAAATCCAATCGTGGGAATATGCATCATCTGAAGTGGTGAGCCAGTTTGTAGGTAGACTAGACATGAAGAGAATGTCATTGTCACTATCATCAGTGACTGCATTAATCTCCTCAATCTTCATTTTTCCTTTTTCCTCCCTTGGACTCTCTTCCTTCTTATTTGCACCCCAATTTGCATTCTTTTTCTTATCCTTTTGCTCTCGTTTCAGCTTTAGCAATCCTTTTTCATATGGCCCTTCTTGCCACAATGGTAACACTCAATGTTCCATGCCCTAGATTCGCTATGAGACTTCCCTCTTTCTTGGGACTTCCCCCTAAACTGTGCCCCTTTGCACATTTAAGGTTGCATCTTGCTTGTTGCCATCCATAGACTTCCATCTAATCTCCTCAGCCAACAAGCAGACAGAAGGCTATGGATACAAAGCCAGTCAACCCTTGCATTTACTTGCAAAAATGAACCTTAGGAAACTTAACCTTAGCCAAAATGCCACATGGCAAAAATCAATGAGAGGTCTTGGAAACTTTGAGAAATTTCCTTCAAAGAGACGATGGAAAAACACAGAGAATCACAACTCCCTCCATTCTTCATGGAATGGCAAGCAGCTTTGTAGACATATGTTTCAGGTAGTCTCAGATCCAACGAGATAGACAGCTCTACAAATAGAGGCCCGAATGTTAGACCCCACTCACACAGAAAATGGCAAAATGAAGACGTCGGAATAGATAGAGATTCACCACAACTTCAAAAGTTCACGATACCAGAAGCAGCTTCTCAAGGGGTGTGATTTTTGGGTGAGCTTTGAGTGGTGAGCTTTTTTGCCCTCCCCCATATTTTGGTGAGCTTGCCCATCAAAACCCAAGAATCTACCTAAATGTGATAGGCAGAGCAAGAATCATTGTAGGATCGTGTCTCATTTGCATTGCTATTATCACAAGGTTTGTCCTCAATGAGAAGGATGTGGGACGTCCATTTAACTAGTTAATGTTCCCCACAAAATAGTACCCTGCATACCCTTTCAAAGATCGGATCTGGATTACATCTGATGGTGGTGGTTGTGACAGCCGCCTTTCCTCGGATAGGCCTATAAGGCAAAGTAACTCTAACCATGGATTCTGTTGTTGGGACTCTCACCCATTTACAGATCACCAAGTGGACACATTTTGAACTAGGCCTTGTCCATTCGTTCTACTCACGTCCATCCTCAAATAGTTGTGTGACGAGCGTGTGACCAACCAAAATAAGGGAGATGCATGTGGCATGCTTTCCCATTATGATCCAGGTTGGAGTGGTCAATGGCTTGGATTGAGTGTACGCCTCTACAACCAATTCACAGAATGATGATGAGACTCAAATAGCTCCACTATCCTAGAAGTGTGCATGCCTCTTTGTGTGTAACTTAGGTTTGATCCTTTCATTTCATTGTGCTTTATCCATGAATTGCTAGCACATACTCATCCTTCGCTCCCACCATCTTTCATTCTTTTCTGTGTCTCATCTACATCTCTCCCATATGGTGATGGCAACGATGTAGTTCACCGCTCTCACTCCACTACCCAACTTGCAGAACTGCAATGTGGATATGGTGATAAATACCTCTTGTTGTTCTAGTGGCACACCCATCTCCCTAGCATCTCTATTCCATCCAGGAGCTGAGAGGGGGTGTTAGAGCCCGACATCTCCTGATGTCACCTAAAGAGAGAGGGCCTTGCTTATGGATATGAATGAGCCTGACATGACAACTTCATAAAGTAAGGCTTATGAAGTAATGGAAGGATCCTCATGCAATATTATGTGTGTACAATAATGTGTGCATGGAATTTGGAAAAACCTTTCTTTCAAATCAAAATGAAGGTATCACGGCTTAGATTGGGAGGAGATGAGGAGAAATCGAAAAGCAACATGAAGAGAATTCCCATCCACATAGTGCACTATCAGCAAATAAAGAGATCAAGAGACTTTTTTTCACCTGCATTCCACAGAACAGTTGTAGGGCTACCTTGCCATGCCCATTCTAAGCACAACCAGCAATTATGTCATTCTAGGAGACCACATTCCACTGTGACATCTCTGTCAACACTGCCCTTGCATCATTTAGGTTCACGCACTTACAATACATACGGTCGAGGGCATTCCCCACAATAACATCTGACTCCCATCCATTGCTAGCAATAGTAGAATGGGTCACATGACCCTCTTCTAGGGATGTCATACAAGCACAAGCGTCCACAACGCAGATGAAGGTGATCTTGTTTGGCACGAGACCTTCAACCTGCATTTGGCCAAACAGTTGCAGAGATTCTTTGTCATGCCCTTTATGGGCACACACAGTAATCATGGCACTCCAGGAGATCACATCTCACTGTAGCAACTCTGCAACAAACACCACCCTCGCATCCTCTATGCTCCTACATTTGTGAAACATATTGATGCCAACAACAATGCATGGATTACTCTACCCTCTTCTAAGGCTCCCATACTAATGCATACATCCACAATGCAGATGAAGGTGATCATGTCTAGTGTAATACCTTCAGCCTGCATTTGACCAAACAGTTGTATATTTGCCATGCCCTTTCTGGATGCATGCAGCTATCATTGCACTATAGGGGATACAATTCTGTTGTAACATTTTAGCAAGAACTGCCCTTGCATCATCTAAGCTCCCACAGTTCCCATATGTATTGATGAGGGCTATCCCAAGGACAAAATCCAATCGTTTCTGGACAACAGCCAAGGTAATTAAGAGGTTGTAGTCTGGTCCCCACAGCTCTATCAAGCATATTCAGGGCATATCCTCATCTTGCAAAACTTAATCAAACTATCACGCCCAAACAACGTCTCTAAACTTCATGACCCTATCTGGCCTACTCCTTATTTTTCACAAAATTTGTGCTATAACTCCTGTACTATCTCCCTCAAGTCTTGAATTATCTCCACCCTCTCCTTAAGGCAATTTCTAGCCAGCCTAATGTTGCCATATAGAGCATGTTCAGAGATCATTGCACCCCATGCCCTTGCATCATCAAGGCTTTCACACTTGCCATACATGTTGATGACGTCATTTTTTATAACATCTGACTCCCCTCTGTTGCAGCAACAATAGCATGGATCACTCAATCCTCTGCTAGGGCAGTCACGATGGCTCACAAATCCATAAGGCAAAGAGTAGCAATGCCTCCTTGCCAACATGCAGCAATCAGAAGATCACATCTCGCTGTAGCAACTGTGCAACAAACACTGCCTTCACATCCACTATGCTCCTGCATTTACCATACATATTGATGAGAGCATACCCCACAACAATATCCAACTCCCATCTGTTGCCAACAACAGTAGCATGGATTACTCTACCCTCTTCTAAGGCTCCCATGCATTGGAATATGAGTCTATTTGGCTTCATGCCACTATGTTGCATTTTCTCAAAAAGTTCAAGAGCAAGAACAGCATGCCCATGTTCAGTGCATCCTGCAATCAAAGCACCCCATGACACCATATCCCCATAGGTCAGTTCATAAAATTCTCTGTGTGTCTAAATAGTTCCAAGGCTGCCTTGCCATACCCATTCTGAGCACAACCAGCAATCAACACACTCAAGAGACCACATTCCACTATGGCATCTCTGTAAACACTGCCCTTGCATCATCTAGGTTCACACACTTGGCATACATATTGATGAGGGCATTCCCCATAGTAACATCTGACTCGCTTCCATTGCCAGTCACACGACCCTCTTCTAGTGCAGTCACAATGGCTCACAAAATCCATAAGGTGAACAGTAGCAAGTCCTCCTTGCCAATACACAACAATCAAGCCCATTGTGGCATCTCTGCAAACAATGCCCTTGCATCATCTAGGTTCATGCAATTGGCATACATATTGACAAGGGCATTCCCCACACAGTAACCTTTGACTATGGATCCAAAAAGGAGCAAAACGTATAGATCAATAAAGACACTCTTGTGCCACACAACCACCATGACCAAGGACATAGTATGTGTTACATGACAACCTCGACAAGAACATCAAAAGTGATGATCACAAGTATTACTATCAATACTACATAGTTTATGGAAATGCTATTCTGTACTGATTGATTGCAGACACCTGTCAGCAACAACATTGTCATTCTCTATGGAAAGACAATGGCGACCTAAGTCTTCACAAAGCCTTGCCATCCCAAAGCAACCTGCAAAGACATCGATGATGCAATCACCAGGGTCTGTGAATGTTCTGAGTATCCACCTACAAGAAGCACTAAAAGGGATCAGAGGATGTTTGACAATCTATATTTGTTTTCCTTGAAAGAACTGCAATTATACCCCATAAATTCAATCTGTGCCTGTATAGGGTCTTACTCGTGCAAGGAATATGATCTTTCTGCCCCTCCTCATAAAGTAATTTGATGCAACTTGTGTCAGTTTTGCGACATGTTTACGGTCACACTCATGTAGCACTGATGTCTTTGCTGGAAAAAGCTTATTAGAGACATTTGCATCTACATGTCGATCCATGTGTGGGAGGTTAGATTTTCCATGCCAGAAGATACCCATTTGTAGATTGTGAACCTAATGGATGATGACACCTCAAGTTAGATACATCCTACACATCCAAATCATGCTTATTAGACCAATATAAACAAACATTTAAGTGATTTAATGTACCTCCTCTCCATCATCATGTAAATAACCAAAGTCAAGAAGCACCGTATATGATCGATGGAGCATGAACTCAGCCTTCTTCACATGTGCAAATATATAGCCCCAATGTTCTGGGAGAGAGCAAGTCACGTACCACCCCTAGTCTGCTACAAAGTCATTGGCAAACTCTGCCACCCTTGCAGAGAGCTTGAGGGAGAATCTATTCCACTCTGGGCATGTAGTACTACTTATGAGTTCCACTGCCAAACTTGTGGGAAAATCTGTCCATACCAAGTGAACCACCTCGACACAAGAATTACCATTGTATGACAGACCTGGTGCTTTCACTTTTCTTAAAAATTCATCAACCCTACAACGAACAATTCAATCTCCCTAGATCAATGACTTATATTCCCAAAAAAACTTGAATGTATGCATTTCTTAAAAAAGCTTTGGTTCATTCGACAATTGAACGATATCCTCTATAATGACATCCATATATGCAAGAACTTCACATCTACATTGATGCCTAGCTTGAAAGCTTCAGTTTGGCTATGAAATCAAATAATCATAACCAAGAAAGAGAGGAGTGATACTCACTAGATAAACTCGCTTGTTAATTAATGGAATTGGTTTTTGAAGCATGAAAATCGAGTCGTTACTTTGTTCTCAGCTCTCGAGTCTTAGAGGACTCTACATTCTCCGATAGAACCTGCTTGTAACAATTACAAAGGACAAGACTCTAGGTTATACTATATTGTTTCTTTAGTGTTAGTTGTTAAGTATTACATAAGTACTCGGGGGGGTCACTCATCATATGTAACTATATCACGTGAGTTCAACAGAAGGATATTGTTTATTTCTAAAATTTACAGAAATAAATATAAATAAGGGACTATTTAAAATAGTTCTAAAAAAAATTTACAGGTTTGTATAGAAAAGGGGTACATTTTATTAATAAAAAATTTACAGATAAGGTATTTTAGAAATAGGCCTTGAATGCACGTGATATAGAGGGTTTATACATAGTGACCCCCCCGAGCATAAGTATAAGGAGTAGAGGTCTCATAGGTCTTTTCTTAATAGTTGACTCTCCGTCCATTGATCTAGGTCATAATGTGATATCAACATAAGGGTTCTCTGCATCCAAATCATCCTCATCCATATTGTCTTCCATGTTCTTCTCGAAGATTAAGCAACAAATGTTGCAAACTTAAGTATATGGTAGATACCCGTAAATATAGACATTGGTCTATATGCCTATGGAATAGGGAGCTTTGGAGTATTACCTGCAAGTCCATTTTTCTCAATGGGATGTACTTTTCCCAGTGGGTAATCCAACCACCAAGGACACACATTAACCTCCCAAATCATTATGCCCTTATCTTTCCAAGATAAAGGATACATGCTTCCCTCTTTCTCCATGTTTGTCCATGCCATGACCTCATATGGCATCTTGGTATCATGCAAAGATCATATCCACCTATTATGTATGAAAGAATGTAGACATATGAGAAAACAGTTTATTAATCCTAAGAGAAAGGAGAGGGTTGCTATTGTACCACCTATTCAGCAAGTGTAAGGATGACTCTTGCATTTATGGCTACTTATTTGCTTCAAGAGTAGGCTTCATATCCTTCCAAAGCATAGGGAAGGCTTCTTGAAGGTGAAGTTGTCTTTGCTCTACAGCAAATGTCTCAAACCCATTAGGTAGTTCCAAATCATGGCTTCACCAATTGTTGATGATGGAAATCCCTTGCTCCAACAAGTATTGCCAATATGTTTCCTTTTTCACGTGTAGTCGAAACTTTTGGGCACCCCATACTTAGCAGATGCAATTGTATCATTTCCACATACCATCATCATTTGTTGTAGAAGCTCTTTTTTCCTATTAATATCATGGCAAAGAAAAAAATATAAGTATCACTATGGAGTGATTGTGCAAAAACATTGATTGACATTACCTATTAGGGTTGAGACGTGATGAGGCTAATATATGCACTTTGTCCTTAGTCGTCCCTTTTGATTCCAATCATAACTAAATAGAACCTGGAAGAAGCCATCACCATTTGCGGGGTTGGCAACAAGTACCATCTTGTATGCTCGATCACAAAAGAAGACTTCCACATTCTTAATAGCCTTACTAAATTTATTAGTATACTCACTCCAGACTCTGATCAAGATTTTGAGTAGCTTTCTTGATCACACGTGAAAAATCATCCTTCCATGAAAACAAGAAATCAAAACATTATCCTTCTTGGGACACCTTGACAAAATATGAAGAGGGGAGAGGAGAAGAGTGGAGATGAGGAGAGAGGGCACAGCTAGAGAGCACACCACAAATGACTAATTGTACACTAAATTTAGTTGAAAAAATAGAATATATACAAACCCTTTTAGGGTTAGGGCTAGGGGATCTAATCCTTTCCTTTATAGCACTCTATAAGGTTAGTGCTATGCACATATGATCACGTGATGGTGCTATGCACACATGATCACATGATGTCGAGTGTGAACTCTCAACACCTTCCCTCAAGATCAACATCATGAATTTGGCCTTCCCTCAAGATGATGATTCCGGGGAATTGAAGAAGGACTCAGCATTACATTCCATTACACCCCTTTAATGGGAATGTCCTTCCTCTTTGTTAAACCAAGAGCTAGTCGGTGTTTCTCGAATAGCTCTTTACGGAGTGGTTTGGTAAAGATGTCTGCAACATTCTCTTTGCTATCACAATGTTGCAGTGTGATGTCATCAAGTAAGACTCTTTCTCTGATAAAGTGCTCTCTGACATCAATGTGCTTTGTCCTAGAGTGATATACTGGATTCTTGGCCAATACTTGAGCCGATTGATTATCACAGTATATTGTTGTTGGCTTTGACTCATCAAAGTAATCTATTTCTAACAATAGTCTTCTGAGCCATATAGCCTCACATGCACCTGTAGTGAGTGCTCTATATTTTGCTTCAGTCGAAGACAAAGAAATAGTTGGCTGTTTGTTTGACAACCATGATATAGCACCTTGACCAAGGAAAAATGCATATCCCTGTGTTGATCTCTTGGTCTCATGATCTCTGGCATAGTCACTGTCATAGTATCCATGCAACCGTGGATGACTTCCTCTATATTCTATCCCAAACTGTTGGCAGCATTCCAATGAGACTGTTTTGGATTTGCCATAAACTATGCTAGTGAGCTTACTACATAACAAATATCTGGCCATGTGATTGTCAGATATATAAGAGATCCGATGAGCTGCCTATAGTATCTATCATTGACTTCTTCAGGAGACTGTCAACATACTTGAGCTGACTCGTGAATGTGCTATCTAAATCTCTTGAGAACTCAATTCCAAGACAATAGTGCATAAGTCCAAGATCTTTCATGTCGAACTCTGTAGATAAGTCTTGTTTTAGTTTTTTGATGAAGCTATCCTTGCTTCCTATCACAATCAGATCATCTACGTACAAAAGTGCAATAGTAATGTCTTCCCCTTGAACTTTGTAGTAGAGAGTATGATCTGCATTGAACTTCATGTATCCTAGATCAGTAAAATACTTGTCAATTCTACTGTACCAACTTCTGGGTGCTTGTTTTAAGCCATAGAGGCTTTTCTTGAGATGGCAAACCTTAGTCTCCTTTCTTGGTTCAACATAACCTCTTGGTTGTTGCATGTAGACTTCCTTGTTTAGATAACCATTGAGAAATGCATTCTTAACATCGAGCTGATACACATTCCATTTGCTCAATGTTGCTAGTGATATCAAGAACCATATGGAATCCATCTTTGCTACTAGAGCATAAGTCTCATCATAGTCCTGACCATATTGTTGTGCAAATCCTTTTGCAACTAATCTGGCTTTATATCTCTGAATACTACCATCTGGGTTGTACGTCACTTTGTATACCCATTTGTTTGCTATGGCCTTCTTTCTTGGTGGAAGGTCACATAATTCCCAAGTATTATTCTTATACAGAGCATCCATTTCTTCATTCATAGTAGTTTTCCATTCTGGCTTGTCTACTGCGTCTTCGAAGTAGTACACTGTCTCTTCTGTAGCCATGATGGTAGTCATAAGAGCATAGTTGGTGGTTTCCACCTGAATTGCTTTGCCTTTCTGATCATATGTCAATCTGGTTGGAGGTTTGCTTTCCCTAGTAGACCGTTTGAGCTATTGTGGCTCTACTTGGGGTGTTGTTGGCAATTCCTGCTCTTCTTCATCAACCTATTCTATAGATGACTGTGAAGTCGATGCTTCTATCTCCTGTGTAGGTGAGGTTTTCCATTCTTATTCCTCATCAAAAATTACATCTCTAGAGATCATGACTTTGCAGTGTGAAGATAGTGGGAGAGAGGGAAGGAGTCTCACTTGAGGCTTTCTCATAAGCACAATGGGGGAATACACACAAAGGTGGAGGCTGAAAACAGTTTTCCTCTTCTTAGTTGTGAAAGCCAAAAAAACCCTAGTACAAAGAAATAGAAGAACCCTATATGTGGGTCTCAAACCAAACTCAACTAACTGAGGTGGCATACTAACTGAGCCACGAACTAGTGTAGATAAGGATAGCTGTCATCCAGCTATTATTCATGGGCGGTGTACCAACCGCATCTGTAGCTAACAAGTCGGTGACATAAATGCACAATGGTCACCCTGGCATATCGCGAGTGGAGCTCGATATCTCAACACTCCCCTTCGAGCTCAATCCCAATTCCTGCACACCAAGTAGGTCTCTGAATTTGCGCAGCTTCTCTGCACCCAATGCCTTCGTGAATATGTCAGCTACTTGATCCTCTGTGCTGACATAAACTAGATCAATAAGACCTAGTTAAACCTTCTCCCACACATAGTGATAATGCACCTCAATGTGCTTTGTTCTAGCATGATAGACTGGGTTATTTGCCAAGTGTATACTGCTCATGTTGTCACAATAAATGACAACTTGCCCATCTGTAGACTGATGCATATCATAGAGTAGCTTATGCAACCAAGCTACCTCACATGCAGCCATTGCTGCACCCTTGTACTCAATCTCTGTGCTCGACAAGGCAACTGTAGGCTGTTTCTTGCTGCTCCAAGTGACTGCAGCACTCCCAAAAGAGAACACATATCCACTGGTATATCGTCTATCAGAAATACTACCGGCCCAATCAGCATCAGTGTATCCATGCAACTGTATCTGAACCCCAGCCTCATAAAATAGTCCATACTGCAACGTGGACTTCACATACCTGAGTATGCGTCTAGCCGCATCCAAATGCGGTTTCCTTGGAGCCTGCATAAACTGACTTACCAACCCAACATCATAGCTCAAATCTGGCCTGGTAATAGTCATGTAAATCAAACTTCCTACTATGCGTCTGTACATAGTAGGGTCTTCCAGAAGCTCACATGCATCTGTGCTCAGCTTCACATTCTGCTCCAAAGGAACTGAAATAGGCTTACAGCCTGTTATCCCATATTTGGACAGCATGTCCAGTCCATACTGCCTCTGCAAGAGCTGTATCCCACTTGGTGATCTAATCACCTCAATGCCCAAGAAATAACGGAGCTCTCCCAAATCCTTCATCTCAAACTTCTGCTTCAATAGCATTTTCACATGAAGGATGTCTTTATCACTATCACCTGTGATGATCAAATCATCATCATAAATGACAAGCAACATAATACCTTTCTCTATTTTTCTCACAGAGTGAGAAATCTGCCTTGGAAATCTGAAAGCCAATAGTAACAAGATACTGTCCTATCTTGTCAGAACATGCTCTAGGTGCTTGCTTCAAGCCATACAAGGCTTTCTTCAACCTGCAAACAAACTCAGGATGAACAGCATGCACATAACCTGGTGGCTACTCCATATAGACCTCTTCTTGCAAATCACCATGCAAGAAGGCATTCTTTACATCCATCTGATGTAAAGACCATCCCTTTGATGCAGCCATAGCAATGACTGCTCTTACAGTCGCCATCCTTGCAACTGGACTGAATGTTTCTTCATAATCAATGCCATATGTCTGTGCATACCCCTTGACAACTAATCTTGCCTTGTATCTGTTCACAGAACCATCTGCATTGTGCTTCACCTTATAAACCCATTTACAACCAATTGCATTCTTGTCTTTAGGCAAAGGCACCAATTCCCATGTTGCATTTGCATCCAAGGCATCCATTTCTTCATCCATGGCTTTCTCCCATTTTTCTTTTCCCATGGCTTGCTCAAAAGAAATGGGTTCTGGTTCCTGTATCACTTTGACCATATAGGCATAGTGAATGGCTGTAAATCCATCATATTTCAGCCTATCCACAGGATACCTAGCTCTAGTAGACCTGCGCAAAATAGGCTCACTTCCAGGTGCTCTCAAAACATCCCTGGCCTTCCTTACTCCAGGTGTAACAACAAAAGGAATACCCAACTCATCATCAATGCTCTGTTCTGAGCCACTGGATTCACCATCCACATAAGAGTGACCTGCATTCACATCAAACATGGGCTGATCTACCTTCTCTTTTCCTTTTCGTGATACTTGTGTACCACTATCTGCATTGCTTTGAGGAGATTCTCCTGATCTCAATCTACCTGTCCATGGTGAGGTATGTGAACCACTCCTAGAGGACACTGCAGGTCCACTGATATTTTGTGATTGCTGCTGTGAATTCTATGTAGCATTACCATTTTGTGCATCTACATCAATCATCACATTTACTGGTTTATACCAGCTGCTCATCTCATCAAAAACAACATCTCTGCTCACTGTAAACTTACGAGTAGAAGGGTTATAGCATCTATACCCTTTCTGCTGCAGAGAATAACCAATAAAGACGCACTTCTCAGCTTTTGGATCCAACTTGGACCTCAATTCATCTGGCACATGAACATAGGCAATGCAACCAAAACTTATGAGTAGAAGGGTTATAGCATCTATACCCTTTTTGCTGCAGAGAATAACCAATAAAGATGCACTTCTCAGCTTTTGGATCCAACTTGGACCTCAATTCATCTGGCACATGAACATAGGCAATGCAACCAAAAATTTTCAAATGGGAAATATCTGGTTTCCTACCAGTATACATTTCCTATGGTGTCATGCCATGTATTGCTGGAGTGAGAATCTTGTTCATTATGTAAACTGCTGTAGCAACTGCTTCAGCCCAATAAAAATCTGGCAGGTCTTTTTCATTGAACATGGCACGAGATACCTCTCCAATATGCCTGTTTTTCCTTTCTGCAAGTCCATTTTGCTGTGGAGTATGACTGCATGAATATTGTTGCTTTATGCCATGCTCCTGCAGGAACCTTGCAAATTCATTTGAGAGGTACTCTCCCCCTCCATCTGACCTTAGGCATTTTATCTGCAAGCCTGTTTCTTTTTCAACCATAGCTTTAAAAACTTTGAAGTGCCCAAACACTTCACTTTTCTTTTTCATAAAATACACCCAAACTTTTCTGCTGTAGTCATCAATAAAGGTGACAAAGTAATGACAGCCTCCAATAGATGCAGCTTTAGTAGTCCACACATCAGAGTGGATTAATTCCAATGGCTTCTTACTCTCTTGAACATGCTTAGGAAATGGTTTCCTTGCCTGTTTTCCAAATTGACAGGCTTCACACACCTTATGCATTTCTGCAACCTTGAATTTAGGCAATCCTGCAACAATATTTTGGGCCTACATTGATTTAAGTCGTTGTACATTAACATGACCAATGCATTTATGCCAGCTATCAATATCTACAACTACACCGGTCCCATGTGCAAACATTGCTGCACTCAATTCAGGCATGTCCGCATCCAGTGTAAACATCCTGCCCTTCTTCTTTCCTTTTGCTATCAAGCGATCATTATTTTTCATATCCTCAACAAAGCATCCATGAGGATTGAATCTAACCTGCAAGCCTTGCTCAATCATTTGACCAATAGAAACCAGGTTCTTGGTGATGTTCGGGACATGAAATACATCAGACAAGTATTTCTTTTTCCCATCCTGCATAGACAAAGAAATTTTGCCAATCTGCACAATAGGATGTGCAGTATCATCACTAGTCTCCACAAATCCTGGGTTTTCCATTTTCCTTGCATCCTGCATCCATTCAGCATGACCTGTCATGTGGTTTGATGCACCTAAGTCAACATACCACACATCATTGCTTTCTTCTGCACTTGTCACAGAATTTGTCATATGCTATACCATAAACAAATGCTCATTTCTGTCATCACCCTGTCTACTAGAGGATGCATAATTGCCTTGCTGCAATTTTCCATTCATAATGTCATTCTGCTTTTTGTAGCAGTCTTTAGCCATATGCCCCATTTTACCACAGTAGTAGCATTCAACATTGCTGTTTGCATTTTGGCCTCTCTGCCATCCACCACAACCTCTTTGGCTCCCCTTGCCTCTAGAGTTACCACGTCCTCCTGCATAGGACTGGTTTTCTTGAGTTTGCTGCATATTCTGATTTCTACCACGGCCTCCAAATTGGCCTCCTCTACCTCTACCTCTACCCCTTCCAGCATTTGAGTAGAAGACAGTTTCTTTTGAAGTTCCTCCTGAAGAAGATGCACCACCATTTCTCTGCTCTTCAGAAATTAGAAGAGCAATCAACTCCTCAAAATCAAGAAATTTTTCACGGACGGCAATGGATGTCCGGAACTGTGCATAATCCTTTCCTAGACCATTCAAGGTCACAGAAACTAAATCGTCATCATCCATTGGCGACGCAATGGAAGCAAGTGCATCCGTAATTTTCTTCACCTTCATGTGGTAGTCATTGATGCTCATATTTTCTCTCTGCACATTGTGTAGCTCCTGCTTGAGCTGCATTTTACTGGCCTGCGTATTTGTGCTGTACATTTTAGCCAAAGTATCCCATGCCACCTTTGGCGTACTTGCATCCTGAATATGCACAATCATTGAATCTGAAATACTGATAGATAGCCAGTACATAACTTTTCTGGCTCTCTCATGCCATCCTTTAAATGCCTGCATTTCCTGTTGATTGGGAACATTAGGAAGAACTGGTTCTTCTTCATTTCCTGTAATGAACTCCCAGTAGCCTTTTCCCATAAGGAAATTCGTCATTCTAAACTTCCATGCTTGGAAGTTGTTCTTGTCAAGCTTTTCAATGACAATCTGTGAAAGAGAATCAGACGCCATTACAGAACACTGCAAAAAACACAGCTTGTGCCTCACAAGGGCAAATCTGCAAACCTGACAAAAGTGGTTTTTGACCACACAGTCACTTCCTAGTGACAATTTTGCATCAACATGCAATAAGGATGATTCTGCAACTCCCAATATCTCTGCGCACAGGCATACGATGCAATTTCTGCGGCAACTTTTCACCGACCTGCAGAACAGTGGTCGCACAGCAAAAACAGGGCCTTTTTTTAAGTGCCTGCGGAGAACTTCCGCCTCCAAAATGGGCCCCGAAATGACCTCGAATCAGAAAAATAAAGTCACCAAGAGGCTTTGCCCTCACCCGCAGCATATAATGCCCTCTCGCCACACCGCGAAAGGACCCGATATGTGGGTCTCAAACCAAACTCAACTAACTAAGGTGGCATACTAATTGAGCCACGAACTAGTGTAGATAAGGATAGCTGTCATCCAGCTATTATTCGTGGGCGGTGTACCAATTGCATCTGTAGCTAACAAGTCGGTGACATAAATGCACAACGGTCACCCTAGCGGAAATCTTTTACAAAAAAAAAGTGAGTCCAATGTGTCACAATGCACCCTGGTATGTGATGCAAGCATGCAGGCTGCAGCTCAACTCGCACATTCCCATGCCTACCTCCAGCATCTTGTGTTGAGATATCGAGCTCCACTCGTGATATGCTAGGGTGACCGTTGTGCATTTATGTCACCGACTTGTTAGCTGCAGATGCGGTTGGTACACCGCCCATGAATAATAGCTGGATGGCAGCTATCCTTATGTACTCTAGTTCGTGGCTCATTTAGTATGCCACCTTAGTTAGCTGAGTTTGGTTTGAGACCCACATATAGGGTTCTTCTATTTCTTTGTACTAGAGTTCTTTTTGGCTTTCACAACTAAGAAGAGAAAAACTGTTTTCAGCCTCCACCTTTGTGTGTATTCCCCCATTGTGTATGTGAGAAAGCCGCAATTGAGACTCCTTCCTTCTTTCCCACTATCTTCACATGGTATCAAAGCCTGGTTCATGGTAAGGAGCTCAAGAAAGCAAACCAAGTTCGCAGTGTCTTGGTAAGAGGACCAGTGTTGCTTTCCTTTTTCGAGTTTGGGAGCAAATCTCTGTAGGTAGCACAACCGGAAAGTGCAAGAGTGCATTGTCTCAGATTGAGACGCCTTTCATGATGGAGCGAGAGGGTAGTATATTCTGTGGGAAAGGGAAAAGCCCTTGGTGACTTTATTTTTCTGATTCAAGGCCATTTTGATGCCTGTTTTGGAGGCGGAAGTTCTCCGCAAGCACTGAGAAAAAGGCCTTGTTTTTGCTGTGCGACCATTGCTTTGCAGGTCGGTGAAAAGTTGCCATAAAAATTGCATCGTATGCCTGTGTGCAGAGATATTGGGAGTTACATAATCATCCTTATTTCCTGTTGATGCAAAATCGTTACTAGGAAGTGACTGTGTGGTCAAATACCACTTTCGTCAGTTTTGCAGATTTGCCCTTGTGAGGCAATAGCTCTGTTTTTTGCAGTGACAGAATATTTTCCAGTGTTCTGTAATGGCGTCTAATTCTCTTTCACAAATTGTCACTGAAAAGTTTGACAAGAACAACTTCCAAGCATGGAAGTTTAGAATGACGAATTTCCTTATGGGAAAAGGCTATTGGGAGTTCATTATAGGAAATGAAGAAGAACCAATTCTTCTTAATGTTCCCAATCAACAGGAAATGTAGGCATTTAAAGGATGGCATGAGAGAGCCAGAAAAGTTATGTACTTGCTGTCTATCAGTATTTCAGATTCTATGATTGTGCATATTCAGGATGCAAGTACACCAAAGGAGGCATGGGATACTTTGGCAAAAATGTACAGCACAAATACGTAAGCTAGGAAAATGCAGCTCAAGCAGGAGTTGCATAATCTATAGAGAGAAAATATGAGCATCAATGACTACCACATGAAGGTGAAGAAAATTACAGATGCACTTGTTTCCATTGGGTCACCAGTGGAAGATGATGATTTAGTTTCTATGACCTTGAATGGTCTAGGAAAGGATTATGCACAGTTCCGGACATCATGCGTGAAAAATTTCTTGATTTTGAGGAGTTGTTTGCTCTTCTAATTTCTGAGGAGCAGAGAAATGGTGGTGCATCTTCTTCAGGAGGAACTTCAAAAGAAAATGTCTTCTACTCAAATGCTGGAAGTGTTAGATATCAATGCTCTACTCTCATATAACTACACGGGAACCAGCTAACTCTACTTGTAAGCCCCCCATATGAGGAGAAGGCATTTGAGTAGCTCGGTTATCCGGTAGGTCCTGGTTTGGACACCAGATGGAGGCCATGTGTGGCCTGATGGCTGGATGGCTTTAGATAGAGTTGGCACACCGCTAACTATGCTACATGCAAGTGCGGGAAGGCATCCCTTGATTGACCGCACTGAGGGTAGAAGGAGCATTTCTCGAGGCAGCCCACTCTTGGGTTGCGGGGCCCGTTTGGAGCCTCAGATGATCTCGGATGGCTCTAGGTTGAACAATAACCGTAGGTCAATTGCTCAGTTTTGTGCACCGATTCTATCGTATGGTCAGTGGCCTATTTTGAGATTGACCCCCAGTCAACCGTTGGATGGACAAAAGAAATAGAGCCCAATCCGCCTTCACAGTCACCCTCATCCACATTTAAAACAACCGAACAACACAATCACAAGGTAAAAGGCATTCATTCAACATCCTTCTCTCTACACACCTTTTGATACAACTTGTGTTCTATTGTCTGCAGTGTTAGTGATTCCATCATGGTGTTAATTCAACATGTCACCATAGTGGAGGAGGCATGGATAGTCTTGAAAAATCAATACGAGACCACGAATCAGATGTGGATTTAGAATCTGGAGACAACTTGCGAACGAGAAGTTGTCTGAGTCTGAAGCAACAAAGAACTTCATCGCCAGGGTGAAGAATCTATGCAATCAGATGACTATGATTGGCATCACCATCACCAGCGAGAATCTAGCACGAAGGTGCATACGGATTCTCCCACCAAAGTACAACGGTCTTGTTACGGCACTAAATACATAGAACAGAAATCTGCCCCTCAACTTTGAGGATTTCAGTGCGATGCTTCTGGAGGAGGAGATGCATCAAAAGATGAGGACTGGAGAAGATTCGGCTTTCTGGACCAGATCAAAGAAGGTTAAGGGTAAGGACTCTGGTAACCCATCTTCTTCTGATGATAAAAAGAGAAAGAAGAAGATCAAGTGCTTCTATTGCAATAGGGCAGGGCACAAGCAGAATTGGTATACCTCTCTACAACCGGTAGGATTGGTATACCTCTCTACAGTCGATAGGGAATGACATCTTGGTAGCAGTCGGCAATGATGCAAAATGTCTGGAAAAAGGAAAAGGTACGATTGCTCTCAAGTCAGATGGAGTTGTAAAACAGTTGTCCAATGTTCTTTATGTGCCACATATCAAGAGGAACTTGTCCATTTTTGCAATCACGGATCGGGACCTCAAAGTTCAATTCAATAAAAATGGTGCACAGATTCTGGATCTTCAAGGGAAGGTCATTGGTAAAGGTACACGGTGCAACAACATTTACGAACTCTCAGCTTTCAGTGCTCGAGTGGTGTGAAGATAGTGGGAGAGAGGGAAGGAGTCTCACTTGCAGCTTTCTCACATACACAATGGAGGAATACACACAAAGGTGGAGGCTGAAAACAGTTTTCCTCTTCTTAGTTGTGAAAGCCAAAAAAACTCTAGTACAAAGAAATAGAAGAACCCTATATGTGGGTCTCATACCAAACTCAACTAACTAAGGTGGAATACTAACTGAGCCATGAACTAGTGTAGATAAGGATAGCTGTCATCCAGCTATTATTCATGGGTGGTGTACCAACCGCATCTGTAGCTAACAAGTTGGTGACATAAATGCACAACGGTCACCCTGGCATATCGCGAGTGGAGCTCGATATCTCAACACTCCCCCTCGAGCTCAATCCCAATTCCTGCACTCCAAGCAGGTCTCTGAACTTACGTAGCTTCTCTGTGCCCAATGCCTTCGTGAATATGTCAGCTACCTGATCCTCTGTGCTGACATAAACTAGATCAATAAGACTTAGAAAACCTTCTCCCACACACAGTGATAATGCACCTCAATGTGCTTTTTCTATCATGATAGACTGGGTTATTTGCCAAGTGTATACTGCTCATGTTGTCACAACAAATGACAACTGGCCCATTTGTAGACTGATGCATATCATAGAGTAGCTTATGCAACCAAGCTACCTCACATGCAGCCATTGCTACACCCCTGTACTTAGCCTCTGTGCTCGACAAGCAACTGTAGGCTGTTTATTGCTGCTCCAAGTGACTGCAACACTCCCAAAAGAGAACACATATCCACTGGTAGATCGTCTATCAGAAATACTACTAGCCCAATCAGCATCAGTGTATCCATGCAACTGTATCTGAACCCCAACCTCATAAAATAGTCCATACTGCAATGTGGACTTCACATACCTGAGTATGCGTCTAGCCACATCCAAATGCGGTTTCCTTGGAGCCTGCATAAACTGACTTACCAACCCAACAGCATAGCTCAAATCTGGCCTAGTAATAGTCATGTAAATCAAACTTCCTCCTATGCGTCTGTACGTAGTAGGGTCTTCCAGAAGCTCACCTGCATCTGCGCTCAGCTTCACATTCTGCTCCAAAGGAACTGAAATAGGCTTACAGCCTGTCATCCCATATTTGGACAGCATGTCCAGTCCATACTGCCTCTGCAAGAGCTGTATCCCACTTGGTGATCTAATCACCTCAATGCCCAAGAAATAACGCAGCTCTCCCAAATCCTTCATCTCAAACTTCTACCTCAATAGCATTTTCACATGAAGGATATCTTTATCACTATCACCTGTGATGATCAAATGATCAACATAAATGACAAGCAGCATAATCCCTTTCTCTGTTTTTCTCACATAGAGTGAGAAATCTGCCTTGGAAATCTGAAAGCCAATAGTGACAAGATATTGTCCTATCTTGTTAGACCATGCTCTAGGTGCTTGCTTCAAGCCATACAAGGCTTTCTTCAACCTGCAAACAAACTCAGGATGAATAGCATGAACATAACCTGCTGGCTGCTCCATAAAGACCTCTTCTTGCAAATCACCATGCAAGAAGGCATTCTTTACATCCATCTGATGTAAAGACCATCCCTTTGATGCAGCCATAGCAATGGCTGCACTTACGGTTGCCATCCTTGTAACCAGGCTAAAAGTTTCTTCATGATCAATGCCATATGTCTGTGCATACCCCTTGACAACTAATCTTGCCTTGTATCTATTCACAGAACCATCTGCATTGTGCTTGATCTTATAAACCCACTTATAACCAATTGCATTCTTGTCTTTAGGCAAAGTCACCAATTCCCATGTAGCATTTGCATCCAAGGCATCCATTTCTTCATCCATGGCTTTCTCCCATTTTTCATTTCCCATGGCTTGCTCAAAAGAAATGGGTTCTGGTTCCTGTATCACTTTGACCATATAGGCATAGTGAATGGCTATAAATCCATCATATTTTAGCCTATCCACAGGATACCTAACCCTGGTAGACCTATGCAAAATAGGCTCACTTCCAGGTGCTCTCAAAACATCCCTGGTCTTCCTTACTCCAGGTGTAATAACAGAAGGAATACCCAACTCATCATCAATGCTCTGCTCTGAGCCACTGGATTCACCATCCACATAAGAGTGACCTGCATTCACATCAAACATGGGCTGATCTACCTTCTCTTTTCCTTTTTGTGATACCTGCGTACCACTATCTGCATTGCTTTGAGGAGATTCTCCTGATCTCAATCTACCTGTCCATGGCGAAGTCTGTGAACCACTGCTAGAGGACACTGCAGGTCCACTGATATTTTGTGATTGCTGCTGTGAATTTTGTGCAGCATTACCATTTTGTGCATCTACATCAATCATCACATTTACTGGTTTATACCAGCTGCTCATCTCATCAAAAACAACATCTTTGCTCACTGTGAACTTACGTGTAGAAGTGTTATAGCATCTATACCCTTTCTGCTACAGAGAATAACCAATAAAGATGCACTTCTCAGCCTTTGGATCCAACTTGGACCTCAACTCGTCTGGCACATGAACATAGGCAATGCAACCAAAAATTTTCAAATGAGAAATGTCTGGTTTCCTACCAGTATACATCTCCTCTGGTGTCATGCCATGTATTGCTACAGTGGGAGTCCTGTTCATTATACAAACTGCTATAGCAACTCCTTCAGCCCAATAATAATCTGGTAGATCTTTTTCATTTAGCATGGCCCGAGATACCTCTCCAATATGCCTGTTTTTCCTTTCTACAATTCCATTTTGCTGTGGGGTATGATTGCATGAATATTGCTGCTTTATGCCATGCTCCTACAGGAACCTTGCAAATTCATTTGAGAGGTACTCTCCCCCTCCATCTGACCTTAGGCATTTTATTTGCAAGCTTGTTTCTTTTTCAACCATAGCTTTAAAAACTTTGAAGTGCCAAACACTTCACTTTTCTTTTTCATAAAATACACCCAAACTTTTCTGCTGTAGTCATCAATAAAGGTGACAAAGTAATGACAACCTCCAATAGATGCAGCTTTAGTAGTCCACACATCAGAGTGGATTAATTCCAATGGCTTCTTACTCTCTTGAACATGCTTAGGAAATGGTTTCCTTGCCTGTTTTCCAAATTGACAGGCTTCACACACCTTATTCATTTCTACAACCTTGAATTTAGGCAATCCTACAACAATATTTTGGGCCTGCATTGATTTAAGTCACTGTACATTAACATGACCAATGTGTTTATGCCAGATATCAATATCTGCAACTACACCGGTCCCATGTGCAAACATTGCTGCACTCAATTCAGGCATGTCCACATCCAGTGTAAACATCCTGCCCTTCTTCTTTCCTTTTGCTATCAAGCGACCATTATTTTTCATATCCTCAACAAAGCATCCATGACGATTGAATCTGACCTGCAAGCCCTGCTCAACCATTTGACCAACAAAAACCAAGTTCTTCATGATGTTCGGGACATGAAATACATCAGACAAGTATTTCTTTTTCCCATCCTGCATAGACAAAGGAATTTTGCCAATCTGCACAATAGGATGTGTAGTATCATCACTAGTCTCCACAAATCCTAGTTTTTCCATTTTCCTTGCATCCTGCATCCATTTAGCATGACCTGTCATGTGGTTTGACGCACCTGAGTCAACATACCACACATCATTTCTTTCTTCTGCACTTGTCACAGAATTTGTCATATGCTGTACCATAAACAAATGCTCATTTCTGTCATCACCCTGTCTACTAGAGGATGCATAATTGCCTTGCTGCAATTTTCCATTCATAATGTCATTCTGCTTTTTGTAGCAGTCTTTAGCCATATGCCCCATTTTATCACAATAGTAGCATTCAACATTGTTGTTTGCATTTTGGCCTCTCTGCCATCCACCACGACCTCTTTGGCTCCCCCTGCCTCTAGAGTTACCATGTCCTCCTGCATAGGACTGGTTTTCTTGAGTTTGCTGCATATTTTGATTTCTACCATCGCCTCCAGATTGGCCTCCTCTACCTCTGCCTCTACCCCTTCTAGCATTTGAGTAGAAGACAGTTTCTTTTGAAGTTCCTTCTGAAGAAGATGCACCACCATTTCTCTGCTCTTCAGAAATTAGAAGAGCAATCAACTCCTCAAAATCAGGAAATTTTTCACAGACGGCAATGGATGTCCGGAACTGTGCATAATCCTTTCCTAGACCATTCAAGGTCACAGAAACTAAATCGTCATCATCCAGTGGCGACCCAATGGAAGCAAGTGCATCCACAATTTTCTTCACCTTCATGTGGTAGTCATTGATGCTCATATTTTCTCTCTGCACATTGTGCAGCTCCTGCTTGAGCTCCTGCTTGAGCTGCATTTTCCTGGCCTGCGTATTTGTGCTGTACAATTTTGCCAAAGTATCCCATGCCACCTTTGGCATACTTGCATCCTGAATATGCACAATCATTGAATCTGAAATACTGATAGACAGCCAGTACATAACTTTTCTGGCTCTCTCATGCCATCCTTTAAATGCCTGCATTTCCTCTTGATTGGGAACATTAGGAAGAACTGGTTCTTCTTCATTTCCTGTAATGAACTCCCAGTAGCCTTTTCCCATAAGGAAATTTGTCATTCTAAACTTCCATGCTTGGAAGTTGGTCTTGTCAAGCTTTTCAGTGACAATCTGTGAAAGAGAATCAGACGCCATTACAGAACACTGCAAAATATTCTCTCACTGCAAAAAACACAGCTTTTGCCTCACCAGGGCAAATCCTCAAACCTGACGAAAGTGGTTTTTGACGACACAGTCACTTCCTAGTGATGATTTTGCATCAACATGCAATAAGGATGATTCTGCAACTCCTAATATCTCTGCGCACAGGCATACGATGCAATTTCTGCGGTAACTTTTCACCGACCTGCAGAACCGTGGTTGCACAGCAAAAATAGGGCCTTTTTCTGAGTGCCTGCGGAGAACTTCCGCCTCCAAAACGGACCTCGAATCAGAAAAATAAAGTTACCGAAGGCAAAGCCCTTGCCCGTAGCATATAATGCCCTCTCACCACACCGCGAAGGGCGTCTCAATATGAGACAGTGCACTCTTGCACTTCCGGCTGTGCTACCTGCAGAGATTTGCTCCCAAACTCGAAAAAGGAAAGCAACACTAGTCCTCTTACCAGGACACTGCGAACTTGGTTTGCTTTCTTGAGCTCCTTACCACGAACAAGGCTCTGATACCATGTGAAGCTAGTGGGAGAGAGGGAAGGAGTCTCACTTGCAGCTTTCTCACATACACAATGGGGGAATACACACAAAGGTGGAGGCTGAAAATAGTTTTCCTCTTCTTAGTTGTGAAAGCCAAAAGAACTCTAGTACAAAGAAATAGAAGAACCCTATATGTGGGTCTCAAACCAAACTCAACTAACTAAGGTGGCATACTAACTAAGCCACGAACTAGTGTAGATAAGGATAGCTGTCATTCGTGGGCGGTGTACCAACCACATCTGTAGCTAACAAGTTGGTGACATAAATGCACAACGGTCACCCTGGCATATCGCGAGTGGAGCTCGATATCTCAACAAGTGGATGTGAAGAACACTAAGCTGTGGCATGAGAGGTTTGGTCATCTAAACCTTAGTTCTTTGAAGGAGATGCATAAAAGTGGAATGATTGCAGACCTACCAGAAATTTCAGATCTGCCCGATGTATGTGAAGCTTGCATGATGAGCAAGCAGCATCAGCTTCCCTTTCCTAAAGAGGCCAGCAGGGCAAAGGCTCCTCTAGAGCTCATACACATGAACCTCTGCAAAAAAATGGATATGGAAGCTTTGGGTGGTTCCTACTACTACATGACGCTGATCGATGACTACAATAGAAGGATATGGATATACTTCCTAAAGACTAAAGACGAGGCTTTTAGTAGGTTCGAGGAATTGCATGTACTGGTCGAGAAAGAAATGGGGAGGAAGGTGAAGAAGTTGAGATCAGACAGAGGTGGAGAGTTCAAATTTGAAAGTTACTGCAAAAGTCATGGAATCAAGAGGCAGAAACCCCCGCCACATATACTACAGCAAAATGGAGTAGTAGAATGCAAGATGCATGTCATCTGCGAAATGGCCCGAAGTATGATGAAAGGGAAAGATTTGCCAAAGACTTTCTGGGCTGAAGCATGTAACACTACAGTTTACATCCTGAATCGTAGCTACACGAAGGCTGTGAATAGGATGACTCCACTGCAAGCCTTTTTTGGTAAGAAACCTTCAGCTGCACATTTCATAGCTTTTGGATGTGACTGTTTTGTGCATATACCTAATGCTACTAGGACCAAATGGGAACCGAAGAGCTAGAAGTGTATTTTCTTGGGCTACAGTGAAGAGGCGAAAGGTTACTGTCTTTATAACCCTATTACCAAGAAGGTAATTGTAAGTTGCGATGTGGTCTTCTCAGAACAGCCGCATCAATTGGAGGAGGATGCTTCCTTCCCAGACAACTAGGACCAGGATATCCATCTAGTACCACCACCAATGGCAGACCAAACTCCCCCAATGGTGCTTGGGAGGATTCAAGACAAAGAAGACGAAGAAGAGCTTACAGAACCACAATGGCAACGGCCATTCCCGAAGTGGGTAAAGCAGCTTTTGAATGGCAGAGAACCTCCAGCCATTAAGGAGGAACCATCCGAACACCACCGGTCCAAGAGATTAGAGGAGCAAAGAAGGGCGCAGGAACACTTGGTCAACTATGCTTTGATGACAGAAGTGATCCGTGCTGATGAACCCAAGTGTTTTGAAGAGGCACAGGGCGATGATAGGTGGATGGAGGCTATGTAGTCGGAGTATGGCTCCATAATGAAGAACAACACTTGGGACCTTGTGGATCGACCACCAAAACGCAAGGTAATCGGAACCAAGTGGGTGTACAAGACCAAGTACAAGTCCGATGGTACATTGGATAAGTACAAGTCCGATGGTACATTGGATAACTACAAGGCTCGGCTCATGGCGAAAGGATTTGCATACGTACATGGTTTTGATTATCAAGATACTTTTGCTCCCACAGCTCGACTAACCACAATTCATAGTGTTTTGGCTTTAGTTGCCCATGGAAGTTAGCCCGTGTTTCAGATGGATATGAAATTTGCCTTTCTGAATGGAGATCTCAAGGAGGAGGTATACATGGAACAACCACCAAGTTTTGAGATCCTTGGTTCAGAAGGTAAAGTTTGCAAACTGAAGAAGGCACTTTACGGGTTGAAACAGGCCCCATGAGCATGGTACCAATGAATTGATGCTTACTTTCTGCAAAATGGGTTCAGGAGGAGCCCATCTGATGCAAATTTGTATATCTTCAGAGAAGGAGGTAGGTGTATGATCGTGGTCCTTTATGTGGATGACCTTGTCATAACAGGGAACCATGAAGAGAAGATCTCGCAGACGAAGCATTTGCTAGGAAGAGAGTTTGAAATGGCAGACCTCGAACTGATGCATTTCTATTTGGGGATTGAAGTTTGGCAGGAGCCGAAATAGATCTTCATTTCACAGCTGAAGTATGCTGGAGAGATACTGAAGGCATTTGGCATGGCTGAGTGCAAGACAGTTGGTACCCCTATGGAGGTTGATGCAAAGCTCTCAAACGAGGATTCATCACCATTGGTGGACGAAGCAAAGTACAGAAGTCTTGTGGGCAGCTTGATTTACCTATGCAACACACGGCCGGACATCAGTTTTGAGAGTGGTGTACTAAGCAAGTTTTCCAATAAGCCCCAGGAGAACCATTGGAGGGCAGGGATGCAGGTGCTGAAATACATCAAAGGCACACTTGATTATGGCATCACCTATAGCAAGGGCAACATCTTGACCGGATTCTGTGACTCAGATTGGGCAGGAGACGTGGACAACAGGAGATCAGTGACAGGGTACTGTTTCTCACTTAGATCTAGAGTTGTGTCATTGGTCAGCAAGAAGCAACCCACAGTTGCTCTTTCTTCTATCGAGGCCGAGTACAAATCTACATGCTTTGCTTCTTGCGAGGCAGTGTGGTTGAGGAGGATTTTGGGGGACATGGGTGCAGTGCAAAATAAGCCTATGCAGTTATCATGTGACAATCAGAGTTGCATGGCGATTGCAAAGAACCCGGTGTTCCACGCTCGCACAAAACACATTGAGTTTCAATATCACTTTGTACGCGAGCTCATCATGGATGGATAGGTCGATTTGGTGTACTGTCTGACTACAGAGAGAGAATGCTGTGGACATCTTCACGAAGGCTCTTGGAAGAGACTTGCTGGAGAGGCATCTTCATCGACTTGGCATTGGGCCGAAAAAGTAAGTTCACTTGCGGGTGGACATTGAGGGGGGGTGTTAGATATTAATGTTCCACTCTCGTGTAACTATGTGGGAACCAACTAACTCTACTTGTAAGCCCCCCATATGAGGAGAAGGCATTTGAGTAGCTCGGTTATCCGTCGGTAGGTCCTGGTTTGGACACCAGATGGGGGCCATGTGTGGCCTGATGGCTAGACGGCTTCGGATAGAGTTGGCACACTACCAACTAGGCTACATGCAAGTGCGGGAAGGCATCCCTTGATTGACCGCACTGAGGGTAGATGGAGCATTTCTAAGGGCAGCCCACTCTCGGGTTGCGGGGCCTGTTTGGAGCCTCAGATGATCCTGGATGGCTCTGGGCCGAATGGGCACCATAGGTGAATTGCTCTATTTTGCACACCGGTTCTATCGTATGGTCAGTGACCTATTTCGGGGCTGACCCCCAGTCGACCATTTTGGGTGGACTGGGTCGGTCACCCAATTGAGCCTAACTGACTACGACTGGTGGCTATATAAGAGCAAGCCCGTGAAGCCCATTTCATCACTGGCTACAACAACCCTGATTCCTTACCATCCAGCCTCTGTCTTAGCCTCTGTCTTCTACTGTTTCCAGCACACCATCAAAGCTTCTTTCACAGGAGTGCATGGTTGGGAGGCAGCGCCATCTATTGTATCACTTCTATAGTAATTTGATTTTTCATTCTCCATACTATCTTGTTTTCTCTCTTGCATACGAGATCCTGTTATCTCTTGAGCACAGACGTTGTATTATTTTCTTACAGGAAGAGGTAAGAGTAGAGGTAGAGCAGGCCGATCTGGAGGCTGTGGTAGAAATCATAATATGTAGCAAACTCAAGAAAACCAGTCCTATGGAGGAGGACGTGGTAACTCTAGAGGTAGGGGGACCCAAAGAGGTCGTGGTGGATGGCAGAGAGGCCAAAATGCAAATAGCAATGTTGAATGCTACTATTGTGGTAAAATGGGTCATATGGCTAAAGACTGCTATAAAAAGCAGAATGACATCATGAATGGAAAATTGCAGCAAGGGGATTATGCATCTTCTAGTAGACAGGGTGATGACAGACATGAGCATCTGTGTATGGTGCAGCACATGACCAATTCTATGACAAGTGCAAAAGAAAGCAATGATGTGTGGTATGTTGACTCAGGTGCATCAAACCACATGACAGGTCATGCGGAATGGATGCAGGATGTAAGGAAAATGGAAAGACCAGGATTTGTGATGATACTGCTCATCCTATTGTGCAGATTGGTAAAATTCCTTTGTCTATCCAGGATGGAAAAAAGAATTACCCGGCTGATGTATTCCATGTCCCGAATATCACCAAGAACTTGGTTTCTATTGGTCAAATGGTTCAGCAGTGCTTGCAGTTCAGATTTAATCCTCATGGATGCTTTGTTAAGGACATGAAAAATAACGGTCGCTTGATAGCAAAAGGAAAGAAGAAGGGCAAGATGATTATGTTGGATGTGGACATGCCCGAATTGAGTGCAACAATGTTTGCACATGGGACCGGTGTAGTTGCAGATATTGATATATGGCATAAACGCATTGGTCATGTTAATGTACAATGACTTAAATCAATGTAGGCCCAAAATATTGTTGCAAGATTGCCTAAATTCAAGGTTGTAGAAATGCATAAGGTATGTGAAGCCTGTCAATTTGGAAAACAGGCAAGGAAACCATTTCCTAGACATGTTCAAGAGAGTAAGAAGCCATTGGAATTAATCCACTCTGATGTGTGGACTACTAATGCTGCATCTATTGGAGGCTGTCATTATTTTGTCACTTTTATTGATGACTACAGCAGAAAAGTTTGGGTGTATTTTATGAAAAAGAAAAGTGAAGTGTTTGGGCATTTCAAAGCCTTTAAAGCTATGGTTGAAAAAGAAATAGGCCTACAAATAAAATGCCTAATGTCAGATGGAGGGGGAGAGTACCTCTCAAATGAGTTTTCAAGGTTCCTGCAGGAGCATGGCATAAAGCAGCAATATTCATGCACTCACCCCCCATAGCAAAATGGACTTGTAGAAAGGAAAAACAGGCATATTGGAGAGGTATCTCGGGCCATGCTAAATGAAAAAGACCTACCAGATTATTATTGGGCTGAAGCAGTTGCTACAGCAGTTTACATAATAAACAGGACTCCCACTGCAGTAATACATGGCATGACGCCAGAGGAGATGTATACTAGTAGAAAACCAAATATCTCTCATTTGAAAATTTTTGGTTGCATTGCCTATGTTTTTGTGCCAGATGAGTTGAGGTCCAAGTTGGATCCAAAAGATGAGAAGTGCATCTTTATTGGTTATTCTCTGCAGCAGAAAGGGTATAGATGCTATAACCCTTCTACTCATAAGTTTAAAATGAGCAGAGATGTTGTTTTTGATGAGATGAGTAGCTGGTATAAACTAGTAAATGTGATTGATGATGTAGATGCACAAAATGGTAATGTTGCATAAAATTCACAGCAGTAATCACAAAATATTAGTGGACCTGCAGTGTCCTCCAGCAGTGGTTCACATACTTTGCCATGGATAGGCAGATTGAGATAAGGAGAATCTCCTCAAAGCAATGCAGATAGTGGTATGCAGGTATCACGAAAAGGAAAAGAGAAGGTAGATCAGCCCATGTTTGATGTGAATGCAGGTCACTCTTATGTGGATGGTGAATCCAGTGGCTCATAATAGAGCATTGATGTTGAGTTGGGTATTCCTTTTGTTGTTACACCTGGAGTAAGAAAGACTAGGGATGATTTGAGAGCACCTAGAAGTGAGCCTATTTGGCACAGGTCTACCAGAGCTAGGTATCGTGTGGATAGGCTGAAATATGATGGATTTACAACCATTCACTATGCCTATATGGTCAAAGTGATACAGGAACTAGAACCCACTTCCTTTGAGCAAGCCATGGGAAAAGAAAAATGGGAGAAAGCCATGGATGAAGAAATGGATGCCTTGGAAGCAAATGCTACATGGGAATTGGTGCCTTTGCCTAAAGACAAGAATGCAATTGGCTATAAGTGGGTTTATAAGGTGAAGCACAATGCAGATGGTTCTGTGAACAGATACAAGGCAAGATTAGTTGTCAAGGGGTATGCATAGACATATGGCATTGATTATGAAGAAACATTCAGTCTGGTTGCAAGGATGGCAATCGTAAGAGCAGTCATTGCTATGGCTACATCAAAGGGATGGTCTTTACATCAAATGGATGTAAAGAATGCCTTCTTGCATGATGGTGATTTGCAAGAAGAGGTCTTTATGGAGCAGCCACTAGGTTATGTTCATGTTGTTCATCCTGAGTTTGTTTGCAGGTTGAAGAAAGCATTGTATGGCTTGAAGCAAGTACCTAGAGCATGGTCTGACAAGATAGGACAGTATCTTGTCACTATTGGCTTTTAGATTTCCAAGGCAGATTTCTCACTTTATGTGAGAAAAATAGAGAAAGGTATTATGCTGCTTGTCATTTATGTTGATGATTTGATCATCACAGGTGATAGTGATGAAGATATCCTTCATGTGAAAATGCTATTGAAACAAAAGTTTGAGATGAAGGATTTGGGAGAGTTGTGTTATTTCTTGAGTATTGAGGTGATTAGATCACCAAGTGGGATACGGCTCTTGCAGAGGCAGTATGGATCGGACATGCTGTCCAAATATGGGATGACAGGCTGTAAGCCTATTTTTCAGTTCCTTTGGAGCAGAATGTGAAGCTGAGCGCAAATGCAGGTGAGCTTCTGGAAGACCCTACTATGTATAGACGCATAGTAGGAAGTTTGATTTATATGACTATTACTAGGCTAGATTTGAGCTATGATGTTGGATTGGTAAGTTAGTTTATGGAGGCTTTAAGGAAACTGCATTTGGATGCAGCTAGACGCATACTCAGGTTTGTGAAGTCCACATTGCAGTATGGATTATTTTATGAGACTGGCGTTCAGATACAATTGCATGGATACATTGATGTTGATTGGGCTAGTAGTATTTCTGATAGATGATCTACTAGTGGATATGTGTTCTCTTTTGGGAGTGCTGCAATCACTTGGAGCAGCAAGAAACAGCCAACAGTTGCCTTATCGAGACAGAGGCTGAGTACAAGGGTGCAGCAATGGCTGTATGTGAGGTAGCTTGGTTGCATAAGCTACTTTATGATATGCATCAGTCTACAGATGGGCCAGTTGTCATTTATTGTAACTATAGGAGTAGTATACACTTGGCAAATAACCCAGACTATCATGCTAGAATAAAGCACATTGAGGTGCATTATCACAATGTGCGTGAGAAGGTTTTACTACGTCTTATTGATCTAGTTTATGTTAGCACAGAGGATCAAGTAGCTGACATATTTACGAAGGTATTGGGCATAGAGAAGCTGCGCAAGTTCAGAGACCTACTTGGTGTGCAAGAATTGGAATTGAGCTTGAGGGGGAGTGTTGAGATATCCAGTTCCACTCGTGATATGCCAGGGTGACCATTGCGCAGTTATGTCATCGACTTGTTAGCTGCAGATGTGGTTGGTACACCGCCCATGAATAATAGCTGGATGACATCTATCCTTATGTACTCTAGTTCATGGCTCAGTTAGTATGCCACCTTAGTTATCTGAGTTTGGTTTGAGACCCACATATAGGGTTCTTCTATTTCTTTGTACTAGAGTTCTTTTTGGCTTTCACAACTAAGAAGAGGAAATCTATTTTCAGCCTCCACCTTTGTGTGTATTCCCCCATTGTGTATGTGAGAAAGCCGCAAGTGATACTCCTTCCTTCTTTCCCACTATCTTCACATCCTATACCACCAGAGCCTGTCCATGAGGAACCTTAAACATGCCATCTTGTGATATGCCATGTATATGGCGGGAGTCTCAGCCAAGCCAGAGCCCTTGGCCTCTCTTTTATAGAAGAACATCCTGCTATAAATAGCATCCCACTATAAATAGCATTCCTAATTAGATATAGACAGTTGGCCCTTTGCTACTACGCAAGTCCTCTAGACCCACATTAGCTACTAGGCTTAATCCCAAGCTCCCCTAAATACGATGCTTCCCATGGAAGCGAAAAAGTAAAATCAAACTCTGCCCCTTAGATTGAGCTATCAATTTCTTCCATGACCGATCAATCAATGGTAAGCTCCAACTAATCTCTCCATCTTTGATATCCTTCTCATGAAAGATAACAACAACAGAGCTCTCAATCCAAACAAGGTTACCTTCTGGTCATATACTCAAAAAAATCTCATTTCCCAAATCCATAGAGTTACGTATCGTGACTCGAACATTGTTACAATCTTTGTACCTAAGAGATACTATAACATCAACATACTCCCTTTTCATAACCATGAAGTATCCATATATATCTGTTTATCCTCATCTTGGGTGGTACTTCCCTAGAGAAAACTCTCTCTCTCCCCTAAGAATACTCACTCTATCATGCGTCAACCGTGTCCCCTCCCATAGACATTGCATAATTAGTGCCAGATGGTCCTTCTCCACCTTCCTACCAGGCTTTCCATTCAATTTCCCACCCCTTGGTTACCATGTGTACTCTTTTGATTGTACAGTCCCATCTCAGGCAAGGGTCCGCCGTGATCTCATTCCTAGCATCCAGCCATGCTTTTCTTATATCCTCACCGAACTTGTAATTAGATAGGAATCGTTTACAAAATTTGAATGGAACATCCATTGACCTCCCACCTACGAATTGGGATGCATAATTTCCATAGATCAAGATGTGATTGAACACCTTGGAAAGCAACAGGCATTTGCACTTCATCGGCCCCTTCATCTACCATCCCTCTTCAGTACTGTAGAATCGATCCAGATGACTAGTCCTAAACTCCTACCCACTCCTATTGTTCCACATAAAGTTGTCTAGCCCAACTGGGTCGAGGTCCATGTAGTCTACCATACACTTCGCTAAACATAGCTCCATCTATTCATCCTTTTCTGAGCCAATGAGACCCATGGTTGGATGTGATATATGTGAGGATTTCTCTGTAAAGTTCTATTCTCCTGCAAAAGTGATCCATGAACCCATGGACATCAACAAATCAAGTTGTTTCCAGTAGTCTCCTCGTGCTTGAGAGTCGTTAGGTGCATAAACACTACACACTCCGAAGTCAAAACCACCTATAACCCAAACACCTACTACCCACCTGTCTACATCTTAGAAAGCTTCTCTAGAGTTCAAGGTAGCATAGATATGAAACATCCAACTTAAATTGTGATAACTTTAAGTTTTTTAATTACCAGGGAAACAATCCACCAAGCCCTGCTTCGTCCTCCTGTTGCCTAATAGACTTCAGGAGAACCAGTTGGCCATCGTAGAATGCCATCCTATGCTATCCAGAGATTACAGAAAAAGTATCACTGTTGGATATCCTATACCAAAAAGGCTATGCACAATAATCCCTCCTACCACACGACCATCCAAGACTTAGGATCCATCAACTAGGAATATCAATGTTCTTATTAAGGTACAGACTAATGACTCTTGAGCCTTGGTTTGAAACAATGGAATTCCCTGCTTGGACCTTCTTTAAAATAAACAATGGAGATCCCTACTTGGACCTTCTTTAGATTCCCTCCTGTCATAGGACTAGTGAACCCTTGATCTGAAACAATGGAGCTACCTACTTAGAACTTTGTTAAATTGACCCCATTATCTAGTCATACATGGCTTTCTCAGGTATAAAACTTAGTCCTCATCTAGGAGAATATGATTAAATCAGAGTGATAAATCCATCTTCAATCACCATCTCTACCTTGATGTGGCTATATCTCACGCATGTGTCATGATCCCATACAAATAGGACTGTGAAAGAAACAAACAAAAGTCCAATCCCATCCTGACTTAATAGTCTCAGTAAATGTAAGATGCACAAAAACCTTCGACCTCTTCTGAAATCCATTGAGGACCATAATCGAACAACCTTGCTTGGACTTTGCTCAAATACTTCTTATATTCTTTCGATCTCTTGCATCTATGAAACCAAAAAAAGGGGAGGGGCTTAGCAGCCCCCTAGAGTCTGTGCTAGCGCAGACTCCGTGTTGAGATATCAAGCTCTATCCCCGACATATCTCCTGGATGACAGGCAACAGGCATGAATCTGCAACTCCCAATATCTCTGCACATAGGCATACGATGCAATTTCTGTGGCACCTTTCCACCGACTAGCCGCGCGGTGGTCGCACAACAAAAACAGGGCCTTTTTTCGAGTGCCTGCGAAGAACTTCCGCCTTCAAAACGGGCCCCGAAACGGCCTCAAATCAGAAAAATAAAGTCAGCCACCGCGCGCAACAAAAACAGGGCCTTTTTTCGAGTGCTGCGAAGAACTTCCGCCTTCAAAACGGGCCCCGAAACGGCCTCAAATCAGAAAAATAAAGTCAGCCAAATAAAGTCAGCCCTGGCTGACTTTATTTTTCTGATTTGAGGCCGTTTCGGGGCCCGTTTTGAAGGCGGAAGTTCTTCGCAGCACTCGAAAAAAGGCCCTGTTTTTGTTGTGCGACCACCGCGCGGCTAGTCGGTGGAAAGGTGCCACAGAAATTGCATCGTATGCCTATGTGCAGAGATATTGGGAGTTGCAGATTCATGCCTGTTGCCTGTTGATGCAAAATCGTCACTAGGAAGTGACTGTGTGGTGAAATACCACTTTCGTCAGTGTTGCAGATCTGCCCCTGTGAGGCTCTTTGCAGAAGTTTTGCTATTTGCCCTTCTGAGGCATTTGCTGTGTTTACAGGTTGCTGTTGCAATTCGTGATTTGTAAAATGTCTGAGAATCTGTCTACCATTGTCAGTGAGAAGCTTGACAAGAACAACTTCCAAGCATGGAAGTTCAGGATGACAAACTTCTTTATGGGAAAGGGAGTTTGGGATTACATCAGTGGTGAAACTGCAGAACCAGTTTTGGGTGCTGCTCCCACTCCTGCTGAATTGAAGGCCTTTAAAGAATGGCATGAAAAAGCCAGAAAATGCCTGTATTGGCTGTCCGTTAGCATTTCAGATTCTATGATTGTGCATATACAGGATCTAGAGACGCCTAAGGAGGCATGGGATACATTGGTGAAGCTGTATAGCACAAATACCAAAGCACGAAAGATGCAGCTAAAGCAGGAGTTGCACAATGTGCAAAGGAAAAATCTGAATATAAATGAGTATTCCTTGAAGGTGAAAGGCCTTGCAGATTCTCTTGCCTCCATTGGAGCACCTGTTGATGATGAGGACTTAGTGTCCGTGACCTTGAATGGTCTTGGGAAAGATTATGCACAGTTTCGGACATCCATTGGAGTCCGTGAAACATTTTCTGATTTTCAGGAACTTATTGCTCTCTTGCTGAGTGAAGAGCAAAGGAATGGTGGTTCAGCCACCTCAACTTCTCAAGAGACTGCTTTCTACTCGAATACAGGTAGAGGCAGAGGTAGAGGAAGAGGCCGTTTTGGTGGCCGTGCAGGAAATCAGAACCAGCAGCAACAACAGGAAAACCAGTCCTATGGAGGAGGACGTGGTAGTTCTAGAGGCAGGGGGAGCCAAAGAGGCCGTGGTTCATGGCAAAGGAACCAGCAAGTAAATAGCAACACAGAATGCTATTATTGTGGAAAGCCTGGACACAAGGAGAATACATGCTATAAAAAGCAGAATGACATCAAAAGTGGGAAGTTGCAGCAAAGCAACTATGCATCATCAAGTGGGCATGGTGACGACAGAAATGAGCACCTTTTTGTGATGCAGCATATGGTTAACTCCATGTCAGGAGATGCTGCAGCTTGCAATGATGTTTGGTATGTTGATTCAGGTGCCTCTAACCACATGACCAGTCATGGTGAGTGGTTTCATGATGTTAGAAATTTGGATAAGCCAGGTTATGTTGAAACAGGTGATGATACTGCGCATCCAATTACGCAGGTTGGTAAAGTGCCATTGGCTATGCAGGATGGCAAAACAAAGTACTTGGCAGATGTACTTCATGTTCCAAAAATCACTAAGAACCTGGTTTCAGTTGGCCAGATGGTTGAGCAAGGTCTGCAGGTTAGATTTAATCCTGATGGATGCTTTGTTGAGGACCTGAAAAATAAGTGCCGCTTGGTTGCAAAAGGCAACAAAAATGGCAGAATGTTCACCTTGGATGTTGATATGCCTGAGGTGAAAGCTGCTATGTTTGCGCATGGGAGAGGTGTCATTGCAGATATTGAGATATGGCACAAGCGCATTGGGCACGTGAATATACAAAGGCTGAAATCTATGCAAACGAAAAACATTGTTGCAGGTTTGCCTAAATTCAGAGTTGAGGGAATGCAAAAGGTATGTGAAGCATGCCAAATGGGTAAGCAGGCCAGACATGCATTTCCCAAAAATGCTAAGGTGAGCAAAAGACCTTTGGAAGTGATCCATTCAGATGTTTGGACAACCAAAGCTGCTTCTATTGGTGGATGCCATTATTAGGTGACGTTTATTGATGACTACACTAGGAAGGTGTGGATTTATTTTATGAAGCACAAAAGTGAAGTGTTCAGCCATTTCAAGGCTTTTAAGGCCATGGTTGAAAAAGAGAAAGGTGTGCATATTAAAGTGCTAAGATCTGATGGAGGGGGAGAGTACTTTTCTGAAGAATTTTGTGAATATCTGAAAGAACAGGGAATTCAAAGGAAGTACTCATGCAGGTCTACCCCTCAGCAGAATGGGGTTGCAGAAAGGAAGAACAGGCATATTGCAGAAGTAGGACGGGCGATCCTAAATGAGAAAAACATGCCTGATTATTTTTGGGCTGAAGCAGTAGCAACTGCTTTTTATATTATGAACAGAACCCCCACTGCAGCTGTCCATGGCATGACGCCTGAAGAAATGTATACAGGTCAAAAACCAGATATTTCTCACTTGAAGGTATTTGGTTGCATAGCTTATGTTCATGTTCCTGATGAGAAGAGAACAAAGCTGGATCCAAAGGCAGAAAAATGCATCTTCATTGGATATGCTCAACACCAGAAAGGGTATCGCTGTTATAACCCTTCCACCCGCAAAATGCAAGTGAGCAGAGATGTTGTTTTTGATGAAATGAGCAGCTGGTATGTACCAACTGTTATGGTAGGAGATGCAGATGCAGGAAATGGGAATGCTGCAATAAATGCAGAGCAGCAATCTCAAGCCTTGAGTGGACCCAGAGAGTCCTCTACTAGTGGATCTAATGCATGGACAGGGAGATTGAGATCTAGTGAATCGTCACATGGCAGTCCTGATAGTGTTGTGCAGGTATCACATAAGGGAAAAGAAAAAGTGGACCATACTCCAGTGTTTGATGTGTCTGCTGGTAGCTCTCATGTTGATGGAGAGTCAAGCAGCTCTGAAATGAGCCTTGATGAGGAACTTGGGATTCCTTCTGTTGTTACACCTAGTGCAAGGAAAAGCAGGCATGATTTAAAGACTCCTGCAACTGATCCAGTTGTACGGAGGTCCACTCGTATTAAGTATCCAGTTGACAGGCTAAGATATGATGGGTATACAGCACATCACTATGCTTATATGGTCAAGGTTCTAGAGGAGCCAGAGCCCACATGTTTTGAGGATGCAGTAGGACATAAAAATTGGGAAGCAGCTATGGATGAAGAGATGGCTGCCTTGGATGCAAACCACACTTGGGATTTGATGCCTTTGCCTCATGATAAGAAGGCTATTGGCTGCAAGTGGGTTTACAAAGTAAAGCACAATGCTGATGGGTCTGTTAGTAGGTACAAGGCAAGATTGGTTGCCAAAGGTTTTGCACAGACATATGGAATTGACTATGAGGAAACTTTCAGCCCAGTTGCAAGGATGGCAACCGTGAGAGCAGTAATTGCTATGGCTGCTGCAAAGGGATGGTCTTTGCATCAGATGGATGTGAAAAATGCCTTCTTGCATGGTGATTTGCAGGAAGAGGTTTATATGATGCAGCCAGAAGGTTATGAGGATAAGTCACACCCTGATTTTGTATGCAGGTTGCGCAAAGCCTTGTATGGCTTAAAACAGGCGCCGAGGGCATGGTCAGACAAGATAGGGCAATATCTTGTCACTATTGGATTTCAGATTTCCAATTCAGATTTTTCACTTTATGTGAAAAGGACAAACAGAGGGATTGTGCTTATAGTCATCTATGTTGATGACTTGATTATTACAGGTGATAGTGATGCAGACATTAATGAAGTGAAGCTGCTGTTGAAGCAAAAATTTGAGATGAAGGATTTGGGAGAGCTGCGTTACTTCTTGGGCATTGAGGTTATTAGATCCCCGAGTGGGATATGGCTGTTGCAAAGGCAATACGGTTTGGACATGCTGTCCAAATATGGGATGATAGGCTGTAAGCCTATCTCTGTTCCATTGGAGCAGAATGTGAAGCTCAATGCAGAGTCAGGTGAGCTTCTTGAAGATATTACTATGTACAGGCGCATAGTAGGTAGCTTGATTTACATGACTATAACCAGACCAGATTTGAGCTATGCTGTGGGGCTGGTGAGTCAGTTTATGCAGGCACCAAGGAAGCCACATTTGGATACGGCTAGGCGCATACTGCGGTATGTGAAGTCCACATTGCATTATGGACTGTTTTATGAAGCTGGGTGTGCATTACAGGTACATGGATACACAGATGCTGACTGGGCTGGTAGTGTCTCAGACAGGAGATCTACTAGTGGTTTTATGTTTTCCCTTGGGAGTGGTGCCATCAGTTGGAGCAGCAAGAAGCAGCCAACAATTGCCTTGTCGAGCACAGAGGCTGAGTACAGGGGTGCAGCAATGGCTGCATGTGAGGTAGCTTGGTTACGGAAGCTACTTGCAGATATGGGACAGTCAGTTCATGCAGCAGTTGTCATTCATTGTGACAACATTAGCAGCATCATGCTTGCTAATAACCCAGTTTATCATGCTAGAACGAAGCACATTGAGGTGCATTATCACTTTGTGAGAGAGAAGGTTCTAGCTGGTGAGATTGATCTTGTCTATGTCAGCACTGAGGAGCAGGTGGCTGATATTTTTACGAAGGCATTGGGTACCGAGAAGCTTCGCAGATTTAGGAGCTTGCTTGGTGTACGTGAGATGGATTTGAGCTTGAGGGGGAGTGTTGAGATATCAAGCTCTATCCCCGACATATCTCCTGGATGACTATCATTTATGTCACCGCCTATGTTAGTTGTACTTGTGGTGTAGTTAGACTACCACGTATGTTTTGGTTTGGGTTCACATATGAACCACGTTTTCTAGGTTTTGACATATAGGGTATTTCCCTCTTCTATTGTATTGTTGTTGTGTGCAAAAGTGAAGAAAGGCTTCACCCTCCAACCTTGTGTCCTCTCTCTTTTGTGTGTTGTGAAGAAAGCTGAACTTGAGTCTCCTATCTCTCTCCCTTATTCTTTACACTCCGGGGGGCTCAACGACTCTGAGGGGCTGCTGAGCCCACCCCTTTTCTTTCATACAAGTTGCTGAGAGAATTCAGAGAGAATTCAAATCTTGTCTGAGTGCAAGGCCCATTTGAAAATTCTTGAATCAAACCTATCTGAGTGCAATCAATTTTCTTATATTCTTTGGAGTAAATCCCTAAATAGATCACACGATAGTGCGATCTCTGGCATCCTTAGTGCATGCATTCAAAGGATGAAAGTCCACACAAACCCGCCACTTATTTCCTTTCTTGTGTGAAAACTACAGGAGATATCCATTCTGAATCATCAACAGGAAAGATGAATCCTGCCTCAAGTAGATGTTGTGGGGGTTAAAGGTCACTGTGCCTTCACCCCAGTTATGTACAATACTCAAACACATATATAAATGAATGAAAAAGAAGATTAGGGTGGTTCTGCACCCACCAAAACTTGTGTGGCTCTCTGTTTCTCTCTCTCCTTCTTCCGTTCTTGCTTCCGTTGAGAGCACTCTCAACTGGTATCAGAGCCCGGGTGATCTACCTGAGCATGTGTGAATGCTTGGAAGCTCAGCAGCTCTGTGGGAGGAAGGAGAAGCTCTGTGGGAAGCTTTGTGGGTGACTTTACTTGCATCCGAGTGTGCAGAGACCTTGGAGGAACCTTTGGAAAAGTCACTTTGGCTTTGCGAAGTGGTTTTGAGAGCCTGTTAAGAGCTTTCAAAGAAAAAGTCGTTTTTTGAGCTTTTCCCTGTTTCGTTCGATGACAGAGACTCTGTATTGACTTGTAGAGGCAACTATTGCTTGCTTTTGGTGTCCACATTACTTCAGGAGCCTGGAAACACCTTCATTCCTGAATCTGGGATCATTTCATTGGATTTCTGAGTCACTGTGTCAGTTCTTGCGTTTTTTGCCCGGGTGTTGGAACTCAAGTTTGGAGCAACCATTTGCAGATCTGTCAGTTCCGGTGGACTCAAGAGGTCCTAAAACTTCTATGTTGCTCATCATTCGCACTCTAGTAGAGTTTACAAACAGCTTTGTTTCAAAAAACGTTTTTCAGTCCGTGTGTTGGACCCAGTGATTGAGACCATGGTTTCCAAAACCGTCTGTCCCATTGCGTTCCGGACGCCCAAAAAACCCCTACCTATCAGTTCTTGCGTGATTCGATGGAGGATTTTCAGAGTTATAAATCTCTGTGTATTCGATTTCGTCTCTCTGTTATGCATTTTTCATACTAAGGTTTTGAAACCTTAGATTTATGCCACATGGCAGTGGATAAGTGTTGACTCCCATTTCTCACTCATCGGTTGGGATTTTGGAGTTCTGGCAGAAGAGAGATATTTGCATATTTTCTTGCTGAGTCCGATTATCCAATGGCGCCCATGTTTTGCAGCATCTCAGGTTCTATTTTCAGTAGCGCTCATTACCGTGGGACTATCATTTCTTGAGCATACCTTATGCAGATCACTCTGGTTGCAGTTTGAGCAGTGTGCGCTCATTCATGGTATGCGTTGGGTTGCAATGGATGATTTATAGGCCATTTGGATGCATTGCGGTCCTTGTTGGATGCATTGGTAGGCCTAAATTGCCTTATGGGATGCTATTTTTTTATGGACGCTTTGCACATGGATGCTATTTTATGCTGAGGGACAGCTTTGACACATTGTTGGTGATGCACTGATAGTGCTATGCTCTCTTGGATGAGATAAAATTGATGTATATGCCAGTGGACGGTGTTTATGCTTGAGTCATTTGGCACTTATTGGCATTTTCTTTTGGGCCAGATTTGCTCATATGGATGCATAGTATATGCACATGAGTCAGATGCATCTTTTGATGCTTTGAGCTTTGAGTCTTTTGTGATATTTCAGTCTATTGTGGCATACACATTTGGGTGCACCTGGTATTTGGTGTGATTCTCTCTTGCAGGGACTAGCATTTGGGATTTTGTTTCATTTGCATCATGGCATCCTCTTCCATGCCTGAAAAGGAGTTTTTCAGCATTAAAAAGTTTGATGGGACAAACTTTTCTTTGTGGAAAGAACAAATAAGGGATGTGCTTATTCAAAAGAAGCAGATCAAACCCTTGGCAGGGATTGAAGCTAAGCCTGCAAATATGTCTGAGGATGATTGGAATGAGTTGGATGCATTAGCAAAGTCTACTATTAGACTTCATCTTGCAGAGTCAGTTTATTTCACAGTAGTAAATGAGCAGACTACGGAAGATTTGTGGAAGAAACTGTGTGCCACTTATGAGAAGGAAACTGCCTCTAATAAAGTTTACCTCATGAAGAGGTTGTTTGAGCTGCAGATGAAGAAAGGGGTCTCCATTGCTTCTCACTTGAATGAATTCAATATTATTTTCAGCCAGCTTCAGGCTCAGAAAATGAATTTTGATGTGGAGACTAAGGCAATATTTCTCTTATGTTCATTGCCATCCTCATGGGATACCTTTCGTACAGCTGTCAGTAACTCTGCACCTGGTGGAGTACTGAAATTTGATGATGTTGTGGGTAGCTTGTTGGCCGAGGAGATTAGACGGAAGTCTATGGATGGCAACAAGCAGGATGCAGCCTTAAATGTGCAAAGGGGTAGATCACAGTTCAGGGGGAAGTCCCAAGAAAGAGTGAAGTCACGTAGCAAATCCAAGGCACGGAACATTGAGTGTTACCATTGTGGCAAGAAGGGCCATATGAAAAAGGATTGCTACAAGCTAAAAAGAGAGCAAAAGGATGAGAAAAAGAATGCAAATTGGGGTGCAAATCAAAAGGAAGAGAGTCCAAGGGAGGACAAAGGAAAAGTGAAGATCGAGGAGATCAATGCAGTCACACATGATGGTGACAATGACATTCTCTTCATGTCTAGTTTATCTGCAGAGTTGCTTACCACTTCAGATGATGCATATTCCCAGGATTGATTTTGGATTCTGGTGCTTCATTCCATGTTACTCCCCATAGGGAATGGTTCTCCACTTATGATAGTGGAAAGACAGGTTGTGTGCATCTTGGAAATGACTATGCATGTGACATAGTGGGAGCAGGTGACATAAAGTTTTCTTTTGCAAATGGGTCTGCATTTGTTTTGAAACATGTGAGACATGTGCCTATGTTGACCAAGAGTCTTATTTCCGTGGGTCAGCTAGATGATGCTGCTTTTCACACCACTTTTGGCTTTCAAAGTTGGAAAATTTAGAAGGGCTCTATGCTTTTGGCTAGGGGTGCCAAGTGTGGGACTTTGTATCCCTTACATGTATCAGGGGTATTTGATCATGTTGTTGCAATAACCGAGCAGCCAAGCACTTCTTTGTGGCATTGCAGGTTGGGGCACATGAGCCAGAATGGAATGAAACTCTTATGCCGTTTGCGTTATGTACCGCATTTGAGCTTCTCTGATTTTGAATTTTGTGAGCATTGTCTCTATGGGAAGCAGACTAAATCTGCCCATAAAAGAAGGGGAAAGAAAGAGTTTGAAAAGCTTGATTTAGTGATTCAAATGTATGTGGTCCCATGCCTACACAGTCATTAGGTGGGGCTGATTACTATGTGACATTCATCGATGATGCAACTAGGAAAGTGTGGGCTTATGCTATAGCTCGGAAGAGTGATGTGTTCCAGGTATTTCAAAAATGGCTGGCCTTGGTTGAGAATCAGTCAGGTAGAACGCCTAAATGCCTACAGACTGACAATGGTGGAGAGTATCTCTCTCATGACTTTCAACATTTTTGTGATACACGTGGGATTAAGAGGGAGCTCACATCCCCTCGTACTCCAGAGAAAAATCCAGTTGCAGAAAAGATGAACCGTACCATTCAAGAAAGGTTACAATGCATGCTTTCCAATGCAAGTCTTTCTGAGACTGCTCAGACCTGTGAATAGCTTGTTGAAAAGAGACATGGAAAGTCATCTAACATAGCCAAGTACTAGAGCTTCTCACTATTTGATAGAGAATCACAAGGAAGCTCTTCATTACATTGGTGTCATTTAGTGTGCTCCACATCCTCCACATGAAGTGTCTCTACAGGATCTTCTTACACCACCACTTTATTCCTTCTTGACTCATCCCGATTAGCACCAAGACAAAGACCAAAGGCCACTCCTTCGACCTCACCCTCTGAGTTGGACTCCTCGGAGCTACACCCTATCTCTTCTTCTTCATCGGTTTGAACTCTCTGATGTTGAAGACTCCTCCTTGACAACTTCCTTTTTGTGGCTTCTGATGTTATAGTGCACCTTCTTATCATTTCCCTGCAAAATCAATTCTCCAGTATCCCACTTTTGAATAGCCTTCACCTTGTGTAGCCAAGGCCTTCCCAAAATCAATGGATAGGCACGTGCATCTGGCTTGGTAGGGATCACCTGAAAAGTAGTCGGCATAGAAATTCCACATACATCCACTTCTAGATTCTTCACAACTCCCAAGGTCTTAACCCTAGTATTGTCAGCCAATTTGATGCAATAAGGAGAGGTAGTACTAGAGTATTTTAAATCAGCATCTATCATGGTCTGCTCACTCATGACATTAATCGATGCACCTCCATCAATGTACACATTAGAAATCACTTGACCATCAATGATCACATCAACCATAGGCACATCATCACCAACATCAATATCTACCTTTTGAACAACAAGAATGGCACTTTTCTTCTTTTTCTTCTTTGACACTCTTGTGCTTGCTAGCTTTCCCCATTCCTTCTGTAGTTTTGGAGACAAAGCAAGTAATTGACCAAAGGTGATATGAGCTTCCTTTTCTTTAAGGTCAGACAACTAGTCATAGCTTCCAATTTCTTGTCCTAAAGGAAAGTTTGACTAGCTAATTCTCCTTCTAGATGCCTTCTTTTTCTTACTATGGTGTTTCTCTTCCTGATGTTCCTCATCTACTTCTTCCTCTCTTTCTTCTTCTTCTTTTGCTTTACCACGCCCCTGTTTAGCAATCATTACCTCTCTTTCCTCATTCCCTGAAGAAGCTTCTAACAAGGATACTTGTTTTTCTTCTTTCTTTCTCAATCTAGGACACTCGGCACCATAGTGACCTTTTTCATTACATTCATAGGAAGTGACCCCACTCTTATCTCGAGGCCTATCTTCACTCTTTGGTGCTCTAGGTTGTCGTGCATTAACCAAATGCAATTTCAAATCAGCAAACTCTGCCATCAATTGGGAGATATTATGATCTTTTTGTCTAGCCGCTTGTCCAGATGGCTATCAAATCTCATTACCAAATCTCCTTCTGTAATACCTTTCTTCTTGCGTAATTTGGTGTCAAAACGGGCCTTGAGCCTTTTTTGAGAAGATTCCAAGTTTTGTAAGGCATGTAATCTGCATTCATCCAAGGCTTCTAGTTGTACCAAGCATTGAGCATAGGCATCCTCCTGTCCTTCTATTCTTGCAACAGCAGTGCAAAGACTATGCATCTCCAATTCAATGTGTAAAATGGCTTCTATTCCATACACTAGTTGGAATGGTATAAACCCAATAGCTAGCTTGTGTGTGGTTCTGTAAGCCCATAAAACTTCTGCCAAGTGCCTATCCCAATGCCTTTTCTTGGTGTCTACAAGCTTTCCCATTGAATTGCACAACAATCCATTTGTTTTCTCAGCCAAGCCATTACATTGGGGATAGTATGGCATGGACATGCTATGATTTATCTTTAGCTTATGCACCACATCTTCAATTAGTTCATTTCTAAAAGAGATTCCTCCATTAGTGAGAATTTCCAAAGGACAACCAAAGCATGAACAAATTTGATCAAAGAGAAATTTTGCAACTGTGCTTGCCTTGCTATCGATTGTGGCCTTGGCCTCTACCCACCGAGTTGCATAATATGTGGCCACCAATAAATAATGCTTGCCTTGAGATGAGCGAGGGAGTGGTCCCACAAAGTTCAACCCCCACCTCTCAAATGGTCTATATGCTGGAATAGGCCCTAAGGGCCCAGGAATCAACTGTCGCCTTCCAAACTTTTGGCATACTTTACAACTTCGACACCATTCATATACATCCTTATGGAGGTGTGGCCAAAAGTAACCTGCATTAAGAATTCTCCTAGCTATGCTTGTTGAAGCAAAATGACTAGAGCATTCATGACACATTTCTAGGATTCTCCTAGTCTACATGGGATGAACCACCCGACCGAGCACCTTGTCTTTTCCCAATTTATAAAGAACGTCATCAACACTAGTATAGGGACAAGCCTTCCTTACCAATCTCTATTTCTGTTGTGGAGTTAACCCTCGAGGAAACATGCCTTCTTCCACATGTTGTTGAACATCTTGCAGTTCTGGCCACCATCTAGTGTCTACCAAAGAAACCACCCCCTGGTCTTGTACTACAATGGCTTGAGTAGCTAACTCATCTGCCCTTTGATTTTCTTTTTTGTTTATATGAACAAACTTGCAAAAATAAAATTGACTACATAGTGCCATAGCCTTTTGATTAAGCTCCTTCAAATGAGGACTTCTTGTCTTGTAATGCCCTTGCATTTGCTCTATAATAAGCTGAGAATCTCCTCTTACTTCCAATTCTTTAACTTGACCTTGAAGATAACCCTCCAGACCAAGAATCAAAGCATTATACTCAGCTGCATTGTTAGTTGTGATACGTAGAAGCTCTTGTCCTCTTGCCCATACTTCTTGACCTTTAGAATTCATCAAGACCATCCCCCCGGCTCCTTGTTGGCATGAAGGACTAAAAGCCCCATCAAAATACAAAACAAAAGTTATTGGTGGTGCATCTCTTTCATCTCTTATGTTCTCCTTACATTTCTTTTCTTCTCCTAGATCCTCCCGTCTTGTGAGCAAATCTGCCATAGTGGACCTAGTGGTATTTTCAGTGACAAAAGAGAAAGAGAACTCTTGAAGCTCTGACAACCATTTTGCAAATCTGCTTTGGAGCCTCATCTTTGCTCAAAAGTAATGAGTAAAGATCCAACAACATATGTGGAGGCACTTCGCATTGCGACCAAGAAAGAAGCTTCTCTAAAGATTGAATCCTCTTTTGTGTCTTCAATAGCTTCAACTTCTAAGGTGGAGGTAATGGCACTCCTCAGGTACCAAAGTCCTCTGAGTTAGATCATAATATCTCCCAATTGATGGTAGAGTTTGCTGATTTGAAATTGCATATGGTTAATGCATGACAACCTAGAGCACCAAAGAGTGAAGATAGGCCTCAAGATAAGAGTGGGGCCACTTGCTATGAATGTAATGAAAAAGGTCACTATCGCCCCAAGTGTCCTAGATTGAGAAAGAAAGAAGAAAAACAAGTATCCTTGTTAGAAGCTTCTTCAGGGGATGAGGAAAGAGAGGTAATGATGGCCAAATGGGGGCATGGTAAAGCAAAAGAAGAAGAAGAAAGAAAGGAAGAAGTAGATGAGGAACATCAGGAAGAGAAACACCATAGTAAGAAAAAGAAGGCATCTAGAAGGAGAACTAGCCAGTCAGACTTTCCTTTAGGACAAGGAATTGGAAGCTATGACTTGTTGTCCGACCTTAAAGAAAAGAAAGCCATATCACCTTTGGTCAATTACTTGCTTTGTCTCTAAAACTACGGAACTAATGGGGAAAGCTAGCAAGCACAAGAGAGTGTTAAAGAAGAAAAAGAAGAAAAGTGCCATTCTTGTTGTTCAAAAGGTAGATATAGATGTTGGTGATGATGTACCTGTGGTTGATGTGATCATTGATGGTCAAGTGATTTCTAATGTGTACATTGATGGAGGTGCATCGATTAGTGTCATGAGTGAGAAGACCATGATAGATGGTGATTTAAAATACTCTAGTACTACCTCTCCTTATCGCATCAAATTGGCTGACAATAGTAAGGTTAAGACCTTGGGAGTTGTGAAGAATCTAGAAGTGGATGTATGTGGAATTTCTATGCTGACTACTTTTCAGGTGATCCCTACCAAGCCAGAAGCACATGCCTATCCATTGATTTTGGGAAGGCCTTGGCTACGCAAGGTGAAGGCTGTTCAAAAGTGGGATATTAGAGAATTGATTTTGTAGGGAAATGATAAGAAGGTGCACTATAACATCAGAAGCCGCAAAAAGGAAGTTGTCAAGGAGGAGTCTTCAACATCAGAGAGTTCAAGCTCTGACTTAACCAATGAAGAAGAAGAGACAGGGTGTAGCTCCGAGGAGTCCAACTCAGAGGGTGAGTCGGAAGGAGTGGCCTTTGGTCTTTGTCTTGGTGCTGATCGGGATGAGTCAGGAAGGAACAAGATGGTGGAGCAAGAAGATCTTGTAGAGACACTTCATGTGGAGGATGTGGAGCACACTAAATGACGCCAATGCAATGAAGAGCTTCTTGGTGATTCTCTATCAGGTAGTGAGAAGCTCTAGTACTTGGATATGTTAGATGATTTTCCATGTCTCTTTTCAACAAGCTATTCACAGGTTTGACCAGTCTCTCTTGTGGAGCACAAGATTGAGTTGAAGCTAGAAAGCAAGCCAGTTGCAAGCTGAGGCACTAAAGAAAGAGGTAACACAACTACTTGAGGCAGGATTCATCTTTCCTGTTGATGATTCAGAATGGAGATCTCCTATAGTTGTCACACAAAAGAAAGGAAATAAGTCGCGGGTTTGTGTGGACTTTCGTCCTTTGAATGCATGCACTAAGAGGGATCATTTTCCTTTGCCATTCCAAGATGAAATACTAGACCAAGTAGCAGGGCATGAGATATATTCTATATGTGATGGGTATCCTGGGTACTTTCAAATTCGTCTTCGGGAGGAAGATCAAGAGAAAACATCATTTGTCACAGCTTGGGGAGTTTTTGCTTACAGAGTGATGCCTTTTGGGTTGGCCAATGCACCAGCTACATTTCAAAGGTTCATGAGTTAAGTCCTGGAGCCTTACTTGGGAAAGTTCATAATGGTGTTTTTGGATGATTTTTGCATTTATTCTCGGCACATAGATCATGTGGAGAAGTTAAAGATGGCCTTAGCTAGGATTGATGAAGCAAAAGGGTGTCTAAATCCTAGCAACTATCATTTGGCTCAAACAAAAGTAGTCTTGTTGGGGCATATTGTGCCTCAAGAAGGCCTACAATTGGATCCGACAAGGTTCAAGCAATCATGGCATTGCCAAGTCCTGAGAGTGTCACTGGTGTTCACAGAATTCTAGGAAAGAGTAAATAATATCAACGCTTTTGTGATGATTTCACAGAGATAGTGCATCCCATGAACTTGTTGACAATAAAAGGAGTTTCTTTCCAATGGGGTGTGGAGAAACAAGAGTCTTTTTAGCAACTTAAGGAGACCATGAGTAAGGGCCCAATATTGAAGCCCCCTGATTGGTCTCAAGACTTTTATGTAAATCCAAGTGTATCTTTGCATTCAGTTGGTGCTGTATTGCTACAAAAAGGAGAGGTAGGTAGAATGCAACCCATCTATTATGCCAGCCGATAGCTTACAGAGGTGGAAACAAGGTATGAAGAAACGGAGTAGCAAGCTCTCTCTTTGGTGTTTTTAGTCAGAAATATTCGCTCCTATTTATTACCTCGACCATTTTTCTTCCTTATCTCTCAGTCTATATTAGCATATCTAGTTTGCAAGCCTAATCCTGGGGGGAGATTATGCATTTCTGCAACCTTGAATTTAGGCAATCCTGCGATAATATTTTGGGCCTGCATTGATTTAAGTTGTTGTACATTAACATGACCAATGTGTTTATGCCATATATCAATATCTGCAACTACACCGGTCCCATGTGCAAACATTGTTGCACTCAATTTAGGCATGTCTGCATCCAACGTAAACATCCTGCCCTTCTTCTTTCCTTTTGCTATCAAGTGACCGTTATTTTTCATATCCTCAACAAAGCATCCATGAGGATTAAATCTCACCTGCAAGCCCTGCTCAACCATTTGACCAACAGAAACCAGGTTCTTGGTAATGTTCGGACATGAAATACATCAGACAGGTATTTCTTTTTCCCATCCTGCATAGACAAAGGAATTTTACCAATCTGCACAATAGGATGTGTAGTATCATCACCAATCTCCACAAATCTTGGTCTTTCCATTTTCCTTGCATCTTGCATCCATTCTGCATGACCTGTCATGTGGTTTGAGTCAACATACCACACATCATTTCTTTCTTTTGCACTTGTCATAGAATTGGTCATGTGCTGCACCATAAACAGATGCTCATTTCTGTCATCATCCTGTCTACTAGAAGATGCATAATTGCCTTGCCGCAATTTTCCATTCATAATGTCATTCTGCTTTTTGTAGGAGACTTTAGCCATATGACCCATTTTACCACAATAGTAGCATTCAACATTGCTGTTTGCATTTTGGCCTCTCTGCCATCCACCATGACCTCTTTGCCTCCCCCTGCCCCTAGAGTTACCACGTCCTCCTCCAAAGGAATGGTTTTCTTGAGTATGCTGCATATTCTGATTTCTACCACGGCCTCCGAATTGGCCTCCTCTACCTCTGCCTCTACCTCTTCCGATTTGAGTAGAAGATAATTTCTTTTGAAGTTCCTCCTGAAGAAGATGCACCACCATTTCTCTGCTCTTCAGAAATTAGAAGAAAACAACTCCTCAAAATCAGGAAATTTTTCACGGACGGCAATGGATGTCCAGAACTGTGCATAATCCTTTCCTAGACCATTCAAGGTCACAGAAACTAGATCATCATCTTCCACTGGAGAAGCAAGTGCATCTGCAATTTTCTTCACCTTCATGTGGTAGTCATTGATGCTCATATTTTCTCTCTGCACATTGTGCAACTCCTGCTTGAGTTGCATTTTCCTCGCTTGCGTATTTGTGATGCCTTTTGGGTTGACCAATGCACTAGCTACATTTCAAAGGTTCATGAGTCAAGTCCTAGAGCCTTACTTGGGAAAGTTCATAAGGGTGTTTTTGGATGATTTTTGCATTTATTCTCGGCGCATAGATCACATGGAGAAGTTAAAGATGGCCTTAGCTAGGATTGATCAAGCAAAAGGGTGTCTAAATCCTAGCAAGTGTTATTTGGCTCAAAAAAAAGTAGTCTGGTTGGGGCATATTGTGTCTGAAGAAGGCCTGCAAATGGATCCTAACAAGGTTCAAGCAATCATGGCATTGCCAAGTCCTAAGAGTGTCACTGGTGTTCCCATAATTCTAGGAAAGAGCAAGTATTATCAACGCTTTTGTGATGATTTCATAGAGATAGTGCATCCCATGAACTTGTTGACAAGAAAAGGAGTTTCTTTCTGATGGGGTGTGGAGCAACAAGAGTCTTTTCAGCAACTTAAGGAGACCATAAGGGCCCAAGATTGAAGCCCCCTGATTGGTCTCAAGACTTTTATGTAAATCCAAGTGTATCTTTGCATTTAGTTGGTGCTGTATTGCTACAAAAAGGAGAGGTAGGTAGAATGCAACCCATCTATTATGCCAGCCGATAGCTTATAGAGGTGGAAACAAGGTATGAAGAAATGGAGTAGCAAGCTCTCTCTTTGGTGTTTTTAGTTAGATAGTTTCACTCCTATTTATTAGCTCGACCATTTTTCTTCCTTACCTCTCGATCTATATTAGCATATCTAGTTTGCAAGCCTAATCCTGGGGGGAGATTTGCAAAATGGTTGTCAAAGTTTTAAGAGTTCTCTTTCTCTTTTATCACTGAAAATACCACTAGGTCCACTATGGTAGATTTGCTCACAGGATGGGAGGATCTAGGAGAAGAAAAGAAATGTAAGGAGAACATGAAAGATGAAAGAGATACACCACCAACAACTTTTGTTTTGTATTTTGATGGGGCTTTTAGTCCTTCACGCCAACAAGGAGCTGGGGGGATGGTCTTGATGAATTCTAAAGGTCAAGAAGTATGGGCAAGAGGACAAGAGCTTCCAGGTATCACAACTAACAATGCAGCTGAGTATAATTCTTTGATTCTTGGTCTGGAGGGTTGTCTTAAAAGTCAATTTAAAGAATTGGAAGTAAGAGGAGATTCTCAGCCTATTACATTAGGAAAAAAGGGAGCTCATTTTGGGGCCTTTTATGGTTTGGAAAAATAAGCTCTCAACCAATCAATAGAGGGCCAACATAACGTTGGAAATTCATGAAAATAAGAGAAAATAGAAAAAAGAAACAATACTTTATGTAGGTACAAGCGTACTACATTAATGTGGAGATTGGTTTTTTATTCTCACAAGATCTTTGGACATGGAGATAGAATCTAGTCTGACATTTTATCTGACAAGGGCCTTCCCACTTGCACCTTCCTTTGAACTTTGAAATGTTGTGCCACCTTTCCTTCGAAAGGTCTACCATTCTACACCACTGCCTCATTGTGCAGCAGCCTCTTCTTTTCCAAAACTGCTCCCTTGATCTTGTTTGGCATAGAGTAAGATGTTTCTCGTCAACTGTCTGTCTGCCCACTTTCTCTTTCTTGAAACTTCAATTTGTTATCTTGTTTACAGTATTTTGCTACAACAATACCAAGGTCGATGTGCAACAGAGCTAGCTCAATCAGGTATATTTTTTACTGATCATTTTTATCAGTTGCTGGACAATGCTAACACACATGGTGTGTTAAGGAAACAAGACCTTCTGGCATGGAATTTAGTGGATTGGCCTCACCCACATTCTAGTGTTATAGAGGCATATAGGGCCAAGCTTTTCAAAGAAGTACAGAAAGCTCTGAGGCCCAATATTGCCACAAGGATAATAAAAATTTCTTTATGCATGCCTCTCACAGTTTTTGGGGACTTGTTTAATACCTTTCCAGTGAAGGTTTCAAAAACAATGTTCACAGTTAAAGCAACAAGTTCGGCATGCATGCCACAATTTTTGGATAAAGGTTGGGATAAGAAGACATGTAGTTCAGTGTTTTGTGAGGTTGTCCAATCTTCTATGCAACTGAAGTACATGGTTGCATCAGAAATTTTATTTTTTCTTTTTATTATAAGTGTAGTCGAATGCTAGGCACAAAACTAGTCCCAATGGATCAAGATGAAGATTCTTTTGGTGCAGAAAATAAACTTCTTGATATTGATGTTATTGAGAATGGTGATGTGCTAGTCAATATCTCATTAAGAGAATGTTGCTCCCTAGCTCAATTGCGCAATGACATTCTATTTGAGACAGAAGGTTCTATTTCAAACGACTTTTTATTTATCTACAACAATAAAAAGGTACACCATCTGATTTATCCTAGTCTCATTAAGCATTGCTATTAGTTTACTTTACCCTATTGATTCATATTGCTTTTTTGTAGGTGCTCAAAAGAAGAGAGAGCACAATAAAATGCAAAGACATTGAAAAATTGAAAATTGAGATAACACAGACTCCATAAACAAAGGTTTTGTATTCAATCAAGTAAAATTTTATACAGAAGTGTTTAGTTGTACATGTAGAACATATTCTTGACAACCATCTTCTATTTATCTACAGCTTGATCCAGAGGCTACTCTACATGGTCCAAGCTCTCCCTATCATCATTTTTTGGAGAATCTATTTTCTGCTGCTCCATCCTATCCTGTACAGTATGTTGGTGATGCTCCATTGTCTCCTCTACTGCCCCAGGAGCATATGTTTACTGCTACTCCATCTTCTCCTCAACAACATCAGTAGCAGGTCCTTGTTCCTATGGCTTCTCCTCATCAGCACTAGGTTCTTGTTCCTGTGGCACCACATCAGCTTCATCTATGGCATCAAGGTGTATGACACCTTCTTGTACTTTAGAGCTCTCACCCAACTCAACAGTAGCTGGTACAATAAGTTTGGGGGAGGCATAGCTCAAAAACTTCCAAATTGTATGAGCTCTGAAATTATATACATAGTTTGAGTTGAAGCTATCTTCTTTCATCTGCAATGGCATATGATGATTTAGAACACTTTATATCACTATCAATTATCTTCAAGCTAAATGAAAATTATTTTTTCTTACAAGGTCTGGCTGTTCTTTCTCAAAATAGCTTGAAAGTAGATATTTGGCACTGATTAGCACTCTCCATCCGCAGCTACTTGAATCATCTTGTTGTGGTGTCTGTACAGTTGGAAAGATATGTTAGAAACTATTAACATCTAAACAAAACAAAATTATTCAATAAGTTCAAAGGCATAGCATGAAATAGACATCAGTAGAGGGAACGACTTTTTACCTCTAGATTTATTGGCTCTATTGAATCCAAAAGTGAGACATTAGGAGGACAGTGATCCAATGCATCTAGAAGCCTTCTAATACAACAACAATACATATAATTTAGTTAGTATGATATCAAAATAATGAAGTTTTAAGTTCAAAAAGCACACACACCACTTATAATTTCAGCTCTCTGTGTGTGTTTTTAAGAGAGTTGAATATAAAGCATTGCTTCTGCTGGATGTCAATAGAAACAAAACTCCAGTGGTCACTGCGTAAGGAAAAAAGCATTAAGAAATCAAAGGCTACAAGAGTTCTCAATCTTAAAGAAGAATCTCAAAAGAAGCAGTCACCCACATACCTGTTATGGTATGGAAGTAGCAAAACATTGATAACTTCAAAATTACAGTGTCTGAACCAGTTGAAAATACCGATGGGAGTTTCCTTTGCATCTCTTAACTTAGAAGAAATGGCAGGATCAATAATATGGACTATATGCTATACAGAGGGGTGAAGCCAGCTTCTCATCATGCTACATGGGACCAAAAAATAATTAGGGTAGGGTATAAAGGAGGTACAAGGAGGATTGTTTTGCAAAAAATGTAAAATAATGGGCACTTACTAGAGCATTGCAAGAATGATAGTATCTGAGCAATACTCATTCTTATGAGCCAATGCTGCCAAGCATGGTTTTGTCAAGTCAAAATCATTCACTGAAAATTCATCCTCAATATGGACAACTATATTAGGGCCCAGCTCCTGCAACCTTCTTTGTATCTGCAGCTCCCTCTTTCTAGTCTCCACATCTATAACAGATTTTGTTTCTTTTATTTGCTACTTTAGTGACTCCTTATAAGCAGCCTTCCCTCTTATATTCTTTGAGTGGGTTACTTCAATAACCTTAACCTCATCTACCTTCAACTTCCTTGTAGGTGGAATTAATAATATGTCTCTCATCTTTATGTCCTGCCATTCCACAGGATGAACAAGCTTGTCATACCTCCATCTCACTCTGGACAAAGTGTTGAAGTATTTGGCCATCACAGTCACCCTGTGAGCATGGACTGCTACCAGCATTGCATCTTCAAAATATTTTTCCAAGTAATCCTCTACCATTTCCTGTAAGGAAAGAATGGCAGTCCTGTTCCACCTGAACCCAAGGTGCCAACTATCACATATTTCTTTCACCAGTCTTTGAAAAGGTGCCTTGGGGATTGCAAAGCCTATAGCTTTCTATTGCTTCCTGATCTCCCTTAGCACACTTGCACCATGATTCAATCTCTTGGCCTTTTGCTGGAGCAGGCTCATTGGCTTACCCTTCCTGCCATGTGCAGCTCTTCCCTTTGGAGGCACACTAAATTTCTTGGTACCCGCCCCAGCTGCTATTGCTGCAAGCCCTGGCCCTTTGCCAGCTTTCCTTGCAATTGACTTGGTTCTTGCCATCACTCTGACAAACTGTATACAAAGCAATGGAAAGAGATTACAGCCATGGAGAACATGGTATGACACAAAAACACAATCACAGGGGTGGATGAAGCAACATTGAAAATTTTGCAATAAAATGCGATATAGAGAGTTTGAAATTCCTAACAGGTCGAAATCGCGTTTTCTTACAAATACCTGAAGTGACATGCTGGTGCATTCCTACAGTGATTGCTCTGTCTTTACAACTAAATACAATATGAATGGAGTTTATGCAAGAAGAGTACAGCCATGGACAACTATGGAAGTCACAAAACTAGAATGACAGGGGTGGATGAAGCAACATTTCAATATTCGCAACAAAACGCGATTTCGGCTGTTTGAAATTCCTAAGGCCTTCTCCTCATGTTTTCTTGCAAATCCATGAGGCAGCATGCTGGAATATGCCTTCAGTCATTTGAAGGTGTTTGCATGTCCATGCAGGATGTGCAATGCCTATTAACACATGCCTATTTGCACTTGGAATGCATGTTAGCACCTTCACTTCCTGTTAATGCACCTACTAACTATGTTGATTAGCACCTACAATGCATGTTAGCACTTGGAGTGCCCATTTGTACCTACAATATCTGTTAGTGCACAGAATACCTGTTTCACCTATGCTACCTGTTGGTACACCTACTAACTATGTTAATTATCACCTGCAATGCTATTTGGTCCATGCAATGCCTGTTAGTGAGCTTTTAGAATCAACATTCAACACCTACAACTGATTACAAGTAATTGCACATTCCTTTTGATGGCAGGTTGAGCTCTTTCACCAATTTAAATGGGCAAATCAAGAGTGCAAGATTTTGTTGCGGTCATTTGAATCATTGAAGCCCTTTCTTGTGCACAAGTTAAAGGACCACTACATATGTTGTTGTGAATGCCATGTGCAGATATCGTTGTTGAAAGATGCCTTCAACTTCATGCTCAGTCAAAATTTTGGACTCCATGTAAGTTGTCAATGTAAATACACAGTCTATAGCAGTGGTGACACAAGCAACATATTTTTGTCTACTCTACACACTTAGAAATGTGTCCCTCATTTGTGGGATTCATTGATCTACCCAAAACCTAAAGATGTAACCTTCCATCATGGAAGTGTTTACTTAATGAATGCAAGCATTGTGGCATAATTTACCCCTCAAAGACAACGAAGAAAGGGAAGACCATTACAATGAAAGTATTTGAATATGTGGAAGTTGTAGCCAAGCAAGGAAGTAAGAAGAAGAGGAACGATCTCTTGCACAAAGAGATGCAGTGTTGTGACTTTCTAGTGGTTTTGAAGAGTAAAATGAAGCACTTCATCAAACACAACTATTTATCCTGATGGCAGGGGTTTCAATTCAAGGAGTGTATTTTGAAATTCCTAGATGATGTGGTTGTCTCAGTTGTAGAATTCCCAAAAATATATTCTTTCCAAGAACAAAATAAGATCTAGACCATGCATTGGCATTTAGTGCAGGTTTCAATTTTTGTGCATATATCTTACTATTGCAAGGCAAGAAAACTTATTAATATACTTCATTTCTTCATTTCAAATTGGATAGGTAGTATGACTCATTATTTGTGTAGCATTATTTCTCATGTTACAGAGAAGTGGTTGAAGTGAAATTACATTGGGTTTTGTCTGATGGGATCTTGTAGGCCCTTCTATTTTGTTGTTGTTGCTAGGTGCAATGGAATGATAGGCATGGAGATGACATGGAACTTCTTTGAACATGGGCATGTGTTAGCACTCGAGTTAGGCTAATAGAGTGCCAACCTCAAGTGGAAGCAGTGGTCTCTCGGTGGTCTTAGCCAAGCACCAATTTTGTAGTGAAGGTGCAAAAGATTGCGACGTCACCACCTATTAGCAGAAGCGATATGGTGCATCAAGCACATATCTATTTAAAAGGAGGCTAGGTAGACTAATATGCTTTGTGATAGGCAAAGAAGAGAATGAGAGAGTAATGTGCTGAGTTATCTTCATCTGACCTGAGCTTGCCACTAGGATAGGGAGTGTTCACTGCAAGCCGAGGCAGCTTGGTTGTAATCAAGATAGCTTGATTCAATACAAGTTGTTGTGTTTTTCTATTTGACTATGCTATTGTTATGCACTCCATATTCTTCTAAGTATTTTCAAGTGCTTACGTGACTTAGTATTCTTCTATCATCATACAGTTCTCCTATGATAGCTAACCCTGACCTACGAGCATATATACAATGGCATCAATTTTGCACCCAAGCGCACCTACATATTCATCAAGCACTATACTAGGTTAGGTTAACACCGATCTTCTTTTTGAGTTAGACTAGGGTGAGGGAACTGAAGTGCCAACATTTTGGCGATCGCAATGGGATAGGGCCAATTAAATGGAGTTGACGAACTGATAATAGGCGATTCAAAGAACTGAGTTGGTAAGCTCAAAGTCAAGGTTAAGAGGATTCATGTTAACTAGTGATGAGGTTAAAATAGTTGTTGCTGGGAATCATGGGCTACTATAGGAAGTTCATCCAAGTGACTCCAGATGAGTGGCATTGACTGGTGGTGTGCATAAAGACTAGTGTGTGGAATATATAAAGCACTTGGAATGCTACTCGGATACTTTCTACCTTAATTAATGGCTGACACACGCTCGAGAAGAAGACCTAAACCAAAGGAATTGGTTACATGTGACGATAAGAAGTGGAACGATCTTGGAATTGGAGTTCAACACTCAAAGGAGGCTGGCAGAGGAAATTGTCCAGTAATAGGAGCTACGAGGATGAGGAGAGAGACTTGACTATGCTACCCCAACGGTGGTGGAAGTTGACTATTATGCAGAGTCAAAAGGACAAAACTATGGTGTTGGGCCAAGGCACCCTAGAAGAATGGCAGATAAAGGTCTATCATGGCAAGTGGAGTCCAATCACTCATCAACTAAGAGTTTGGATTTCAAGCGGATGGCCCTCTTGGTGACATAATGCTGAGTTTTCTTGGGCATTTCTATTGCTGGAGCTTTTCCAAAAGAGGTGCAATCCTTAGCCACTATACCTGTGATTGATACTCGGGCAGTTGATGAAGGATTGCTAGTGATCACCATCAAGGTTAAGAAACAAACCATACTAGGAGGAGATTGGGAGTATAGTGTATGGGGGTTTAGAAGTGAACATCATCTCTAAAGGGATTGCTCTCAGAGACTGAAGTTCAAGCCATATAAGCCATCACCTTTCTGAGTGTGCATAGCAGATCAACCACTAGTTGACCCTAAAGGGATGTTGCAAGATGTGGTCATTTCTATAGGTCGCATCTATTATACAGTTTGTTTCATTGTGATTGCTATGGAACAACATGCCTATCCAATCCTATTGGGAAGACCTTGGTTCAAGAGTGCAAAGGTCATCCATGACTAGGGATTAGAAGAGATGATCATGAAGACAGATAGTCAAGGTGTGTGTATATCGACCAACCCTCGAAAGGTCCTAAGTTGTTGTCGACCAAAGTATCTAGAGCTCACAGATCCATTTCGTCAAGATGTCGAGTCACAATCGATGGAGTTACAGATCCTACCTGTAGGTGAGATGGAAATTTTCCAAGTGGCCGTAGACATCAATAGTTGGAGGATGAGCAAATTGCCAAGCACAAAGATCTTTTCTCAAGTAACTTTATTGAGGATATTGAAGGAGAAAGAGAGATTGCTGAGGTAGCCATGACTTATGACTCGCCTTGGTATTGAACAATTGGTTCGAGAGCCAACACAAGAACTGAAGCTTGGTACACAAGATCACCTTACTATGGTAGTGGTGGTAAGTGCCAATCATCTTTGAGCAACTCAAAATGATAAGAGATTGATTTGTCGATACAAGGATGTCTGTGCATGGAGTTATACAAACTTACAGGGAATTCCTCCTGAGTTATGTCAACACAATGACAACTTTGGTGCCAGATGCTAAGCTGATTCAACAATAAAGGTATATAATAAATCCTAATTATGCCAAATAGGTAAAAGTTGAGTTGGACCAAGTCCTATGTGCTAGGTTCATTTATGCCATTGATCGTAGTGATTGGATGTTTCCTATTGTAATGAAAAACTCCAGGTCTGTGTGGACTATAGGAAGTTGAATTCCCAAACAGTTCCTGATCCATTTCCTATACCCTTTACTTATGGAATTTTGGATCAAGTTGCAGGACATGAGATGTACTCATTCATGGATGGTTATAGTTTACTATAACCAAATCACAGTGGCTCCAGAACATTAGTACAATACTACCCTTATCATAGAATGGGGTGCTTATGCAACTAAAGAGTTATGCCTTTTGGATTGAGGAATGCTCCGTCAACCTTCTAGAAGTTTATGATTGAAGCTTTCTAAGATTACCTCACCAAATTCATTGCCATTTAAATTAAAGCTATACAATAGATGCTTGAGCATCAAAATCTTACTCGATTGCATTCTTTTGTGGGGTTTATCAGCTTCTATCAAAATTTCATCAAAGACTTTGCCAGAATTGCAGTGCCTTTGTATGGGTTGACAAAGAAAGATGCTAAGTTTGAGTGGAATGCCGAGTTGATTGTGGTTTTCCATGAATTGAAGAACCAAGCAATGGCCACTCCTATTCTAAGGAAACCAACATGGGATGTGATATTTCATGTGCATGTTGATGCTTCCAAGTATGCCTACATTATAAGGCATATCTGGAAGCATCTACATGCACATGAAAGATCACATCCACATGTGCACGTAAAATTTTATAACACCTACTAGTATGCCTATCAAAACAAATTTTACATTGTGTTGCAATGGACCCTAATGGGGCTAGTGAAAGTCTTTGACAATGGGACATTTCAGCTAAAAGATTTACAGGGAAACATGTTCTCCAAGTTGTACAATGGAAGCAAAGTAATGCCATACCACATAGTGAGTTCTTCGAACAATCAAAACTCAAAAACAGACTACTCGATGGACAATGCCTTAGTGAATTTCACTGAGGATAACATGCCAGTTATTAATTGTTTGGTCATGGTGGAGGAAATGCATCATATGCCACCATGTGGCAATATTAATGTTGAAGGCAAACTACTACAAAATCATCATGTTAAATAAAGGGAGGCTCATGCAACCATTGATCTGATGGGATGCCTAGTTGCGCATTTGGTTCCACTACATTTGGTCAAGAACTCTAGTTATCATCCTCACTTGCATAATCAGTATACTACGGTCCTTACCTCTTCATCATCATCTTCATCATCCACAACAACTTTCTTTATTCTTGCTTACATTAGCCTACAGCTTTCTGTTGCCCTTTCGACTCCATCTGTTTCTATTCCGTCAATCTATCCCTCTCACTACCCAGACTTTTCATCAGATATACTCTCCTTCACCCTGTACTTATACTGTCATCATCATCATGGAAAGAGCAGAGTGCCCCCATCGCCAAAAGAGGAAGAGAAGCTCTCACATTTCACCTCCACACCTGATTGAAGACTTATCCAGTGATGTTCTTACATGGATCCTATAGGCAAATTGACTAATGAAGTTTGCCAACTTGTCGTGGAAGGAAGTATGGGACAATGAACTGGCAGAGGAGATCTTGGACTACTATGATGAGGAATATCACATCCTCATCATCAATGATATGCATGTTAGGATCATGCTCAAGAAAGATTTTAGGCTGAGGAAGTGCACCAACCCTGCCAAGTTCGTGGATGCAAAGAGGTGTGATGCCTAGTTCGAGGACAACAATTACTCCTCCTTGCAAGGTTACTTAATCAGCAAGGAAGGTGATGAAAATTTAAAGACAACTAGTAGGTCCCTATCCAAGTTTATCGGATTGAAAGAGACCGTATACATTCCTAGGCAATATGTGGCTTGAGTGGTCTCTGCGGTCGAGGATCCACTGTCGCCGATAGATTGGTTCAGCATTTTTGAGAAGGCATTTGAGACCCAGCCACTGGAAGTGAGCTGAGACTAGTCACACTATAAGCTCGATAGATGCACAAACCTAACAGATAGATAAATCATGATCAGTATCTCCAGTCTCCAAGCATGCCAACATCTTCGAGATACGTGAAATTGTCATTTTTAGCTCAATAGATTCTAGCTACAATGATCCCACTTCCCTCTTCACTTCATCCTTCTCAGTTATAAGCTATGTTGATAACTACAATTCTAGCTCCTCTTCATAACAAATTCATCTATAAGAGATGCATGTGCCTTCTTTAATTCCTTTGTTGCACTATTCATCTTAGAAGCCAAGTGATCAACTAGGCAAATTATTTTTTCGTCTGCATCTAGGCTACGAACATGGATGAAACCCCTCATTTCCTTGTTCCTTTTGCCTTGCCTTGCAGAAAATCTAATGGAAATTGGGGTTTCTTCAAGAGGGCCCTTCTCACCTGTTTTTGTAATATCATCTCTCAAAGATTCACTCTCATCCCTTACTACAGACATTATTGCATTGTTTTTATTCCAATTTGTGACGTGGCTATCAAAATAGCCACTCTTTTGCAACTCCTCAATGTGCTACTCAGCAAAAACCACCCAAGCAAACATGAGTGAACTGCCTTGCTCACTATGCTAAAGTCCTTTGCATATGCCTTGGCAAAGGCCACCATCATCTCCATGTTGGTAGGGTGCTATTTCTAGTATATCTAGTACACTTTGTGAAAGAGAATAAAACGTCTCTACATGTCAGTATGAACATTGCTACATTTTATTCATGGATGTGATTGAGCTAATTTTTTTAGTTTCACAATATTTGTAGAACATATTACAAATTTATATATTTTCTCTTGAATTTTAAAGAAAAAGTAAATCCTGATGAAACTTTAAATTTTTTCTCATAAAAGTTTCAAATCTTGGCAAATTTTTCAAACCTTTATTTTTATCAAGGCACACAAACTTTCGACACCAATATAAAAGTTTTGCTTCTTAATAGATTTAATAGGAAAAAATCATCCATGATTTTATTCTATATAGGGACGGATATTTGGATGTTTTAAAAAAACTCAGTGACTCCCTCTCTGATAGCTTTGTCTCCTTGAAGCTTTTGGGATCAGCTCCCACATAATTAAGACCATATTCCTCATGAAACTCCTCCCTCATGAGGCACAACTTTGATTGGTTTGGATACACAACCCTTAGAGCTTTCCATTGCCTAGAACGTAGATAGAAGGTAAGTGTATGTTAATACGCTACATTGTAAAAGAGAATAGCCACAAACTGGGCAACACCACAGAGAAGGAGACAACAGCCGAGCTACTCACAACAACCAACCAAATGAGAGAAAGTGAAAAAAAGTAAACATTTACAAATCGGAATGAATTGGCATTCGAAGAGGAAAAAATCGAGGACCTCCTATCCTTTTGCATGTCGACTCTCTTTTGGTTGTATGAACCAGCTATGTCGACTCTCCTCTTCTTTAGATGCCAGCTAAAGGCAAAACTACCTGCAGCTTTTCCCTTTGTTTCAGCTTTCTCTTTTTTGGTAGTGGCACTATTCTTTAACACCTAACTTGGAGCTGGAACATGTTTCCGTCCAAGGTGATCCCCCCCTCATTCAAGCCACTCCCCCTTGTGGAGATGTGGATCCCATTATTGCCACCCCTCCCCTTCCTCGCCATCATCAAGCTTGAAGCATATGCATTATAGTTTGCAACAAGTTGGCGAGATGGTCTATTATCTAAGCTTTTGAAGCAATAACTAGCATGCTTGCCTCTTAACTGTCAGTGCCCAACTGTTGCTCAACCTCATCCCATGAAATGCTATGCATTGTAACTATTATTCATGTACTTCCAACAAACATTATTCTATGAAATAAATAATTCCAATGAACATAATTTAATCTCACTTGTTTGTGCTTTCAACTCATGCCATCTTGTGAGTGCTAATAGGCACAAAAATCGTAGTGGGTTAATATGCTTCCACCCAGAAGAGATGAAGCTCTTCCAATGTGACGAAGTAGTGGATATATATTTTGACAATGAGAGATGCATTGTGATTTCATAGAACCAGAGTTAGGTTGTGATTGCGAAGAGCCTTGAATCCATGCTAGAATGAAGGATATGAAGGCTGATTATCACATAGAGTACCTAAAGAAGAAATAGAAAGTCAATTTATATAGGGTCGTAAACATAAGTGATAGGAGCATTCTTTAAAGAATGATCACCCCAAGTTTTCAATTCCTTAAAAAAAAGTTCCATGCCATATTTGTTCAATATGAGTTGCATACCTTTATTTGGAATCTTCTCAATTGTATTATGGTCACATACCTTTGTTTGGAATCTTCTCAATTCTATTACGGTCTATCACTTTTAGTGGCATCCTTTGCAGATGATTATATATTCAATAAAAAATTATCTAACCCTAGTTTTGTCCTATCAAATTGAGCAAATTGATAGAACTTACTCACACTTTTGGACCATGAGCATTACATACTACATAAAACTCATTAAAATCTCTCAAACACAACTGACTCCTCCATGATGCCTAATTTACTGCCACATTCAACGTCAAATTTGAAGGCATCTAGATTTAGCATAAGGAGTTTTTTAATTAAATGTTTTCCTAAGAAAATCCCCATTGTGGCCATATCAGACTTCATCGTCACAATAGAGTTTTCACATCTTCAATCTTCCCCTCATGATCCCAAATTATAATTAAATCATCAACATATAGAATCACAATAAATTTTTTGTCCCCCTCTAAATTGAGGTATAGGGCAACATCTAATGGACTCGAAATCAAACGAATTCTAACAAAGTAATTGTCGATCCTCTAGTACCATACTCATGGGGCCTATTTCAACCTATATAATGCCTTCTTGACTTTGCATACACATACCCCATAGATTTCAAAACCAAGACTTAGTGGTTGTTCTTGTAACCTCCTCCTTGAGGTCTTCATTCAAGAATGTGACTTGACATCCATCTAGGAGATGGACCACTGTGAATGGGCTGCCAATGTGATCACTATCCAAATCATCTCCATTTATGCTTTTCAAGAGAACATCACATTATAATTGACACCCTTTATCTATGCAAACCCTTTGTCCACTAGCTTGGACTTACATTTGTAAAGCATCCCATCAGACTTATACTCGACCTTGTATAGCCATTTGGTCCCCATGACCCTGTTGCTTAGCTGACTTGGAAACCACATCCCATGTCCAATTCTTCTCAATGGAATCCTTTTTTTTTTCCATTGTGGATTGCCAATCCAATTTATCCTTGTTTCCATTGTGGACAATTTATTCTTTCCTCTTCAAAGAATCTTGTCTTCTTGATCATCTTTGACCTCAGCCACCATGAGATTGTAGTTCACTATAGGTATGGTTCATTTTCTCGCCCCTTCAAACTAGTCTTTTGGCATTTCTAGAATCTTCTAGTGTCCACACAAACCTCATTGGTCTTCTCTTCTGTATTGCTAGATTTTCTCTCTTCCTTCGATCCAAATCCGGCTCTATATCCCCTAATCTTCGATCTAGGTCTAGTTTTGGAACCGGTTTCAAGTCTACAATGGGTGTGATCCCAAGGCTGTTCACTTTTTTGGGAGTTGGTATCTTGAAAGGCCACATTTCGACTGACTCACCACCTTCCTTCTCATGGAATAAAAAATCAATAGGGCTCACTATAGCCAATGAAGATGAACTTCCAACTCCTTAGATCTAGTTGGGTCCACATGCCACTATGTACGTGGACCCAAACGTCATACCCAAATGCCAAAAGATGCTTGATGCCAAGATTCTTTTTGGAATATGCCACTAGAGGTGTCTTCACTTTGAATATCTTTGTTGCAGTATGATTATTAGGATAAGTACAATTGGATTATCTATTTTTGCTCCGAACTACCATTGAAGATTCTTCTCTTTACACATGCTCATTCCCATACCCATGGTTTTCCCTTTTTGCCACCCCATTTTGACTTTGCCATAGTTAGTTTTCACTTCATCTCAATTTCCATCAATGTGAACTCCCCTCCTTTGTCAATTCAAAGTATATTCACCTTCTTCTTGGTCTCATGTTCCACATTCAACCTCCATTTCATAAACGTATCAACATCATGACTCATGAGGCTTCTTTGACGAAGTGTATATCCACATCATTTGGCTAAAGTTGTCGATGAATGTGAGGAAGTAAAATAGGTCTAGCCAGAGATCTCATGAACATTGGTAGATAGATGTCTGAGTGAGACACCTCAAGTGGTACTACGGTCTAGTTTGTGACCACTATTGGCAATGGATCCTGATGTTTCCACCTTGCATGCAAGCACGGTAGACTTCATGGCTAATGAAGGATGGGAGCCCACCATTGCATCTATGACTAAATATCCAACATAGTTGAATGTCTCATGCCTTAAGGCAACTTTGTCATCACAGAGAAGATCACACTCATTCCATTCCTTACAAGCCGAATGACGATAAATAGGTTCTTCGCTTAGATTTTAAAAAAAGTTTTTCTTCTAGTTTTTTCCCTCTCCGACGGTGGTTATGAAAAGCACATTTTTGCTTGAATAGCTCCGATTGTCATCCATATTGAATCTACATCCGAAACCCAATCCAACAAAGATTTGGAACCACTCTTTATCATGTGCATGGATGAACCACTATCCACGTACCACCACCAACTAGATGTATCACCAGCACAAAGCACCAATTATGTTTGTTGCTTCTACATTAGGTGGATAAAGTTTAACTTTTTTGCACTTACTCTATCATGAATACGCTCTCTTCCTGTGGTAGAAAGTGTCCAGTTCTATCATAGTTAAGCACTTGTTGAGCTCCTTGTCAGATATAGTATTTTCCATCCCTGAACCCTCATCTCACTTGCTCTTGTTTGGTTTTACTTTGTTGTTTCCTTTTACAAGGATAAACCGTTTGTATAGACTATTTCTCCCCAATAGGATAATGATACTTCTCTTCAAATATGATTGGTACTGATCTTTCTCTACCAACCATGGTCATACAGATCCGAGGAAGTACAACTAGCATAATCTGCAATTTAGGATGATTCCATTCTTTGACCCACCACTTGATCTTTATGGCAGACAGCCTAAGGGCAAGTTTTGGTTTTCTAAGCTCTCCTTGAGCCGCGTGTACCATCATTAACCCTTGATCTTAGATTGATCATAAGGGCTATATAGTTTCCTAAAAAAGGTCCTTCCAAAGCTCTGAAATTGCCATAATTCATGCTTTCGCTCCGTGTGTTTTGCTCACCACAAAAGTGATTGCTCCTCGAGGGCCTTCGTATTTTTCAGCTTTATGCACTTGACTTACAGTAGTTTATCGATTCTAGAGATGCAGCTATTCATGCGATCTTGGAAACAAGAAGCAAAGGACCAAGAGACCCAGAAATTCAATGAATTGGAAGGTAGCACAGAAGAATACGATGAAGATGACAAGGAATTGGATGCAACTTTGGAGAGCATTGATCAACGCCTCATCGAAAAGTACAGAGCAACGAACTCTAAGCATGAAGAGATGGTTTCCAGAGTAATAGAAAAAGCAGTCAGGTCCTTGCATTGGGACGACGTAGTTATAAACACGGAAGCATGCGTCAGAGAGCAGAAGAGCTAGCTGTGTGGCAACCTACCAGGCCATTATCCGAAGTCTGAACGACAATTGGGATCGGTACTATGGAGAAGGATTGAAAGAGAATGCGGGTCACAAGATGCAACGAATGCAAGAAGTGGCACTCCATTGAGGCGATTTATGCTCATGCCCTTTCAATTTTCATGGGCGAAAAGAGTGTCTGGCTAAAAGTTGCACAGCTTGACAAGAGTCATGGAACTAGAGAGACTCTTTATGCTCTGTTGGGAAGAGCTATTAAGTATTGTCCGCATGAAGAGGTGTTTTGGCTGATGCCAGCCAAAGAGACATGGTTGGCTGGAGATGTTCATGAGGCCGACGCTATCCTTGGCGTCACTTATTCTTACATTCCAAAATTTGGTTGGCTGCAGTTAACCTGGAACTTTGATAACCATAAGCCAGAGAACACAAGGCATCTTTTAGCCAAAGCAAGGAAAAAAGTAGGCACACAACATGTTTGGATCAAATCCGCTATTGTGGAACGAGGATTGAGAACGAAATATACTTGTGCAAGAAGGCCTGGAATGATTCCCACAATTTTGCAACTTATGGTTGATGATTGGCCAGAAGAGGATTATTTAGGCCGCCCGTGAAGTATATGAAAAAGGACTGAAGAATTGCCCTCACAGCATTCCTCTCTGGCTTTGTTCAGCTCGTCTTGAGGAAGAGAGGAGTGGATTGAGTAAGGCAAGATAAGTGTTGACAAAAGCAACGTTGAAGAATCCTCAAAGCCTAGATTCGTAGATGTTTCGAGGCTAGGTGTGGAAACAAGAAAAAATCAGGGGTCCTAATGGCAAAGGCATTGCAAGCATGCCCGACAAGTGGAAAGCTCTCAACTGCATCGATTGAAAAGAGCATGTTTATAGTAGCGTTGGGCAGATTAAATCGCGAGTGCAATTATCATGGTTTTTGTGTATATTTATCACATACCATTATCAATGTCTTCTGACCCTCCCCTCAATGGTTCATATAGTGCCTGTGAATCTACCGGCACCTCCACCATGCAATTCCTCATTCCAGCCACGACGACTTGCAAAATCCGAGTGAAAGGGTTCTCTTTTAGCTTATACCACACTCTCGACATCCCAAGAGGCATACGACCTTGATACCCACTGCTCCCATGCACATCCAATAACCTACTGCCCATCGTCCCATGTTCTCGAGGCAAGTCACCACCACTGTAAGAGCAAAGATTTCTCCGATAATCTCGACCACAAAGAGATGATTGTAGAAGGAATTTCTTTTGTGGGGGATATCGAATTTGAACTCTAGTACCCTTATGTGCTTTGCTCGTTTTCTATTTGTGGGCATAGGGTAACATGGGAGCTGCTAGAGAGATGCGGGCTTTACGGTGGCCAATATGCAAAAATACGATTACGACTATTGACATCTAGGTAATATGCGAGTATCTTATCCATTCGCGGGACTTATTATTGACGTTATATTCTCAGTGCTTATATTCGACGTTATATTCTCGACACCCAAGCAAGGACCCGTTTCCTTGGATTATAACTCTTTGGGGAAGGAAGCATGTCGCCTCCCTACCCACACAATGTGGTTATAATAATTATATATTATATATTATCATTCAAATATTTTCAATTGCTCGCCCATTCAAAATTGCTTGTTTTCAATCTAAATTCTTACAATATTCCTCTTTTAATGCATGTTCTTGATGCAAGGGAGCAAGAAAGTCAAGCTGGATGCCATATCAAAAGGAATCGACACCTTTATTCATATGATTGTAGTCCATGTAACAATATTGTATAGACTGCAATGTAGATCGGTTGTGAGATCTTGTGAGCATAATCTTATTCATCTATTTGTTGGGCTTCAGCTCCTAGAACTCACAAATAATATGGACATCACCAAGTCCATTATAAATCACCACCCCTGACATTTGCAAGGAGGATCGGGTCCTAATGGACATTGTGTCGTGTCTCATGTCCACATTTTTCCTCATTTACTTTTTTCCTTTAAAATTTTCATAAGATGCTAGGATTCAGGTTCAATTTCGAGTTTGTAGTTACATGCTCTACGACGGAAAGGCTAGTTGACTACTTTTACCTTCACGATGTAGTCCTACACCAAATCTCTCTCCATCTTCATGTTGTATATATCGAATGCGGGTTTCATTGTTTACTTGAATATTTCCTTAATCACCCTCCACGTCTCCACTAATGTCCCAAATAGCTGGACGTGTGGAAGAATAGTGTCTGCAAACCGCAATAGTCTCGATGATGATGGTCAAGGCCTCTACATCCCATAGTACCCAATGCCAAACTGCATCCTAATATGCTACAATGGTCATCCCTAGACAATGTTTTCAATTTCTACAAGTCACAATGTTGTTCCCGTAGTGATTTTCCACTCTTCTAACAACACATTTGACAATAAGGCGACTCCGTCCCTTCATAATGAATAGTTGGGATCATCGAGCTTTTTGGTCCCCCCAAAGTTGGGGATGGACAACCATCTAGCCATCTTGAGGTAAATGGCGTAGTTAATTTAGTATGAACTTTCCTTAGTCCATAAGTAACTCCATCCATTCAACATCAATGTAGGCTACAAAAGATTTCAAAACCATGCATTAGTACCATACTAGAAAATTGATCCTAGGACATGTAGCAAGAACCTTGTCATTTGACATACATATTTTTTAATGATTTCTCTAATATATTTGTAAGTGGTTATTTTATTCCTCTCTATGATTATCTATGTCAATCATAAACTTGCCTTTAATATTATGACATATATAGCTATATGTTAGTATGTCCCCCCTCCTCAACAGAAATTGGTGGTCAATCATTCACCATTCATTAAAGGGGGAGAGGGTGAGGGCGAGGGGTGGAAATCTCGGGGCGGGGGGGGTAGGGGGGAGGCAGCAACGGATAGGTACCCCCAGATTGATTTTGGGGCCTATTAATTAAAATTGTTTCGGGACACAGGGGAGGGGGGTGGGGGTAATCAAGCTGCGATGGATTAATCGAGCTGCGAGGCGTGTCGATTAATGAAGCTGCAAGAAGCATCGGTGGGCCCCCTTGATTCGAGAAGCTTCGTAAACACCCTCAGCCCGGGTATATGAGGGGGAAGGGGGAGGGGAGTGAGACAGAGAGAGGGAGAGAGGGGGAGGGAGAGGGAGAGGGGAAGGCTTAGCAGAGAGGGGGATGGAGAGGGGAGGGCTGAGGGGGAAGGACAGGAGAAGGGAGGGTGGAGAGGAAGGAAGAGAGCAGGGACAGGGGAGAGGAAGCCGGAGAGGAGGGACAGGAGAAGAGGGAGCGGAGGACAGGGTTGAAGGGGGGAAAAGGGGGGGGGGGGAGCAAGATAGATTAATTAATTGAAATGGGAAAGGAGGTGAATAGAGCCATGAGTATACAGATTAACCTACACTAAAAAAAGATTAAGCTATGCAAAAAAGAAGTGGCCATCATGATACAAAACAAATCATTGGATTAAATATGAGCCATTGTTGAGTACATGGCATCAACTATGTCCGCCTATTTGACAAAACAAGGTTATGATATGTGCAACTATGTTATCAGATTTAATATGACCTATGTTTAAACGATACAGTTGTGTTATTAGTCTCTACAAAACGTCCTTCTATATCCATCCTCGATAGATAATCTAAGATTTCTAAACTATAATTCCATCATACCCTAGACCCTCAATAAGAATTGTACATCATACCTTCATTGCAAGTATTATGTATATGTATGCTACTGTAGTCCATATACCATACTTTTTGTAAAGAGAATTACAAAGCACATTAATAAGACATTAGTTAAAGACATGACCAGAAAACATACACACAAGAAATGCTTTCATTCAATTTCTCACAGGCCTAAACTCGCCTTTGTTTTAGATATGCCTAACCTCACTCAAAGATGGATATTTTACCACTCAAAGATGGATATTTTACAATTGGTCACAAAATTCTCACGCATATGCCTAGCACTAGGCAGAACTTCTATTGTGGCCTAACAATTGCGCGTGATTGAATTCCAAGCCAAAAACCCATGGTCCACTTTAGAATAACGCATAGACCTAGATTCATCTTGGCATCTGCACTGTGCAAACCAACATACTAGACAAGGCCTTCAATCTGCAGTTGGCATGAGTAAATTTACCTCCACAATTTACATGCAAGCATTGGTGGAGTGAAAGACGATCACTTGAGGTTCACATTACTTGAGTGTCCTAGTCGAGGAGCTGAAAAATTCATGACAAGATGCCAATTTTGTACATTAGGTACTCAAAGAACGCCCCAGAATAAACCAAGTTGTCGTCAACAAGGCTCCAACACTTGTATGCACAAAAAATCTGTCTAGAACAAAGCCATATACAGAAATGCCAACAGAACTGCTTGAGAGGAAGTTCACTGCAAGTATAAGCATAAAACCTATGGTCAGAACCTAGAGATTCTTAAAAATAAAAGCTGAAGAAAAATCTCGAAGACTCAGATTAAAAATCACTTGAAATATGAGAGCACGGAGGAAAAAGGAAACTTTTCAATGTCATGATGCTACTTACCCAAAGCTGCACGCCGGGACCAAGCATCCTGAATCTGATAAAATTTATCAAACCGTTCAAGGAGTGTATCTTTTCCATCTGTGCCAATGATAGCGGAATCAGCTGCTTCAAATGTTCCTGTTGCATGCATCGCAGCTGCAGCCTTTACAATCCGTCGATGGAAGTGTGAAAGCTTGGAAGCTGACCTTAGGCAAAGCCCTACTCCAGTCAAGTTGACTAGATTCAAAACCTGACACAGTGCAGATGACATGCAGGTTAATCTTATTGTCTACTCGCAGGAATCACATCTCCACAGAGCGCACCATATTCAACACACGTTTTATAAACAAAATGGTAAACATCCAACAGATTGCACACTTCCTTTTCTGCCAGTCCCCCTGGCCCTCTCCACCTTCCCTCTCTTCCACAGAGCACAAAACATTCAACACACATTTTATAAACACAATTATAAACATCTAACACATATTCTTTTCTGCCACTCCCCCTGGCCCTCTCCACCCTCCTTCCCTTCTCGCACGATGATTCAATTTGAAAAATTTGTTTGCTGTCTTCCTGGTGCACTGATTTACAGGTTCCATGCTGTGTCAACTAATTGGTTGGTCACTAGTTCGCTGATTGGTTGCTTGCTATTTTGAGAGTGGTTTTATCTCACAGGTGGGCGCTTTGTTTGCTGCTGGCTTCAAAGAGAATTGCAGTTAGTCACGGCCATGAACGAAGTCACGAAACCCAGTGGCCATGTGGGTCATGCCGCACACAACCTAGTTGTGATCTTGAGGTCAAGACACTCACATTTTTAGCTAGTCACAACGTCTAGGTTACCAGGTACCAATGAGATGTGAAACACAGTTACATCACACAACAGCCGTTTACCAAGATGAAGGTCAACAAAACTTGTAAGCCAGACTTTCAACTCTACATGCATCCTACACAAACAATGGCCTGCCATAAGTCACACTAGAGAAGGGAGTGTGATATCATGCATTTGATAGTCAAGAGGAAACGATTGGTCAGTTTGCAACATCCAATTGGTGGGCTGACTCAAGAGCATTAAGCCCCCAGAGGTCTCCTCTATAGAACGTGGCATCTATATTTGACAAACAAAAGGAGAATATTACATGGATTTCTTCTGGTAGAGACATCTTCAAGGAAAACTAAAGCACTAGAAAGGCAAAGATACTGACAGAAAATACAATTTGAAAGCAAAATCAAAATAATGCAGGAGACCATGCAAAAACCAATTCAACCTCCAGATACATGATAATCAAAACAACCATGTTTCAAAAATGGAGCTGCAGCTCCCTCCCCGTCATGCTCCTATCCCACGGCTGCCTCCCTCACCCCTGCAGCTGTTTCTAGCCTCCTCCTCCCCCCAGCTGTTCTTCAGGCCCTGCAGCTGCTCTCACCTCCCAGCCCCCTCCCACATCCACTCCTCACCTCCCAGCCCCTTCCCACAGCTGTCCACCCCGTGCAGCTGTTCCTCTCGAGAGCGCGAGAGGGAGCTGTCACACTTTGCACAGGAGCAGGCATGTCCCATACAGGAGCAGTCTCAGGCTATCCGAGTCCAAGCTGATCTTATTCAAGGGCTCAGACAGGAGATCTCACAGCTCCGACAAGAGGTCACTGCTATACATAGAGTCCCAGGGAGCACCCCAGTTGTGGAGGCACAGATTGCGAGCATGCAATCTGCCATCGAGGAGACATCCAAATGGGTCGACGTAGCCAAACGGGAACCTACAAGGGTAACCATTTCGGCTACCCTCCTGGAGCAGCAGTAGAGAGCCAGCAAGGCTCTCAACATCAGAGTACGTGGGATTCCCTGCACTGAGGCTACACCGATGGCAGATGCGCAGGCCTTCGTGACCACTAACCTAGGGGCGACTGAGCACAAGATTGAGAGAGCATGGCGGGTTGGGAGGGACCCCAACCGAGAGCAGCCCCTTATCATACGGTTCCATGACGCCCAGGCACGACTTTCGGCTTTACGTCGTAGGTCAGTCTTACGAGACCAGCCAACGATCTCCATGGATGAGGACCTCACTCCACTACACGTTGAGGAGAGGCGTTTTCTATTGCAGCAGCGAGATCAGGCCCGCAAGGAGGCGAGGGGAAGTGGGCACTATTACGAGATGGACGACTCCTTACAGGCCCCCGTAGAGCACCCACCTCTCCTCCTGCATAGGGAGGTGGGGTCTATGAGACCCTGACATCCGAGACCCTATCCTGTACCATCTGAACTGCAATGGTACCTTAACCAGGGAACTTCTCGGAATCCTATACAGGTCACGACATTGTCTTTTACACATAGACACATCAGAGTCCAGAGCGCCCACTACCAGTACTACATGGGAGTCTACCTACAGAGATTAGACCAGGGATACAAGAGGGGTTTGAGGGTCAGGAGGAGTCGCAGTCCTTTATAGATCCACACTTTTGGGGGCCATCTCAATCCAACAGAGAGATCCACACTCCAGGTTTCTCTGGATCCGGATTTAACACATGGATAGCCAAGATCTGTTTATTGCAGTTTGCTACTTCCTCCCCGAGACCTTCCGCTTTGCCAGAGATATTTGAGAGGAGAATGAGACATCCCCATTTGTTGCTCTTTATCAGTCCATTGTTGACTTCTCTAGCCGCGGGGAAGTTCTCCTAGTTGGGGACTTCAACACGAGGATAGGCGCTCATCAGGCACCACTCCTCGACTTCAAGGATGATTCCACTCTACTACCAGACATTGACCTTGAGGAGACAGGTATGCTACGAGTTTCGGCTGCACTCACATCTTATGGGCAGGCCCTATTAGACCTCGACAAGATGCATGATCTCATTATCTATAATGGTCTTGACAGATGGCCCGCATCAGGTGGCTTCACTTGCTTTCCACATGGGGGAGGCTTCAGTGTTGTGGACTACATCATGGGATCCCCTGCCTTCACATCTCGCATTACTGACTTTACCGTAGCACCTCTCCCTCCAAGGGCTGATCATACCTACCTTTTCTTTAGCATTTCTACCCCCCGCCGCACAGCACTTTCTACCCCGTTGAGTTCTTACTCCACCTACCATGATATACGCTTTCATCGCGATCACTCACCTACTTACTCTGGCCGTCTGTACATACTTCTCGCATACATTTACTTTACACCCCTATTAGAGGACCGTGCTGCCCTAGTCACTTGCTCACTACACGAGGCTTCTCTTCACACCATCCACTCCACCCGCCCACCACCACCTGGGACCATACCTTGTAATAGCTGGTACGATGATGAGTGTAAGGCTTTACGTCTCAGCTCAGATTCGAAACAAAAAACAGCCTTCCGAGCGAACGAGAGACGCTACGTGAGTACCGTCGTCTGGTATGCAGGAAGAAACTTGACTTCGTGCGCCGGAACGAGGAGGAGCTACTGAACATTCAGTTCAGTAACAACTCTAAGGACTTCTGGCGGAGATTTCAAGAGGGACGGTCCCCCCCACCACTCACTGACACTCAGGTGTGGTCTGATTATGCACGCACGAATTATGATATCCCAAATCAGCTAATCCCTAACCTATCACATATGCCACGTCCCCCATCCTGCACCCTCTTCACTAGGGGGGGGGTAAAGGATGCCGTAATGAAACTTCATAATGGCCGAGCGAAGGATCATGAGGGACTATGCACTGAGTTTATTGCATATGGGATTAACCTCCTAGCCTCGATCTTAGCCAAGCTATTTAATGAAGCTGTTTGCTTGGGGTTTCCACACACCTGGACCATCAACACTATCTCACCCATCCACAAGGCAGGGGATCCCATGAACCCGGAGAGCTACAGGACCATTATGATTGGGCATGTCATGTCTAAGATTTATGCATCAGTACTTGATTCTGAGGTCAGCAGATTTGCGGAGTATCGAGGACTCAGAGCGTGGAACAGGCCGGTTTTAGGTGGGATCATGGGACCATGGACCATATTCTCACGCTCAGATGTATAATCGAGGAGGCGAGGGCACGTAAGCAGAGGGTTTACTGTTGCTTTGTGGATTTCCACAAGGCTTTTGACACCATTCCGAGAGCCTACCTCATACGACGCCTACAGGATTTCGGTTACGACCAAGAGATCATTTGGGTTGTCATGGCACTTTATGAGCGAGTTTCAAGCAGAGTCCGGACAGGATCTGGATGGACAGACGAGATCATGAGCACTATCGGGATCAAACAAGGGTACCCATTATCACCTACCTTGTTTGGCCTCTACATCGACGAGCTCGAGACAGTGATGCAGGCACAAGGTGGGGTACGTTGCTCTCTCGCGGGCACGCTGATTCGGATATTACTTTACGCAAATGATGTGGCTATCTTGTCTTCCTCAGCAAAGGGGCTCCAGAGACACCTTGACGCACTACAGTCCTTTTGCGAGTCTCATGATTTGAAGGTTTCGGTAAAACCAAGGTTATGATCTTCAATACATCTCGAGCCGTCATGCGCGATGCGCATTTCGCATTTGATGGGTCTCCTGTTGAGGTAGTTTCATCATACACTTATCTTGGAGTCGTCTTTTCCGGACCCATCTTCACTATGAGACCCGCGATGCATGCACGCCTGAGCAGAGGATATGCTTCATTGGCTAGACTAGAGAGGCAGTGCTTCCGCTCTCACTTTCAGGATCCACAGACCAAAGGGTTGCTTTTTGACTCCTTGGTCCGCCCAGTAGCGATGTATGGTAGTCCATGGTGGGGGCCAGACTTGTTGGATACAGAGTGGGCCAGGGTGAAGCAGCTACAGGTTCTCATGTTATCACGGATGATCCGTGGTAAGCCATCCATCCCTTACCAAATCATTCAGGCGGAGTCACATCCGGACGTAGCAGGATACCATGGCTAGCACTGTCCTCTTCTATGGCACTTGCAGCAAGGGGGGACCAGAGGTGCTGGTATGCACGCACAGAGAGATGGTTCGCACGACTAGGGCTCCACATGGACAAACTACCTCCTTTCTAGTACAGCATGGATGCTCCTTTCTCTCCCCTCCTATCACACGAGGTCAACCAAGTTATCCGTGAGGATCTACTGCAGCTACACACATTTCGAACTTGGTTGGGCCCGAGTGATCTTCCAGTGAAGCTAGGCTTCTACAGAGATCACTTCTTACATATCATAGTGGAGGGTTTCATTGATCCACCACGATACACACAGATTCACCCAGCCCACTTGCTAAGGATCTCTCTTGGGCAGTTCTGGGTCTCTTCACACAGACTTCATATCGAGAGCAGCAAAGCAGAGCGGTTACCCAAGGAGAGGTGCATATGCACACTGTGTGACATGCAGGAGGTTGAGACAGAGGAGCATTTCATCTTCAGGTGTCCTGTTTACTATGAGATCCGAGGGCATTTCTACTGCCTCTTCAGAGATAGTTATGGGGTTTTGGTCCGTTTCCTCTCCTACCCAGACCAGCGATGTTTGGTTGGTTTCATTCATGAGGTGCTCAGACACCGCGATAGGATACTTCGAGCACGAAGACAAGAGCAGACCTCTTCCTCGACTGATACCTCTCAGAGCTCTATCACAGAGTTCTTTCAGCTAGATCACATAGACTCCCACGAGGCAAGACCTCGACATGACTGTGACCCGGAGCTTGTGACCCGACAGCTCAAACAGAGGGTTGACTCACAGATCATACTTGGGGACATCCCCTCTGTTGGAATATGAAGCCAAAGTGAGTGTACTAGGTGTCTAGGGGGTGTTTCATAGTCTAGTGAGTCCTAGACATGCCACGTGTCATATTGGGAGTTATCCCATATACACTATTGCTGTCTAGAGTCTAGTGTTACACTATATAGTGTTGTATTTGTCTTGAGTCTTTTGATATCAGTCAACATCAAGCTATCTACATGTGAGTATTTTGGTTATCATTGCCCAGCACTTGTTCTTTTATTTTTCTTTCCATTTTGCTTTATTATGCTTTGCACATTTCCATTCCGTTCCTAGCTAGCTACTAGATCCCTTCATATGGTATCAGAACCATGTTCCTAGCCCTGCTCTCTCTTTCCCTTTCCCTTCCAAGAGGTTGAGGTGAGGGAGGCCAATGAAGCTACTCTAACTCCTCCTCCTTGGAAGGCTACCCTCTTCTCTCCTTCCTTGAGCTCTCTTCTCCACGCCATGATCTGCCACCTCTCTTCTCCTTCCTTCAGCTACATCTTTCTATGACCTGCAGATGATGTGACGCTTCTATCCGGAGCTAGAAGCAAAATCACGCCTTTGTGTCTTCAGCAAAGTTGTAGAGGACTTTGAGGACTACAAATTTCGTTTTGCAATCCGAGTTTTCTGTGAAAAGTTACAGCCCTTGCAAGAAGTGATGAAATTTGTTTCTGCATGCGAATTTTGTTCTGAAGCTCACCTTCTTTTTCTTTGGTTTCCAAGAAAGCTTCAAGAGTCGATGGGGCCAATGATTTGACAGCCCAAGCATGATGCAACCAGCTCAACGTGGAGCTGTCCATCCTCTTCATCGTTGACCTCTGCTCCATCCCGCCATTTGCTCCTTCTTCCCGACATTCTCTTGGAGCTGCTGTCCGCAAGTTCATGCTTGCATTATGCCCGTCACTCTCTTAGAGCTGCTGTCCATGCTGCCTCTATCTTCTCTGCCCGTCACTTGATGTGAGCTCTTGACATTACATTGCGGTGACTCCTTCATGTGACTACTCCAAACTTTGGTGAAGACTTCCCGAGCTAAATGTGAGTTCTTCGATACTACTCCGACACACTCCACTACAGTGATCTCTCTTATTAGTTTATTACATCGAGCTTGATGTAAACCACTCTATATCAAGAAGTGACTTCTTCAACATTGCTTATTCGATCGGTGCCTGAGGTACTTCACATTGACTGACTTTCCGATTGGTCGTGGTACCTGAGGCTTCTACTTCGACATTGGTGACTCTCCTTCCTGCATTTTGAGAGTCATCATGTAATTGCTCCATGTAGCTACCCATGGACTTCACCGACACATTTTTGGGACATTCCTACCTAGCGCTCCATTGACATCATCATCGACTCGTAGAGATGTGCACACATGTGCATTAGCTACTTGGAGGACATCTCTTTCACAAAGAGATATTTTTATTTATTACTACACGCTTGAGGTATTTTGGGGTCCTCTGCCCTGGGTAGAGTCCCATGATATGTATTGAGTGTTTGGTTTTCATTGAGTCTAAAGGTCCTCTGCCTTGGATAGTCCTCCTAAAAACATGTATTGGTTTTCCTATTTTTTTGGTCTGTGGCTTCTTAACATGTCCTATTATGAAGCCAAGGGGGGATGTACTATGGGAGCCATATGTATTGGCTTTGATAGGTCTATTTGTTTATCAGGCCTGGCTTGAGAGTTCCAGGATGTTGGTGCTTGGTCTCCTAGACCTCTGAGTTGGTCATGCATCCATGCATGATGAGCCTCTGAGCCATGCTAGATGAGATTTCTATGTTATGCTCACTAGCCTCTAAGCTATGCTCACTTGCCTCTGAGATTGTGTGGGAACCATGTCTAGTTCTAGGCACAGTTCTGATGACCATCATTGTCATGTTCTGTTCTTGGTCCCATTCCAGTAGTCTCTCACCTTGCCTTCATGGGGGGGTGTTAGAGGAATATGAAGCCAAAGTGAGTCAAAAATGAGTGTACTAGGTGTCTAGGGGGTGTTTTATAGTCTAGTGAGTCCTAGACATGCCACGTGTCATATTGGGAGTTATCCCATATACACTATGGCTTTCTAGACTCTAGTGTCACACTATATAGTGTTGTATTTGTCTTGAGTCTTTTGATATTAGTCAACATCAAGCTATCTACATGTGAGTATTTTGACTATCATTGCCTAGCACTTGTTCTTTCATTCTTCTTTCCATTTTGCTTTTCATTATGCTTTCCACATTTCCATTCCGTTCCTAGCTAGCTACTAGATTGAAGCCCCCGACCGACGGGGGTCACAGTGGCCCTGGTTAGACGCAGAGCTACGACCACGAGACGTACCAGGACTGCACCCTTGAGGAGGCGACAGCGCTCTATTGCTGACCTCATGCCTCCACTTCCATAGTCTCATCCATCCTGATGTCTGCTGATGATGATGATGATGATGATGATGATGTCGACGATGATGCTGAGATTGATATATATAGTCGAGATATGACTATGTTGTACTTAGGAATTAGTACTACCATTTTGCATTTTGCATTGGTGTGGATGCTCGTTTAGTAGCTCCATTACCACAGCTCATTGTATCAGGTTTTTCATAGTCTCATAGACCCATCGGTCTTCCGAAGACTTTAATAAACTTTCTTTCTTTCTCTCTCTCTCTCCCCCTACTTCTTCTCTCCCCCCGTATCTTTTCTTAGCTTCCCGCAGCTGCTCCTCACCTCCCAGCCCCCTTTGATAGCTGTCCCTGCAGCTGTTCCTCTCCACTTAGCCCTCCTCTCTCCCCTGCAACTGTTCCTAGCTCCCCACAGCTTCTCCTCAGCCCCAGCCCTGCCCTCTTATCTCTTCTCAGCTCCCTCTCAGCCCTCTTTCTCAGCCCCTCCCTCTCTCTTCAACCTCTTCCCTCTCGTTTCCTCTCCTAATGATGGATGGATCTTCCAAGTGTTTTAGTCAGCCTTCCATCTTTGATTGATGAATGAATTCCCATTCAGCCAATCCTCGATCATTTCCACTGACCACAAGAATGTGTATATTTTCAAAGGATGAGTTGCTACAGCTGCAAAAGGATATGCAAAAGGATATGGAGTTTGAGATCTCCACTACCCTTTTTGCACGCATCCATGGGTCCCACCTCCTGTTTGAGCAAACCCCCTTCCATCTCAGTTCTACAAATGCCATGCATTGATCATGGAAAGGATGTGGCTCCAGCCTCGTAGATAGGGATTTTACGGACACCGGCGCGGTACTTAGTTTAGAGAAACTCTCTCTCCTTTGGCTGATTTTCGTGAGATAAAGCTAGTGCCCTCCACCTTTAGTGACGTGGTTCTTGGTTTGGTCATCAATATAGTGTCTTCTTCCACATGTGTGGGGATACTTTCCCCCGTGGATGTACCTCCTCTTCACTACTCCAAGAGATATTCTATACAGGAGGGAGGTGTTTCGGCCACTAGGCTGGGTAAGGGTTTCCTCTAGCCGATGAGGATTATTAGCCGGATTATTCAGAGCCTCGGTGATGGGCGCCTCATTGCCACTAAAGGCAACTGACTCATAATCAGCTTCATCCTAGGTGTCACCGGTGGCCCTATTGATATTCTCTTCATTCGTGGAACACAAATTGGATGCTAAAGATTGTGCAAAGTTAGGTAAACTGCTTACTAGTCATACCATTGGTCTCCTGCTTGGGGCACTAAGAAAGGTATATTCATTTCAGCTTTAGGTTCTCTTCCCCTTACAATTGGACATGGTATCATTACACCCTCCAAGTCACAATGGAGGATCATATTGATGATTGTAGGATAGAAGGTTGGTCTTCTCAATCTTTACGCCCGAGAGAATCATGTCCCTTACTAGAAGGAACTTCTCTCTTGTGCCCCAATTGTAGACCCATGGATTAATGGAGGTGACATCAATATGGGGGAGTTGCCTTCAGACAAGAAGAAGGAATAGAAGGTGGCATTCACTTACTTGAGAGGGCAGCTTGGGATGCCTTTCTTTTTTAGTTAAGTAGGAGAGATACTTGGACATCAAGTGTCCATCTACGCATGGATTGACAGTTTTTTATGTCAATGATTGGGCATCGGAGAGAGGTGGCTCGATGTGAATTTCATCAAGAATTTCCATCTCGGATCATTTTTGGGAGTTTATATGTTCTCTGAGCCTCACATTAGATTCCGTATGCTTCCCGTGTAGAGGAGGACCTCACAGAGGTAGTATTACAAATCTGGGTTTCTCATATGCAGGCTAGAGTGCCTTCTCCTTCACACGTGATAGCAACCCTCGCTCATATTAGTGGTTTCTATTAATCTACCACTATTACCAGGAGACATGATATTCTCAGATAGGAGGTCGACCTTCACCAGCAGTTGGCAGCCCTATAGAGGAAAGAGCAAAAACGGCCTACAGATGCTTGGATTTAGGAGCGCCTTGTTGCAGCAAGAGCTCATCAGCAGATTTTGTTAGATCACATCGCGGAGTATGCCTTTCATGCACGGAAGTCATTTTGGACTTAGACAAGAGGAAGAGTCCAAAACACTTTTTCTCTACTCTTGGCCCGAGACATGGTAGAGAAAGTATATCTCAGCTTATTGACTCTGATAGGGTTTTGCAGAATGATCCTAATGTCGTGTTGCGTATAGCGATTGATTTTTATGCCTCCCTTTTAGCAGATCTTGCCACAGCTGCCGGAGATGGTGCCCGACATATGGCAGCTGGAATTCACGACTGCACTTCTCACCCTTGACAAGGGCAAGTTTCTAGGCTGAGATGGGTTAACACCCTTCTTTTTTATTACTTTTTGGGACACGATTGGAGACCATGTCACCTCGGGCCTACAAGGCATTTGGGACGTTGGTACCGTACTTGATTCACTTACAAAGGGTCTCGTTCATCTTATTCAAGGGGGGTTACAGAAATTTGGTTTCTCAATGGAGGGAAATCACTCTTTTGGCCACCTTTTATAAGATTTTGGCCAAAGTTGTTAGTTTTTCTTTTGGAGCCCATTCTTCTAGAAGCATCTTCAACAATATTTTCTCATTTTGGGAGACTTCAAATTGGGCTATGCAGAGTGGCTAGACATTATCCTTTTTACTCTTGGATTTCAAGAAAATGACAAAGTAGATTGGAATTTCTTAGAAGGTACCCTTCTACGCTTTGGATCTTCAGATGCATAAATTAGAGGGCTCTCTTCTTTGTACAGATCAACCCATACCCAGGTGCTATTAGAGGGGACAAGGGAGAGATTTTAGATATCTAGATCACCCCTTTAGGGTTGCCCTCTAGCCCCTTTCCTATTTTTGTTCATGGATGAAGCAATGAGTATCTTTCTTAGATCTCAAGAAGACATTATTGAGCTCAGTTATGGTAGGTGGAAACAATAATTCTAATAGTAACCTTTTACTGAATATCAACTGCTGCACCTGCCAATTCTGCCAGTCTATGCATGCAGACATATTACTTCCTCAAAAAGAAAGAAAGCAGAGACAATGTGGTGACATCTGACAATCTCAGGCAAGCACATACAGCTACAACAAACCTGTTAGGAGTGATAACAGCCCAAAGGATCATAGAGTCTACGCCAATCGAGTTGTCCGTCCACAAAAATATGTGTAGAGGAATCCATAAAGATACTCATCTTTTAACAATGCAACACATAGTGCACTTGACATCATCAACGCCCAACGGTGAGACTTTCCCTAAGGCGAGATCTTGGACAGTGAGCCAACTGATGACAGTGCTACTTTTGTGGATGCCACTCCATAGACCTCATTTCTTTCAGGGTAGGCTTGAATGTGTTTGTACTACAACAAGTGCATCCAATGGCTTTTGGGTTAGTGATGAGGACACTCCAGATTGGGGTCTGATTTTGGTTTCACTTGGATTCAGAGGGGTGTCCCTGTCAGATATTGGGATGCTTGGTCGGTGTGAGCAATATTAACCATATTGGGAAGTCCCAAACTATTTGAAAATTACCTGATCCCCTAATATAGTGTTTATGTCACATTCGAGTGTGATAGGTTTGTGGTCAAAGAGGGAGAGAGTAGGGTGAGTCTAATCAAATAGAAAGGAAACCTTGCTTAAGAAGCCTGGGAAAGATAGATATTATTTATTCTGGCCTCTCTTCTATTAAGTCATGTTTGAATGTTGCACCAAGTGAAGAGACCCTCTTTACCCGTGCCAACCAAATGCAACTGCTCCTTAAAATTCTCCCAGGCATCCATTTCTAAACCTTTGACAACTGAACCTTTTTGAAGCCACATGTCCTTGCCGAATTCAACCATATTAAAATCACCCAAGAGAAAACAACTTTCACTAATTGCATCTAGTGAATCCCAAGTTTTTTTCCTTTCCCTATAGCTATTTGGGGCATAGATAGAGGTAGTAGTGAAGCCAAATTTTTCTTTTCTTCATTGCACTTGCAATCCTCCTTAAAAGCATGCCTGAAGAGTACATTGCATTAACAACCACTTTGAAGAATCTCCCAAATCGCATCCATGGTGGTGGTTGTTAAAGAAGTGATGCTAGCCACAGCATGGTTTGTTTGCTCTTGGTGGCGCCGATCTAGGGAATGCATCACTCAGCTTAAAATCCTACAAGGAAATTTTTTGCTGAGTGGGCTACATGGTTGTGGTCAGAGCATTTATGCATGGAAAGGAGCCATAAAAAGATTTATTCATTAATTGCATACTGCCTTACTCTCCTTCCATGAGTTTAGATTGGATGGATAGTACTAGGTGTATTTGTACTTCCACTCATCCCAAGGCTCCTTCCTCTTCCCTTATGGCTGCTATCCTGAAAGCTTGGGACAGCTTCAAGAGTACTCTTCGGAGAGTTCCCTCTCCCTCTTTGAAAGAGGTTTAAAGGCAGCCTACCATATGGAATGACAGTATACTTGATGATCACGGCAACCACTTGGTACTTCCCATTATATGCAATGCTATAGATGGGAGAGAGGCCCCACTTCCTCTGCAGGCTTTTAGAAGAATTTCAAAAATCATCTAGATGATCATAAACTCCAACAAGTCAGTGCAAAGGAAGTGCAAGGAGAATTGGCTATATTGATGCAACCATATTCTTGGACTGGTTTGACACAGATGGCAAGTCTCACCATAGCTCTACGTGGCTTGGGGCTTTTACGAGGATGGGTATCCCTCTACAGGTTTAGGACTACAATGAGATTTAGACGGGGATGCCTTGGTCTTTGATGTTCATGCTGAGGGAAGGTTGTGCTAGGTTTGTAGATGTAGATATCCTTAAGGATGTTATTTTGCAGCCTGTCGGGGTTTTAGGTCATGTGGAACAGTGTTTCTTGGCTCATGATGGTATTTAGACCCTAATCTGAATCATTCATTCGGCTGGAGAATCGGCTCTATGGAGGTGTCTCCATAAACTATTTGCCATGGGACCCTAGGGAATTGATACATGGCACCTAGAGGAGAGCCTCCTCTTCTTTTGTTACATGGTCAATAATGCCAGGAGATTTCAACTCAACCTGAGCGGTTGGAAGCCAACCAGAGCTCCCCATTGGGAGAATTTTCAGATTTCTGCTGATTTGATGAAATCCTTTTGGAAGCGACTCTAGAAATTCCTCACAAATGAACTTTTCTTTAGGCTTTCTATTCATGGAGGGATTGATCCCAATTTGGTTATGGGTCCTAATGTGCACACACACACACACACACAAAGTAGGTGAGTATTAATTTTTTTGTTTTACTTTTAGTTTAAAAAGTTTGGTAAGCTTGATTTTGCATCTAAGGTTGTGGAGGATTGAAGAAATGGAATCCATGCTGGCCTTTAAAAGAAGGCCCTCCCTCCCTCATCCACCACAAAAAATCCAATGAAAAGGGAGGATAGGGACGCCATGGGCAGGATGAAAGTGCTCTTCAGGGTCTTTACGCACACTTGAGTCTTCAGACCACCCACCCGAGTGAACCAGTGAAGGTCCAAGTTCGGGGCAAACTCTATTTGTCCTCGTAAGTTGCCCTAATTGGCCACATAACTTTTGCTGCTGGTCCACAAGCTGCTGCATCAGTTTGCGATTGTCCATCATTTGCTCTTGCTGCTCCAACATGATTGTCATGAAACCTTCAAAATCCAGGTTGTCCTTGTGGTGAGGGGACTTGGTTGGTGAGTGGTCATGGGAACTTGGGAAAGGACTCTTAAATTTTCCCATAGGCTAATGATCACTGTCCAAGCCATCATCCTTAAGAGCCAACTCTTCAGCCTGGCTCATCAGCTGGGCCTCCTCATATTCCCGTTCATGTCTGTAGTCCCTTGTAGACTTGTCCTTCCTAGAGTTAGAGCCAGCACTCCTTGGGGCCATAAGAATTTAGGAACAGATTACCTCAATTTCCAGGCCTCAAATCCACTGAAAATATAAACTATCTGGAGCTGTTTAGAGCACCGTTTAGAACACTCTTTAGGGCTTGTTGAGTGCACTGTTTTGAAGAGAAACTCACTGTTTGAAGCACTGTTTGGACCCCTTTTTGAATACTGAGCAGGGAGACTGTCTAGCAGCACCAAATGCTCTGTCTGAACAGGGAATACTCTGCCATGGCACTGTATAGGAGATGATCAGTAATTAACACTGGCCAAGGTTATAAAAAAATGACAGATGCACAGTAGTTAGCCCTAATTCCGACTTTGAGGACTCAGAAACCAATGTTTGCTGCAATTCAGGTATAGGCAGGGTAGAATAGAGCAGAATAGCATGTAGAAGTGAAAATCCCCAAATTATATGAGCTCTAGGTTGAGAAAGCCTCAATTCTGTGCCACCTGGCAGCAATTTCGAGGCAGAAACAGCGTCAAACGTAGTCAGCTGGATCTGAAACTTGGTACAGGGCTAGCGCCTCCCTGTATGCAGTCAAATTATCATTTGCAACAGGCAATATGCAAATCGCAGCAGATTAAGATTCCTGGCAGCGCACTATTTTAGACAATTTCCAGCTTGAAACTTGGAATTTCCCTGTGATACTTAGGGCTTTTGATGAGGGGACCATCCGATACAAGAATTGCCAAAATCTGAGAACTTTGGCAATAAGGGTTGTTCCCAAGCGGACACGTGGCAGAATAGAATCCAGAGCACTTCCCGCACTGCAATTTTGCAGAGGTATCCCTTGGGCTCAAGATAAGATGCTCCAATTTTCAGGACGAGATAATGAATATTCACCCACAAATTCCCAAAAAAGGGATTTGATACCAACTGAAACAGGATCTACACTATAATTGCTACCTACCACTAGATTTTATTTTATTTTTTCGATGAAAACTACCACTAGATTTAGGGTCTATTTTAGCACAGTAATAGCAGTAAAATCAGAAATTGTAGCAAAGGTTAGGGTTAGATCTCTCTTATGGGAAGAGGACATGAGATCCAACAGCTCTCATGTGGCTAGCAAGCTGAAAACTTGAAGTTGTCCTTCTTGGCATCAGCAGCTAGTAGCCTGATGCTTAGTAACAATGAGAGGAATGAGTGTACTTTTCATTAGTGTAGAATGATAATGAAGTACAGCTGAAAGAATCCATGACTTGGAATTACTTGACAAGATGATCACACACAATTACTAACATGTCGAGAGGTAGAATTCTCTTCTTGAGGCTGCGAGGTCTTTTGAATGCCTTTGGAATTCTGACAAGCTCAAACCTAGGAGACTTTCTACGTAATCTCACATGACTTCGGTTCCTCAAGTGCATATTGACCACAAGCCTTATAGACCTCTTCTGTGATACCACTTGTTGGTAAACTTAGATACAAATGCATACAAGTAGTTTCACGTGAACAGAACCGAAAAGAGACAACCAGAGAATTCTTATAGAAGATGGCAACCTTTATTGCTTAAGCTATCAAGCTCTCAAGCCCTCACGCACACAGCAAACACAACACATGCAATTCATGCGATATATACACTCCACGAACCGCCTGTAAGAGCGATGATCAAGACGTCCACCACCGTGGTCTTCATATCCTCCTACCAAATCATGTCGCCAACACTGTGGCTAGCCAACCGAGATGCAGAGAGTCAACTTCTGGCTGTAGCCAGGAGATGCTGGCCCCGAATCTCATGGAGGCGATCCTTGAGGATAGGGAAGAAAGGAGAAGTTGCTCCAAATAACCGCCTGAAGAGGAATACGTAGAGGTAGCCATGCATTGAGGCCACATGTCAATTGTCCTCCTAGAACCCCACGAGGTTTACAACTAACCTTTTTCTAATAGAGATCCCATGACCCCAAAAAACTATAGGCCCATTATTATTGGACATCTCATATCCAAGGTCTATGCATCAATACTCGACAAAGAGGCTAGCTAGTTCACAAAGCTTCAAGGACTCAGAGCAGTGAGATAGGCGGTCTTTTGAAGAGATCACGGGACCATGGATCACATACTCACACTTAGAGGGGTCATTGAGGAGGCTAGGGCACGGAGATGAGGGTTTATGGCTGCTTTGTGGATTTCTGCAAGGCTTTTGATATAGTGCCAAAGCCCCGACTCATCAGACGGCTGCAAGAGTTTGGTTATGATCAGGAGATCACTTGAGCAGTCATGTCACTTATGAGAGAGTTTCAAGTAGGGTTTGAACGTGGACAGAGGAGATTTTGAGTACTACTGGTGTCAAACAAGGTTGTCCATCATCACCAGCTTGAGACTTTGTTGGGACCCTAGGAGGGAATGGCTGATCTTTCATTCTCCTATACGCCATGATGTGATCTTAATCTCTTCATCAATAGAGGGGCTCCGGCAACACTAGGACATGGTTTATACTTTCTGCAAGACACATGATTTGAAGGTCAACCTTGGTATAACCAGGTCATTATCTTCAATACATCCCGGGCAGCCATGCAAAGAGAGCACTTCACCTTGGACGGGTTACCAGTGCAGGTGGTTGCATCCTACACATACTTGGGGGTTCTCTTCTTTGGTCCGGTCTTCACAATGCGATCAACACCATAGGCCCCACTGAGTAGCAGGGAATATGTTGCACTGGCTAGACTCAAGTGGCAGTTCTTTCACTTTCACTTTCAAGATCCCCAGACCAAGACTCTTCTCTTTGAATCTTTGATCTGCCTAGCAGGTATGTATGGCAGCCCTTGTGTTGGAAACCAAACCTGTCAAAGACTGATTGGGCCCAAGAGGCTTCAAGTCCTTATGCTTCCACACATGATCCGTAGCAAGCCTTCAGTCCCACATCAGATAGTCCTAGCTGAGTTCCGAGCATCTCCATACAACTTGATAAAGCGTTCGACCTTATCGCATTAGGGACTATGGCTCCTCCAGTAGAGGACGGCGCAGGCTACCATGGTTGGCCCTATCTTCATCCATAGCACTCGCAAACTAAGGGTGACTAGAAGTACTAGACATGCAAGTGGTTTGAGAGCTTGGGGCTCCACATAGACAGGTTACCCCCCTCCTGTAGAGCACTAAAGCCCCCTCCCTCTTGCTCACATATCAGCAAGTGAACCAGGTCATCCGAGAGGATCTCTTATAGTTACACACATTCAAGGCCTTGTTAGCACACCCTGAGCTACCCATGAAGCTCAATCTTTATGCAAACCATTGATTGCAATTTTCAGCAGCAGAGGGCTTTATTGATCCACCAAGATACACACGGATCCACCTACCCCACTCCTTGAGGATAACTATCGGGCAGTTCTGTGTCCCATCACACCGATTTCGTATTGAGAGCGGAACGACAGAGGGCATCAGAGGGCATTCCTAGAGAGGGTCGCATCTACATGAGTTGCATGTGGACTCAATCAAAATGCCCATGCAAATGGACAAACAACCAAGTACTAGTAAACACCTTGAGGAGTAGCTACAGATGGCATTTCTCATGTTTCCCTAAAAGCAAATGACTACTATAGGGAGATACATCTAAAATGGATATAAGCTTGGACTGCAGCTCATAAAGTTAACACCGGAGATGAGGGAATCACAGTGGAGTCTCGTGAGATAATTCTAGAATATGCTTTGGCTGAAGGGAATACAATAGAATCTCTCTGGAGTCTTATCTCCTAGTATTATCAAGAGGTTCTTGTCAATCAAAGGCCATCAATAACCTGGGTGGAAATCACAGGTAAAAGGATACCAAAACTAAAACTTTGGTCGTCTCAAGCGGATCTGGTTCCAAGAAGTAGGCTACCAAAACACAGAATCACAAACTTGGGTTGCCTTGAGTGAATCTGGTTCCAAGAAATAAGCTACCGAATTATTAAGACTGTTGTTTTTGTGAAATTATATCAACTAAACCCAACAATGATAGGTATATAATGAGCATGCGGACCTCTCAAAACCAGAAGAATCAAAACTTGTCACATAACTTACACTGAATTTAAAATCACACTGGGATTGACGCTTGGAGAGCATTCATATAGAAAAATCCCCAATGATTATGCTGCATTGCATTGAAAATATGGCTAATAAAAGTCATTATGCCAACAATGGAGGAGATATTCAAAATTATCAAAAGCACTTACAACTATCTCTCCTGCCATTAGCATGTCCATACCAGCACGATCAGCTGCAACTACCTTATACATTGAAGCGAGGAATCCAATAATGGTGATAGTCATGATGAGTGCCAAGAAAAGTCTGAACCGTCGGCTAGTTGCTTGAAGTCCCTTTATAATTTTGGCGTATTTGTAATAGTAAAATTCTGGATCAAGTCCCTTCCCAAGGAGATCTTTAAATTTATTCATCTTAAGCTCCTGAAATGCAAAATCCACATTAATTTTTTCCCTGTTTGCCTTGAGAAGCATTTGGCCCAGCAGGGGATTGATGGGGGAGGGGGGGAGTTTTATATGCAATGGAAAATCATAAGGTGATTAATAGGACAGCCATATGACCATGACCATTAAATGAACATTTCAAGAGGAACTGTAAGCTTATAAAGACATGATTCCATGCAATGCAAACACAATCTCTATTATCTACAATGAAATCAAGAATTAAATAGTGGAGGTAGATGACACCAACATTTAGTGCTCTTGAACTCTCATTCTGTAAGCAGTAAATTCTTTTATTGCATGTTCTTTTTCTTTGTGCTTGTCAAAACAAAAGATGGGGATGCAAATATGTGAGACATGTAGAAAAGAAATTAGCATGAGAGTGCGGAAACTTTGGCATCTCCATGTCCTCAAATTAAGGGTCATAACCAGGATTTAAGACAACTACCTTGCCTCAGATTTCCCTTTTGCCTATGTAATATGAGACTATATACACCGAAAAATGCTACAATTGAAGCCACAAGTCTCTCTGACAATGCGCAGATGAGGGCAATCAAAGACACGTACATGGACAAACCCACCATGCATAACTCAAATCCATGCTACAGATATAACAAATGCCATTAGCCAACCAAAAGCTACATAGTCTTCATGACTCATTATTGATAAATAAAATTAAGGTAATTCAGAGAGCCTTTAGTATGCAGATATAAATGCATACCCATAAGGGCTTCTAATTTTCCACAGTGCGATCAGTATGTAGTAGATGCAAATTAAATTGATGTGAAGTGTTGCACTCAAATTAAATACACCCTAGATCATGGCTGCTAGTCAACTCCTATATGGCTTTGATCATAGATACCTCTATGTTCACAAAATGAGAACTTGGTCTGGCTTTCTCATTTTTGTTCTAGATGACTCTTTTACTTGGAGCATTCAAATCTACAATGGTGTTATCCATCTAGAAGAACCTGGACAGGTTTGTTTAGTGCGTGCACAACATAAGGGGAACTACAACTAGCATTGCTATGCTTTCCATACCTTGTTAAGACAACTTAAGAATCTGTTCTTCATACATGGTTCAAAACACCTATGCAAGTACTGGTATGTGGGATGATGCATATAGAAGAGGTGAGGGAAAACAAAGAAGCAACAAGAAAGCCGTCACGTGTTTTAGTAGGAGGGATAAGAAGGTAAACAAGTTTGTAGGGGAAAATGTTCAAACCACACGGCTTGACGATGCTTGCATACTATGAGGCCTAGAGGGTTTGGGTCTAGGGTTACACCTAGGCCGACACATTAATGAAGAGGTGCAAATGGGCTCTATGAGAGGGCTAGAATGGTAAGGTCCCTTATGGGACACATGGCACCAAGGCATGAGGCCACTTGGCAAGCATTGAGCTAGGCGGAGGCTTCTAGAGAGAGATCTCCAAGATGAAGAAAAAAGAAAGAGTATTCACGAGGAGGAGATCACTGGAAACTGTGGCTGGGAGGAAAGCAGTGGAAGAGCCCTCTATGTTGGAAGGATTATAACATTGGTATCAGAGCCGCTAATGAGGATGCATGCAGTAATTGGAGTCTCAAGTGCACAACAATTGGGGTCGCACGTGCAGAGCTTTTTACCGTGCACGAGCTTGATCTCCTCGAGGGCCGAGAATGCAGGGTTTCTAGAATACTTTGTTTAAAGCTTCTGATGACAGCCGCGTGACATCAAGTTTCTTATCTGATGCTCTTGCCTTCTTTTCACCGGATAAATCAACAACCCGTGACTTCGCGCGGCGCTTGTCCTCCCTAACAGATTCAAAGTCATATCGCTCAGCTTCCCTGATAGCCGCATGAGTGATGAAGACACTTAGTCTCCCTGACAGCCGAACTCTGTGATCACTTCCTTGAAGTTCTGACGTGACCAAACCGGAAATTGGTTGTGCAACCTCATATAGTGGTGGTTGAGGAGAAGTAGCTTGATGTGTAGAGAGAAGAAGTCGCTTTGTTCGTTTCATTCGGACAAGGTCATAGTTGATAGACCAACAGCCTGTTGTGGACAATAGGTGTGAATGCAAGCTTTGGAAAGGCAAAGCATATGCAGCGAAGAGAAAGAAGCCGCGGTCGTCGTCTAGCATCGTCATCTGTGCACAGAGCAAGGAAACAATTACGACGGTTGCCACGTCCTTCAAAGGTCTCTTAATCTTTGAAAAAAAGCCACGCCATTTTTGTCCTTTATACCCCTCTTCCCCAAGGTCCAAAAAAATCCTTTTTCACCCCCTCTTTCTCCCAAGCTTCTAAGATCCTCTTCACCCCTTTTTTCCAATCTCTTTAACCTTGCCATAATTAAAAGAAGAGCGTCGGACTTTGAGATAGAAGAAAGCGGGATTTCGGAGTTCGAGATCGGGGAAGCGGAAGAAGCAGGATCGAAAGGATCGTGAATCAAAAGAAAGCGAGAAGTCGAGGGTCGAAGAAAGCATGAAGACAAATCCAAGACCATTGAACAAATACCAGGGAAGTGGGCATTGCATTTTTCTCTCTAGTATAAAGCTTCTTGCTTTATAATTTCTGAAAAAATACGCATTTTAAAAATGACAACTCTAGAAAGAGATGAAATGGTTAGGGAGAGCGAGGAAAGGACTAGAAAGGGAAAAGCTATAGCTAGAGAGAAAATACATAAGGAAGTACAAAATGAAACTCGGGAGGATAACGTGGAAATGGAAGACATAGACTACGGTAATTATGGAATTCCATATACGGAATTCATTAAACTTGAAACTCGAACACAAAATATGGAGACACAGTTAGAAACTATTAGTGATACATTAAAAATCCTAGCTGAAGTCATAACCAAGTTATCCGATTCTCAATCAGTAACTCCAATGGAAAAATCACCGTCTCCTCCTAATGAAGTTGAGAGGTCCACCTCTCGACTTAGAGAAACCTCTAACATTCTTAAGGACTTGAAACTGCCAATTTTCAATGGGGAAGAAAAGGAGCGTAATAAAGATGCGATTAATAGGTTCTTCCAAAAGTGGCAAGACTTCCATCAACCCAGGAATACCCCTCCTGAAAATAAGTCGTGGAAGCAAGTCTTTCCCTTGGAAACAAGGCCTATAAATGGTGGATGAGCCTCAGAGAAAATAATAGAATTCCTAGGTATTGAGCTGAGTTTGAACAAGCCTTCTTAAAAAAGTTTTTACCTGAAAATGAATTAGAAAGAGCGTGGAAGCTTGGGACAATTGCACGATGGGTAAAAACACTCTAGTCCAGTATATAGTGAACTATAGAGAGGCAGTCCTTAAGCTGAAAGGAATTGATAAATTCCAAAAGATAAGGGGTTTCGTGAGAGGTCTCAAAGACACTTATAAGATTGAGGTGAGAAGAAATTCTCCCAAAACCTTTAAAGAAGCAATCAAATACGCCCAAATATACGATGATACGACAGGGAAATCTAAAGTTGGAACTTCGGAGCAAACAGGTTTTGTTCCTATGTTCAATAAATTTCCTAATTTGAAAAGGAAGGAGCACTTTAGGAAGGAGATTCCTCAGGTATCACCTAAGAAACTTCGAACACAAAGTTATCCTCTCTTGAAGAAAGAGCATTATGAAAGGGCCACGCATAAAAATCTTTGCTTCAAATTTTTTGGCAATGACCATGCTGTTTGGAACTACCCTAAAAATAAACAAGCAGAAGCATTAAATCTTTGCTTCAAATTTTTTGGCAAAGACCATGCTGCTTGGAACTACCCTAAAAATAAACAAGCGGGAGATAATGCCCCAAATAGACCTCCACAAAAACAAATACATGTGGTGTAGGTATTGGCGCTTAATGGTACTGAAAAGTACACTCAGGTAGAGTTCTATCATGAGGATAGCACCCACATGTACTGTCTATCATCGGCAATGTGACAGTGCACCTTTGGTCCTCATGATTTAATGAGGATGCATGGAAAAATAAAGGGACAAAGGGTAAGAGTGATGGTCGATGATAGTGCAACACATAATTTCTTGAACTACTCGTTAGTTAAGAAATTAAAATTGCCTCAGAGTCCAAGTGTCCATAAATGTGTGATCTTTTTGGAGCAGTGATAAAAAGGTTTGGGACACCATGATACATGGTGTAGAGGTGGATATTCAAGGCTATCAGAATGCCTTGGATTTTCGAATTATGCATCTCAATCAAACCGATGTTGTGCTTGGTCGAGAGTGGTTGTATAATCTTGGGCATAGCTTACAGCAGAGTTATCTTAATAACTCCATTATGTTTGAAAAAGAGGGTAGAGTCTTCCAAATTCAAGGAGAACATGATAACTCTCCTCTTATTTGTTCGATGGAATTGGAACAAATACTACACCAAGAAGAATGTGAGGTATATCGCTGTGAACTTACTTTTATTGGTGATTTTATGTCTTCTCCATCGGAAAGAAGTAATATCTTTTTTTATAATGTTAAAAAGTATGAATCTTCTTTCAATTATTTAATGTTTGAATTTAAAGATGTTTTTCCATCTGATTTGCCTGATGGTTTACCCCTTGAGAGAGAAGTAGATCATAAAATAGCTCTGATTCTTAGATCTACCCCTGTTTGTAAACCCCCATATAGGCTTAGTCAAACGGAGGAACGTGAGGTCGAAAGACAATTAACTAAATACCTTAGGAAGGGCCAAATTCAACCAAGTAGCTCACCTTGGTCTACACTAGTTTTACTGGTAAAGAAAAAGGATGGTACTATGCATTTATGCATAGATTACCGAGCACTAAATAAAATCACCAATAAAAAATAAGTATCATATGTCTCGCATTGATGAGCTCTTTGATCAATTTCAAGGGGCAAAATATTTTACCAAAATTGATTTAAGATCAAGATGTCACCAAGTACGAATTCGAAAAGAGGATGTCCCTAAGACATCATTTCGTACTAGGTATGAGCATTATCAATTTAAAGTAATGCCATTTGGTTTAACAAATGCTCCAGCAACTTTCATGACACTTATGAATAGTGTCTTAAGGCCATATTTAGGATTTTGCAATAGTATTTTTAGATGATATCTTTATATATAGTAAAACCAAAAAATAGCATTTGGAACATTTGCAAAAAGTATTCCAAATGCTTGGAGATAATTCACTCTTTGCTAAAGAACCCAAATGTGAATTCTTTGCAAAATAAGTGAAATACTTGGTACACATAATATCCCAAGAAGGGATTCGTATGGACCCTGAAAAAGTAAGGGCCATATTGGAATGGCCACATCCTACAAACCTAGAAGAATTACAAATATTCTTAGGTTTATCTAAATTCTATAGGAGATTCATCCAAGATTACGCTAAGATTGCTGTTCCGACGGACCGGCTTGAGAAGGGAAGCACCTTCATATGGGATGAACCTCAAAAGAGAAGTTTTGAAAAATTAAAGTAGCTATAGTAGCAGCTCCTGTCTTAAAGGTAGTAGATCCCAATGAACCATTTGTGGTTGAGACAGATGCCCCAGTGATTTTGCTGTTGGGGCGGTACTTTTACAAAAAGGTAGACCAGTGGCTTTTGAAAGCAAAAAGTTAGATCGTGCCCAACGGAATTACACGGCATATGAGAAGGAATTGTATGCTATAGTTTATGCTTTGAAGAAGTGGAGGCACTATTTATATGGTGCCAAGTTTGAGATCAGCTTTGATCAAGAGAGCATTAAGTGGATTTGCAATCAACCAGAGCTTAAAGGTAAAAAAGCTAGATGGACTGAATTCATGCAAGAGTTTGATGTACAATTGACATATCGGAAATTGAAGTTTAATGTGGTAGCAGACTCCCTTCGCCGAATGCCGATTGTTAATTAATTGAGTTTTACTCAATTTCAAAAATGATTTCCTAGAGTCCTTAAAGGGAAAATGTGAGTTTGATCCTCACTTTTCTGAAATATGGAAAGCAATTAGAAATAGGGATCCAGCTAATCGAGAGGCTTTCACTGAGGAGTCACATGGAAATGGTGACACACCACAAGTTGGTGATAAAGGACTCAAGTGGAAAAATATACTGTTGAGGATGGTTACCTGCTCTACAAGGGTAGAGTATGTGCCCCAGATAAGGAAAAGGCAATTCTTTTAGCGTAGAATAGATAAGGATGTCCAAGATTATGTATTGAAGTGCCAAAAATGCCAAGTCAATAAGGCTGAACACCTTAAGGTAGGAGGTCTCCTACACCCATTGGAGATTCCATCTGGCAAATGGGAGAGTATCTCCATGGATTTTATTGTGGGATTACCTAGGACACATAGGGGGCACAACTCTATGTGGGTAATTGTTGATCGGTTGACCAAGATGGCTTATTTTATTCCCGTCAATGAAGATGTTAAAACTCTAGAATTAGCTAGGATGCTTGTGGAGCATATTTATAAATTGTATGGGCTACCAACCAATATTGTTAGTGACCGGGATAGCAAATTTAACAGCCATTTTTGGAGGGCTTTGTTTATGACGTTAGAAACTTCATTGAATATGAGCACCACGGATCATCCACAGAGTGATGGTCAAACTGAAAGGGTCAATCAGATCATTGAAGATATGCTTCGAGAATATGTAAGTAAATGGCAAACTAATTCGGAACAATATTTGTCCATATTAGAATTTGCATATAACAGTGCCAAACATTTAGCTATAGGTTTTAGTCCATTGTATGGATTTCAACCAAGAAACCCAACGGCAGTGGGACTCGAAAAAGAGAAGGTTCAAGCGACCAAAGATTTTCTTGAAGATATGAATCAAATGCTTGAGTTAGCTAAAGATAGCATAAGAAGAGCTCAGGATAGAGCACAAAGTTATCCAAACCCTCACCGTAGAAGGTTGGAGTTTGAAGTAAATAAGAAAGTCTACCTTAAGATACATGAATCTTCAGAATCCCTAAAGACGGGTAAATGTCCAAAGTTGTCTCCTAGGTATTGTGGACCATTCATAATACTTAAGAGAATTGGAGAACTTGCTTACAAATTAGCCTTACCTAAGGGATGTAGAGTACATCCACTTTTTCATGTGAGTAGGCTAAAAAGGAAATTAGGAGATGATGGCAATCTCATTTGTAATGAAGTCCTAGTTGAACTCATTGAACCTGCATCTTTACCACACGAACCAAAAAGAATTTTAGATAGACAAGAAAAAAGAACACGACATACAATATCGCAAGAATGTCTAGTTAAGTGGAAAGATAGACTTGAAGAGACTTCAATGTGGGAAAGGGTAAGCAATCTCCAAAGGAGATTTCCCAATTTTGTTTTCGAGGACGTAAATCATTCTTAAGAGGAAGGGAATGTTACGTCAGCCATAATCTTGGAACCGTGTGGTGTGATTATGATCAGGCAGGAAACCAGAGGGCTCGACGATGCTTGCATACTATGAGGCCTAGAGGGTTTGGGTCTAGGGTTACGCCTAGGCCTAGACATTAATGAAGAGGTGCAAATGAGCTCTATGAGAGGGCTAGAATGGTAAGGTCCCTTGTGGGACACATGGCACCCAAGCATGAGGCCACTTGGCACTTCTAGAGAGAGATCTCCAGGATGAAGGAAAAAGAAAGAGTATTCACGAGGAGGAGATCACTGAAAACCGTGGCTCGGAGGAAAGCATTGGAAGAGCCCTCTATGTTGGAAGGATCATAACAACCACTGAGAACTAAAACCTTTCTTGAACCAAAACATAGCTTCAATATTCAATTCGCAGCAAATTTGAGCACTTAGCACTTCAAAAACAATTTTGAATACTTGTTGGGAACTTAGTTCAACAAGAAAAACTTAATGATGAAGATGGAACTTGAATCGCAATTGAGGGAGAGACAAAACAAGAGAACAAGGTGCCATACTAGGGGCCATAAATAAGGGCTGCCCCCGCCCCCCCCCCCCCCCCCCCCGAAGGTCTTTATTGCAATAGAAATCAGTACAAAGCTTGCTCACAAGGGAGTCTGATTCTAATACAACTTGGATTCTCATCCATACAAAGAGCAAGGTTGCTCTCTAATGATTAGCTTTGCACGCAGCCAAAAAGCTTGGCTTTCCCCAAAAAGCTAGGGCCTGCTTTTAGCCAAAATAGGCCAACTTTTCCTAGAAAGCAATAGCTTTCTTATCCAAATTGACGATTTCTTTGCTTTTAGCCCTATGGGTTCTCTTTTATGCTGCTCCCCCCTTGCCGTGTTGATTCACAAATATCCTTTTGAAAGTAGAGCTATGGAAGGCCTTGCACCATGTTCATTTTCTTGAGTGAAACCAAGCTTTTGAAATTAAGGTGTGCAAACCTCTTGCACCATAACGTGCTTAAACAAGCATCTTAGAACCTATGAGAAGATGTCAAATCTCTCTAACAAAGAGGAATTGAAATTTAATAAAAAGGCTTTACAACTATGGATATGATGTCCTCAAGGTGTCAATCAAGACTCCACTGAAATCCGATACCAAATGACTAAGATATGGCCATATATGTTGAAAAAGAAGTGTCAACATATGCACTAATAGCCACTCTAAAATCATTTGAACTGATTGCTCTGGAATTAACTGAAGAGACAAATCTTTTGCACTTAATAGAACCACGGACCATAGAAGGGCCAACTATGTATTTCTCAATATCCACGAACGATATCCATATTTCTTTGCCATGGCAAAAATGCAAAGTCCATAATCTTGACAAAATAGAAGAAATTGGTTCCATAATAGAAACGATATAACCGAGATATTATTACTGAAATCCTTCAAAGCTTGAGATACTAGAACTTGGAACAAAATAGTTGTGAGAAAAACTAATTTCACCCCCTCTTAGCTGAAGTCTTGGCCTCGAAATAAACTTTTCAAACCATGCTTGAACTATAAATACTCTCTGTTCCTGAAACAATCAGGAAAACAACACACTACTCTCCTTGTATTGAGATATAAGGGTTAGGATCAAAAAGAGATTCATCAAAATATGTATACCTAGCCGCAAATTGCTTCTTCAATTCTTTCGATAGAGTGATTGGTTCTTGAAAAATAACTCACCTGTACGCATCCCCAAAGCATTGAAGGATCTCCATATAATTGAGCCCAAATTCTTGACACATACATTTGGTTTCTTGAACTTGACGATAAGTTGGCCTCAAGACAATTTTATCGGGTATATGATCATTCTCATACTCTTCATTCTTAGATAAAAGCCTTTATGTCAGGTTCTAAGCATTGGGGAGCTCTTTTCACTTCATGGGAAACCTCATGTCAAACTCAACTCCTCGTCGAGATCATTTGGGATTTCAGTTCTCTTTTTGGTGAGTCTTCTAGTGGTTGAACTTTCAAGATCTGTAGAATCAGCCATCTTTGGTCCAAAGAATCTCGATCTAGTTGCTGGTCCAAAAGTAGTTCTAACAGAGTAATTCTTGGACAGGATTGCTGGATCAGGCTGTCCTTAATCGATGTTTTGAGCTAACTTTGTGCCAATCTGTACTTGGCACAAGCCGCTGTCCAGCCTTCTAAAATAATCCCTATTGTAAGCCAAATGTGGTCTCTACTGCTGTCAGCTCTAAGTATAAGAGAAGAAAAACATTAATCATTGACTATAGATGGTGGATCTATCAAGCCGAGAAGGAACTAATCAGAATTCGAGTAAGATGAAAGAGAAATCTCACCCTCGAATTGATGGTCCTAATATGGAAGAGAAATCTCACCCTCAAATCGATGACCCTCTCCAGGAATTCGCCAGGGAATTTGAACTAGCTGCTACTTGGGCTGGATGGAATGTGCCAAGAGTTTGGAAATGAATTGTTCGTCGAGGGTGGGTGCCTTTCTTCGAATTGCTTTCAAGATCTGACCAGATTGTTTGGACTGGGAAAGATTCGGTCAAGGATGTGTTCTACAGCAAGCCTCAACTGGATCGTTTCACCAGCTCAAAGGCTGGTTGTTTCATGGAAATCAAGGAATGTTACTCCCAATCGATCATCAATTCATTTGCTGATCTCAAGTTGCCTGGTATGCGCTTGGAATAAACCCATCAAACTTGGATTGTCACCAACATAGAAGATAATGAAGCCATGCTCTAATGCCATTGAAATCTTAATCGAGCCAGAATACAGCTTCAATATTCAATTCGCAGAAAATCTAGGTACTTAGCACTTCAAAAATGACTTTGAAACCAGTTTGGAATCTTAGTTCAACAAGGAAAACTTAACATTGAAGCTGGAACTTGAATCGCAATAGAGGGGGGGAGAGAGACACAGAGAGAGAGAGAGAGAGAGAGAGAGACACACACACACACACACACACAGAGGGGCAGGGCTGCCCCACCCCGAAGGTCTTTATTGCAATAGAAAACAGTTATAAAGCTTGCTCATAGGGGAGCCTGATTCTAATACAACTTGGATACTCATCCATAAAAAAGAGCAAGGTTGCTCTCTAATTTATAAGCTTGGCACACAGCCAAAAAACTTGGCTTTCCCCAAAAAGATGGGGCTGCTTTCAGCCAAAAAATAGGCCAACTCTTCCTAGAAAGCAACAGCTGTCTTATCCAAATTGGTGATTTCCTTGCTTTTAGCCCTGTGGGCTCTCTTTTAGGCTACCTGCCCCCTTGCCATGTGCTTTCTCCCAAAATTGAGTGCTCCATATTTGCTTTTCTCTTGTGGGACCTGCTTTTTGTGCTTCTCCCCTTAAAATGAGAGCCTTTTTGCACTGTCCAAGATCCTGCCACAATATCGATGCACTTTAACCCATTAAAAGTTAGCTAATGCATGCATTCTAGTTCTTGGACTAATCCTAGTCCCTGGTGGGTGGGCATCCCACAGTGCTTACTAACCAATGTAAACAAAGGAAAGTAAACTTGCTCTAGTTAACCAACGTCAGCTTTGTTTTACCCGGAGTCAATAATAAAAAGTATTCTCTTTATTTCTTGAGAGAAGTACAATTTTGTGACAAAACCGCTACTATACATTTTCTATATTGTTGTGGATCCTTGTGAGGGGTGGTCTCCAAGTTCAATAATGGATTTGATAGCAAGGTCCATGGTCAATTGCATTTGCGTAACAGGAGAGTTTCAGATACCCCATAGCATTGTATTTACAGCCTTGGTTGATTTAATGAAGGGCCATCTTAGCTTGTCTAATCAAGGGGGCACTGCCTATCAACAAGTGGGCTGAATGGTCTATCTATGCCTAAATGGTGCACAAGAGGGTTTTAATGAAATTCCGGTAGCCTCAACTCATGTGATGCAACAGAACCACATCGTAAGAGGTGCAACGACACACACTGGGATGCATTAGCTTGGATGCACCAAATGTGAGACATTCACATACAAGGCACCTACTATAATGATGGACTAAATAAGCAGAGTTTCCAATACTGGTAACTGCACCCAAGAGGTCTTTGTCACCATTGAAGAATGCTACTTCTTGATGGTAGAGCTTGCCAAATTTTGAATCAAAATTCTTATAACTCCATCCAATGATACTAGGATCAAAATGGCCATGGTAGAACAAATGTTAGGAAAGGGGCTTCTAGATTTGCAGGCATCATCTTCGAGGTACTGCCAACTGATACAAAATAGAAATCATGAAATGGATTTCATTTTACATCAGCATAACTTAATTCTGATCCTCTATCATCCTCCTAGTCCCCTGGCTGGATTAGGTGGAAAGGGAAAAGAGAAAATAGGAAAACAATTGCAACTGAAAATGTGATTGCTAGCCTGCAGTAGCATTACCAAAAAAAATTGTTTCTATCTAGCCCACACTAGCATTACATCAACAAGCTATAAATTAGGTCCCAGCTAACAGAACACTTGGAATAACTTTAAGAGAGTGACTACACCAAGATGAGAGAGAGAGAGAGAGAGAGAGAGATGTTGCTGTGTGATGGGTGAGAGAGCCTCATGTGGAGAAAAGTGGCAGTGTGTCATTCCTGTTTTTATTGAAAGAATAACTCAGAACATGGACTTGTAATGGCCAAAAGAAGAATCTAGTACACATTAGAATATAACATATAAATCATAACCCCCTAACCCACTTCATACACACACCGAAGTTACCTGTAATGCACATACTGTTGAGAAAAGGATGCAGGTATACAGGTATGTCGTCGTCTGAAATATCCAAGATATCGTGACACACAATATAATTATTGCAAGGCTTGCTGTACTACTGATTGTCCCAAAAGGCAATGGCTGCAGCTCAATCTGAGTATAGAACCAAGCTCTGAAGATGATATAAACTAATAGTGCTGGAACAAAAAGCTTCGCAAGATGGATCCTGCCTTGCTACACCAAGGTGAGAGCTCAGTTAGTAGACTGTACAGAAGGAGATCATAAAACCATCCAGTGTTAGAGCAGAAATTTTCCAATGTTAGATCTAAGTTTAAATAAAATTTTGTGTATTTTTATTGAATTCTATACATCCTTATGCCTAGACTCAGTAAAGCTAATATAAGAAAATGGGTAATGCTTGACTCCATCAGATTGCCCTAAAAATCTTTAAACCACATATTTTTATGTCTTGTTATGAGTTATCGGTAGTAATATAGCTATTTCTGTCAGCAAGGCCAAAAGGAAGGTGAAGTTCGCATGCACAGCTATGTTCTTACTATGCATCCATGCACAAATCAACATTCTGATCAAACCTATGATACAGCACCAATTCAACCATAAAGCAGCAGCATCTGAATTTACCTCAATAATAGTGTCATATTCATTCCGTACTTCCATTACTTCCTCTTCTGCAGCATCCAGAAAGAGAACACCCCGAATTCCATGCCTTCTTATAGCTTGACTCAAAAATAAAAAAGAGACTACTGATAATGCAATTCCAACTGAGACAACCAAGGATTGAAATACCAACTGCAAAACAATAAGACATTTCAAAATTATAATGCTTCAGAAACAGATTTCTGGAGCACTTGAACAAAAAATCTTCAACAATCCACAACAAAGACCAAACTGTAGTGCAGCATCCCAATATCAGAACAAATGTTTGTAAGTCTTTTATTGTTGTCTAATAAAGTAGATCATAGATTTCTGAACGATTGAAACTGCCAATTTGCAAGGGATAGCATGCATGCATGCACCCTCAACTCCAAAAGGATCGACACCACAAAAGAGAAGAATGTACAGGAATCAATTGGCAATTACAACTGAAGCGATGAACTAGAAGAGCTACGAAAGGAATACATTGTAGCTGTGACCTAACGCTATACAAACAAACGAGGGCCTGGGCTATGGGCATTTAACCAATTAGACTTTACTACCTTGATTGTGGATCTTAGCCATAGGTATTGCTAGTGAATTTGCTAGTGCGTCACTTGTGGGAGGCTCTGATACCTATGAAGGTACATGGTGGAGAGGGGGAGAGAGAGAGGGTAGGCTAGGGAGAGAGATAATGATACTCGAAGAGAGATATAATGAAATGGAAATGAAATAGCAAGAGCAATGAACAAAATGAAAGTACTCACATATAGACCAAAGAGCTTGTAGGCTTGATACTTGATCTATGGGACAAGTGACAAGTATAGCTCTTATATAGAGCGCACACACACATATGAGTACAAATGCATATGGGATAACTCCCAATGTGACACGTGGCATCCTAGGACACACTAGACTAAATCTCACACTAGGACTCACTAGAACAAACCAAAACCGACTCAACTTGACTCCATTTCCTAACAATGAGAACCCAATATAATAAAAACTGTAGAAAACCATAAATTTCTGGTTAGGAAGGGAGTCAATATTTTCAACCCAACATGTCCAGGACCCCCAAAAGTCAAAGAGGGTAGGTTAGAAACAAGTAAATTCACTTTTAAAAGTGGCCATAGATGAAAACATCCTGTACATGAATCACAATTTCAGATAGTGGCTGAATTGGCAACGTCTCATTGCTTGTCCCAGGGATGGAAATTGTAGAAACGGTAGTATGAAGTAAAACTTTCAGCAAATCGTCAAGCTAGGAGATGAAAGAGAAGATTTAGGAATTGATGGATGTAGAGGTGATCAAACAACGTCAGAATTGTGCCATAGGAGGCAGAAAAGTCCATCTCTTGCTGCTGTGAACTGAATTCCACCACTCCTCCTTGCTGTAGAGCCTCTGTTGCAGGTCTGGCGAAGTTCCAAACAGCTCCTAGCTGAATTGCAATTGAGGTAGGGGCATCCTGGATGTGAGTGTGAGTCTAGGAAGCGAGGAAACAATAAGAGTGTAGCAAGAGGAGAGGAGAGAGCAAGGGAGCAGCAAGAGAGTGACGCAAACTGGCAAGAGAGCCCAGCCCAGCCCCTCCAAAACTGATCCCACTTTCTGAGAGCCCCTAAGGTATAAAGCTTCAAAAATCTGTGTTAATTTAATCTTTTAATTAGGTCTTTTAAAAATCTGCACCATGATCACTCTAGCAATACACACAATTAAACAAGCAGGCCAAGACCAAATGCCATTCTAGGTTACTAGGCTCATACCTTGACCTAGGCAACTCAAAGTTTACCCAAATTGAAGCCATCCTTTAGACCTCGATCTGCTCTAGCTAAGGCGCATGTAAATGATCAAGGCACTAATCCTACCAAACAAATATTATGCGTTCCAGAGATCACAAACATACGCCTCATGATTAATGCTACCCTCATTAAGCCAAGCATCATTGCCCAACATACCAAGGCTCACCCCCAAAGTCTGAAGGTGTCACGAATAAACCACGATTCTAGAGACCCAATGGATGTTTGAAAAAACCCTTAAGGACACATTCTTGTATGGCATGTTGATAATTTAATATCAAGTGGAGGGAGATCTGGTAGGAAATAGTGTACAAAGCCATGTCAGTCTAAGTTTTGCCCAAAATCTTACCACAGCAATGTATAATCTGCCCATTACCGGTATTCCAACGCTGTACAATCTAACAATTTAGTATAGCTAACAATTTTAACGCATGTCGTTTCCTATGCAATTTTTACATAATATGCAACATAGATGCTAACTTCAGAATCAAATGTCTCACTGCTGTGAGTCTGTCCCCGATTTTCCACACTAAATTTTTTTTTGAAGTGCCACTTGATGTTGACTACATGGCTCCCACAGTACATCCCCCCTTGGCTTCATAACAAGACATGTTAGGAAGCCACACACCAAAATAGGAAAACCAATACATCTTTTTAGGAGGACTATCCAAGGAAGAGGACCTTTAGACTCAATGACAACCAAACACGTTACATATCATTTTGGGGGGACTACCCAGAGCAGAGGACCCCAAAATACATCAAGCTGTAGGAATAATAAAAATAGATCTCTTAGGAGTAAGAGATGTCCTCCAAGTAGCCACAACATATGTGTGCACATCCCTGCGAGTCGATGACGATGTCGATGAAGCGCTAGCCCAAAAATATGTCGGTGAAGTCCATGGGGTAGCTACATGGAGCGGCATGACTCTCAAAATAGAAGATGGAGAGTCACCAAAAAGTCGATGTAGAGGCTAGAGATGCCACAAGGACTAGTAGAGTCACTCTATGCAAGCCTAGCACCACGGGCAATCAGAGGAGTAATCGGAGAAGCCAAGAAGTAACCATACCTCACATCAAGATCATTTTTCTTTATCTTCTTGCTGCAAATTAGTGTGGAGTCTACACACCGTTATAGAAGGCGGATGAGGTGTGCAATGTAGCGGCTCAAAGGGTGAGAAGATAGAGCTTCATGGGCAACAGGAGAAGCGTGAGCAGCAGGAGCACCAGCATGGGCAGCTAGAACCAGCGTGTGCAGCTAGATGGTGGGCAGAGAGGATAGCTACGTGGGCAGCAACTGAAGCTGCGTGGACAGCTATAGCTTAGCTTCGTGGGCACCAATTGGAGTAGCAAAAGATGGAGGTGGAGATGAAGATAGTGACAATAGGTTGGAAACTCTCATCCCGTGAACTCAAGAACAAAATCCGCGCGCAGGAATAATTTTCGTCACTTTTTGCAGGAGCTATATCTTTTCATAGAAAACTCGGATTGCAATGACGTAAAAATGAAAATTGTGGTACTCAAGGTCCTCTACAACTTTTCAAAAGACACAAAGTTGTGATTCTTCTTTCAAGTGACATCGTCCGCAGGTCACAGAGAGAGCAACAGAAACATCACCACTCCACGACGTCTTTGTAGCTGAAGGAAGGAGAAGAGCTCACCAAGGAAAGGGAAGAGAGGTGGCAGAAGCTTAAGTTGGAGAAGACAACCTTGGAGGAGAATCCCAATGTTGATAAAGCCTTCAATGGAGAGTAGTAGGGAAGGAGAGCTCCTCCAAGAGAAGAGAGGGCAGCTTCTCTTTCCAGCCACCCTCTACCTCATGGAGAAGCAAGGAGGAAGGGAAGGGCTAGGAAGGAAGGCTCTGATACCATATGAAGAGACATGGAAGCTAGCTAGGAACGGAATGGAAATATGGAAAGCATAATGAAAGGCATAATGGAAAGGAAAGAAAGTACAAGTGCAAGGCAATAACCAAAATACTCACAATGTATTGATAGCTTGATGTTGACTGTTGTAATAAACAATAGACAAGTACAATACTATATAGTGTGACACTAGACTCTAGAAAGTCACAATATCTATGGGATATCTCCCATTTTGACACGTGGCACGTCTAGGACTCACTAGACTATAAAACACCACCTAGAACACACATTTTTGACTCACTTTGGCTTCATATTCCAAGAGAAACTACAACTTTGGCTGTAGAGCAGTTAGGAAGTCTCTGGAAAGTAGCAGTAAAGTTTTGCAAACTCGAGGCACCTACACTGCTCACCAAATGCAATCAAATATAGTTGGATGCACGATCTAGTTCAGAATCTTTCGGTGGATTGAGACCATTTTTGTATGCTCAATACAGACCATTTTCGCTAAACAAGCGCTGCATGGGTCTTTGCTAAACTTTGCTAAAATCGCCGTTTACATACAGTAAAGCAGCATTACAAATCATAACACGTACCTCATGCTCGGTATTTGTAGAAACGGCTTTCACGAAACATAATCTTAACACAGGGACTACGACCAACAGCAGTAGCCCGACAATCCATGATAAGAGACTCCAATTGGTGTGCGAATGATCCAGCTGTAAAGCCCTTGCAGTCGCGCGAAAGCTCTGTACTCGCAAGTTTGAGCATTGGGGAGCTCGCCTACAACCATTAGAAAACTATATAAACCAAAATTGCACGTCTCGTCCTAAACCTGTCGATCCAAGATCGACAGTTAAGGGAGGGAGTGAACTTAAGATGTGCTTGCTACAATCAATCTGGAGCTTGCCAACGTACCTCGCATTCGAGGCGAGACAAAACGAATCGACCCTGATGGAAATCGCCCTCTTGTTCCCTGTTGTTTGGCGATTGTGTTGACGGCCATTGGCACTGCTGGAACGGGGTTCGCGTGGCTGATCGAGAAAGGGGGTGCTCAAGTTGTGCGATTCCATGAGTTACCGAAAAGCTGTTACAAGTTCAAAAAGGTGCGAGGGATGGCAGTGGAGTGGGACTCTCTCTCTCTCTCTGTCTCTCGCCCTCCTCGCTCGCTCACTTTTTCGCGAGTGCGCGCGCGATCAAGGAATCAGTACAGTTTCACTCCTCCAGAATAGGTGATTTATGTCGTTGCGCTCTTCAATGTTGGAGATTTGTCGATGAAGCTTTAAGTGTTTGTAACATTCTGTTGTTTTTGTACATGCGAGTCATGCAACGGGAGGGCAAAATTCTCGGCTCTCTCTTTGTGCTAACGTGTTCCCTCCACTGTTTCCGATCCACAATCCAAGCCGCTGATATCGGGAGCTCTTTGAAGGTTTCAAACGTGCATCCACCGAACGCCTGGAATTGATGGGTTCGCTTAGTTTGCGATTCTTTTCACGTTCCAAAGAGCGCTTTTTGCAGATGCTCATCACTGACAGCGAGGTGGGTCAATAAAATCCAGCGACAGGAAGCAAATGCGAGCAAATCTACGAATTTTGCAATTTCGACGTTTTCATTGTTCGTCGAATCTCATCACTCAACAAAAGCATGACGAACGCGACAATCGATCGCGCAAGTTTGCTCTCTCAGGTCTCCAAATTCGGTGCATATGCACGTCAGATGCGTGTGCCCAATCAGATGCGGCGCTGTTTCGCTCCAATTCTCGCAGGAAAAACCACCAATCTGGCAGAGTTGCAGCAGGCAGCGATTCTTTCAAATTTCTGTTCCGCAATCTGCAAATTTCTGCAGATTTCTTCAAATGTGCAGAGCACGGTCAATCGGATGCGCTGTTGTTTCGTTCCAATTCGCTCCCAATCCGGCATTGCAGGCAGCGATTCTTCAGATTTCTGATCCGCAAATCGCAACTGGTGACAACAATATTACTCACATTTCGCAAATCCCCAGGATTGCCGGATTTGCAAACAGGTGTCCTTGCAATGATGTTTCTAAGTCGGGCTTCAAATGATCAGACGCACAAAATCCAAGCTTTCTGTTTTTTCAAAACTATATATATTTTTCAAAACTATATATATTGGGATGGGATGTATGCCAAGATGCTTTTTGCTTCTCAGAAAAGTGGCCCCTTCATCACGAGAAAGCCACCACACTTTTAAAACAAGTGGCACCTTCATCAAGGAGAAAGCCACGAGCGACCACACTATCAGAACAATTGGCACCTTCATCACGAAAAAGCCGAAACAAGTTATAGATTGCCACACTCTTAGAACAATTGGCACCTTCATCACGAGAAAGGAAACCTTCGAGTTTTACTTTTGCAAATAGATTCATAGATTTAGACAGATTGATAGAGAAACCTTCAACTTTCCTCCGAGGAAGTTTTACTCTGTGCTGATAGATATGTAGATAGATAGATTGATAGAGAAACCTTCAACTTTCCACCTCGGAGGGGTTTTTCGTCCAAGTTTTCAGTTTTCAGGCAAAACTACAACTAAAATATGAAAAAGAATTGCGCAATTTAAAAGTTGCAAAGATAAATCATAAATTAGAAAACTTAAAGTTTCATGAACATTGATCCCTATTCTATAACTCAAGGTGGTTGTTGACGATGACACTCAAGCTGAGAGAGAGAGAGAGAGAGAGAGAGAGAGAGAGAGGGGACCAAGCGCCCAAGTATGGGCTAACTTGGCCACCACTGGGCATCATAACAACAGTTGTACACATGGGCCACCTAAGCCCCATGCCCACGCCCCGCACATCACTAGCATTGCCCTGCATCGCCAATGGGAAGGCCCCTCGTTCTTTTGTTACGCTCTTATTTTGAATGTTTTAACCCCGCTGGGTTCCCCTGAATGTGAATGTCTCTTTTATCCTTAGTCTTCGGAACAATTGGGAACTATGTGTGTAACCACACTACCCAAGCCTTCTCTTTTGTAGGGCCATCTAAGTTGCATGTGCATTGCTTTACTTAGATGTGACCGGTGTTTCTTATGCTCCCTCTTCAAAATCAAAACCTATTTCTCTCCATCGCAATGGTTGGCCTCTCCCCTACCATCAAAATTTGATAGTTTAGAAATTTGAGCAAACATCATTGGTGTTAAGGTTGTGCTTGTCGGGAGGTTATTATTACCATTCAGCGTGGATTGGCCTTTTATCTCATATGACAACCCTTTTCGAGGTAAAGGACTCATGCACATAGCCACTCTAGAAGTGACTACATCTATTTGAGGAGCAAGGTACCATCAACAAAACTATAACTTGCAATGAACGAAGGACACAAAGGTATGTATTTTAAGTGTTGCCATGATTAGGGAGCAAAGATCAAACCCAACCAAAGATGTGCAAAATAAGAGAGTAAATGCAAGATAATTCGCGTAATTTGTATGTGACTTTATAGAATGAGTGAATATTGATGCTTCTCTTAATTTTGGTTTGATGCAAAATTTGTAGCATTAATTGAGTCCCTAAAATAAGAAAACATAGAGCAAGGGATTTTAAATCCCAAAGAAAGTGGTCCTTAACTTTTAGCAACATATAGCATTGTTTTGCACTTTTTGCATTGGTCAAGCTTTCAAGACTTCCCTTTTTTTTAATAGTATCTTACACTTGTACTTCATACTCCTAGAAGTACTAATTTTTACATCACCACTTAATTATTCATGCTAGATTTCCTTTGCTTCTCAAACTCTCTATCAACAAATCGTCATCAAACAAATGTGTTGCTAGGAACCCTTTGTTATTAAATGGCACCTTTTTTAAAGGATTGTCGAGGAATTAAATATATGAGTATTAGTATGGAATTTTCTTTTTGAATTAAATTCCCTATAAATTTAAAAACAATTTTAATGATTTTTTCGAATGACCAGGCACTATGGATGGTACCTTGGGGCTTTGAGTTTTACAAGGTACTTCAAAAGGTATAATAGAGTACTTTGAGTTACATTAGACATCTATGAGCATCACACTTTGATTGACACATGACTAACATGTTGTATAGTGTGTTGTGCCAGGCTTCTATAAGGTGTGAAGGCATATGTTATTATGGTGCCAAAATTGACTGTCTCCTATGGTGGAAAGAATGATTGTGGGTTGGTGTATTGAATTGAATACACCTAAGATAATGGATAAAATCATTCATGGTAGAGAAAACTACATAGGTTGATGGGGGGCCTCTTTGTCATTTAAATTATAGTAGATGACTAATTGATTTTGTAAGGAAAAAAAAGAAAGGACGTACATACCTTTGTTTGCAAAATAAGACAACATAGAGTAGGGGCTTATAGATCAAGTGGTCCTTAACTTTTAGCAACATATAGCATTGTTTTGCACTTTTTGCATTGGTCAAGCTTTCAAGAGTTTCCTTTTTTTCTTAGTATCTTAGACTTGTACTTCATACTCCTAGTAGTACTACACTATGCACCACCACTCAAATATTCATGCTAGATTTTCTTAGCTTCTCAGACTATCCTCTCAATCTATCTCTTGACCTATAATTCATAACAAATCGTCATAGGACAAATGTGTTGCTTGGAACCCCTTGTTATTAAATGGACCATTTTTCTAGAATTGGCCGAGAAATTAAACCTTTGGGATTAATCATGGAATTAAAAATAGTTAACGTCTTTTTTAAAATAAAATTCCCTACAAAATTTGGCATTTTAATTTAAATGACGGGCCGTTGGATGGTACCTTGGGGATTTGAGTTGTACAAGGTAATTCAAATGGTACAATAGGGTACTTTGAGGTTAACAAGGGACATTGGATGGTACCTTGGGGTAGCTTGACTTCTATAGGGTGCTTTGGATGCTATATTAGGCTACTTTGATTCTATAAGGTACTTTAGAAGGTACAATAGGATACCTTGAACAGGAACCAAGGGCAATTCGGAGGTTCAAGTGAGTTTTTGGGGCTAGCATAAGGGACCTTTTGGGGTACCATCAGGAAATTTGTAGGGTACCACAAGGGAATTTTAGGGGTACCATAACAATTTTTTACATTACCACATGGGATTTAATGGTGGTAACATAAGGTACTTCAAAGTTTTTTGGAAGGTGATCTACTTGAAAACAAACCTCAACCATGAGATTTCATTTCTAGATATCTCATATGCAAGTAAATAATATATATTGGCCTTTCCAAATTTTAGCAATATTTGATTGAGTGTGCATGTAAATAGAATTTGTATTAGATTATGGCACTGTGTGATAGGAATCTGAGAGCTTGCCATGCAAGGTTTTAGGAATCTCTCTAGATCTTTCTCAAGAAAAGGTAGAGGAACGAAGCACTTGTTTGCAAATACCATAGATTTATGAGGCTGCATTGGGCCTCTCATGGAGGAGAGTGCCCATGTGTGTGGGACACATATACTTTGCTATAGACTCCTCTACATGCAATAGAAAATTCAAGAATTTGGAGAGAAATTGTGAGGCCCTAGCTCACTGCACTCTATTTTGGTTCCATATTTTATGTTCACATTTTTAAATTTCTTGTCGTCTGAATATAACAATTTTGTAAGGAAAATATGTATGGAAGTTGAATTTTTTGGGGAAAGTTTGTATGAGAGAGTTGTAGACTTTCTATCATGCATCAATTTTGATACTTTGTAATTTTTGTGATTCAATCGTTTGGATGAGGAAATAGTGGCCCGAAGATCAAGAGAAAACATTTTGGAGTGCCTTTTTTGCTTTGATTTATGTCCAAGATTCTAAAGTGCAGATTTGAGGCCCAAGGAGGTGGATTTTGGCAGCATAAAGTGATGACCGAAGTGGTAGGAAATCAAACATGGTTCAAAGTCATACCATTGATTATTTCAAAATTCTACACTGCTTGGGAAATACGGTCTCTAAATAAGGCTGTTCCTAGTGTTTTTATTTATTTTTATTTTTAAAAAAGAGAATGTGCTAAATCGCAATAGTGGTCTATTTCTAAAAGTGGGGGGTTGTTTTTGGGACAAGATCAAGTTCACACTTCAAAGCGATAGATTTTGGGAGGATCGGGAATCATTTTGGATACAACAATTTTCAAAATAGATTCGTCTTTTAAGGAAGATAACGATTTCAAAAGTTGACTTTTCTCCAATTCAGAAAGGTAAATTTTGGAAAGATGGAAGGGCAAGAGACTTTGAGTAACCCCCCCTTCCTTGACCCTCTCCATTGCCTCTAACTCCAAGCCCCTAGCAGGGGTAGCATGCAGCACCTGTGACCTTCAGCAAAGGGGGGCATTGTTGCACGGCCACCCTTCTGCCCCTACTGCCTCACAAACCCCCTCCCGACCCTATTCAGCCCTATGCCTCCAACCCGTACTGCTTGTGACCACTCCCTTGCCCTAGGCTTTTGTCCACCATATGGGAAGGTTGATCTTCAATGACGACAACAAGGTGAAGAGGCACGGCTAGGCAACCTCCCTTTTTCTCTCATTTGGCCCTCCTCCAGTAGAAGGGCGACCTTCTCTTGCACCTCCTGCTTTGAATCAAGGTGTCTAGGTGGCTCATTGGGCATCAAGGCAACTTCACGCAACCAACTCTCGGTCTTTTGGGTTGGAATTGAGTGACCCGCCATCCTAGACATCTCCTTTGGTGGTCTTACAAGCAGCTACAAGTTCCCCTCAAGGGCTGGCAAAATTTGGAAGTACTTTAGGGCTACTCCTTCACTTCAACATATTCTTTCCACCCTAAATCACATATAATCCATCATTTCTTATGAAGATTTAGCAACTTCTTCCCCTTCAGCATTTGCAGGCGGGCTTCTGGTGGTTCTCTCTCTCTTGCTTTTACTGGGAACGTACACCAGTGGTTCCTATCCAGAGCCCTTCTTTTCTTTCCTTCCTTTTCTAGTCTCTTGCTTATTCCCCCAATGGATGGTGCAGCCTTTTTCCCCTTTTCTTTGGTGATTGGACTTTTGGTGGCGACCTTCGGTGTGGCTAGAGGGGTTCCATGGTAGCACCCTTGACTCCCCAGCCGTCAAAGTTCTCCTATTTTCGGTTGATAAGCAATAGCTACAGCAAGCCATGAACCTACTATAGGACAGGGCAGTTGTTGGCAGGATTGTAGGCCTTACTCCCTTGAGGAGACAAATCATGGACTGTATCCAAGCCATCTTGGAATTAGATGATGACCACTTCCAGGAGGTCACCATCTACGAATGAGGCATGTTTCTTCTCCATCTTGACTCTCCAGGTACTACTATGGCTCTTGTGGACAGGAGCCCTATTCTCCTAGGCCCACATTTGGTGTATCCAATCTCAATATCATGGATTTACGGTGGACATGTACTCAACTCACCATGTTCCTAGCTTTCCAATGATGCTCCACTTTTCGAGGCTTCCAAGAGGAAGTATAGGGCCATCTTTCCTCCTGTTGGGCGAGCATTCGACACACTTCTAGAGTACCCTTCGCCCTTCGGAGACGACAGTGCTTGTAGTGGTAGATGACGGGGTTACTCATCTTTGGTTGGTTGTAGAGAGTTGAATGCCCTCTAAAGGTGATTCTCTTAGAGACTCTTAAGGGAGGTACACTTCATCAGAGACTGGAGGTCTCCGGACTACCAGGTCAATTTATGAGGTGTAAATAGAAGGGGCACCTAGCTAGGGATTGTACGAGAGGCTTGAGTAGGCCCCCTCACTCCCAACAAGAGACATATGGACATCATAGTGACGCTTGAGAGGATGGGACCTAGCTACAAAATGTACAAAAGAATTAATTTTGAAGAGCTTCTAGTTTTGCAAGCTACTAGTAACTACTCAAGATTGATGGCAGGATAAGTTTATCTTGGATTTGGTAGAAGTTTGGTTGAGGATTGAAAAATGAAAACTTATTAATATTCAGTCTGAATATCTCATCATTCATGCCATTATAGGAGATACTACAAAACAAATTTGAACTATCACTGTACAAGAAATTGGAGAAAGATAAAAATTGTACAATAAAACAAATGGTCGCATATTAATAATATCAGTTTGTATTAGAGCATGTTCTAAATAAATTTATCTTTTAGGGGTGTTTTGGATGGTGTTTCATGTTGCCGTGCATTGGGATGTTTCACTCATGAAACAATCATTTAAGAAAGAGAATATTATTCATGTTATTGTCTTCTAGCGTGTAAAATAAAAATGAATCTCTTAAATAATAATGACTTTATGGGTTTTTAATTTATCTGACTTTATGTAGAAGTAATATTAATTGATCAACTATGGGGTATGTCTTTCTTGATGAGTAATAGGTCTCTGCCTATAAATGTTGGAGGTGTGTCACCCACTCACTTCAACATAATCATCCAAGAAAGGACATGATATCCCAGAATTTTAGAATCTGCCACTCAAACACAGTTGCTCGATGTTTTGACTTACCCAACCACCTATAAAGTTCAACATTGCAATTATGACTGGCTACAAACTAGGACCATATCTTACATCTCACACATTAAGCATTTTCTCATTCACGGGGGGAGAGGGGGGGAGGACGTGACAACCAAAGCTAGTGACAAGGTAGATTCACATGTGATTGATCACGAAGTGCACATCCACCATGGTGTAAATAGTTTCGGCTCATTTCTTGATGTAACCTGTCGGACTATTGTTCATGTACCTATCTGGGCTTGCTGATTAAATGAATGGACTCTGACATTGAAGGCAGTCCGATGTTACCATAAGTAGCATGACTTATCTACTCCTTATCTAACGAGACCTATAATCTTAGTCAGGTCTCAAGGTTGGGGTACCTTTAATTTCAAGGAATATAAAATAAAGGTTTGATCATAATAACCCATTTGACAATCATATATTACAATTGAATCTTTGCAAAAACATATCCTTTTATTATCACCTAGGGACCATGCTCTACCCCAGCCTAGAACGAATCTCCTACCATCCGAGCTTTGGGTCATTTGCTAGATCTTTCCATAAATTCATCATAAATGCAGTCTTAAACGTAGATTTTGGATCCTACAATGCAAAATTGATGTAGAGAGCTTTGAATATAAAGGGAAATCAAGTTGTACTGCGTTAAAACTTTACAAATCACCTAATATATGCACATGATGTTTAAGGCACACAATGACAAATAGTATTTCTGAATCCTCCAATCTCAATAGCCATGTTAAGGTATGCATCATAAAAAATTATTAATGGTGACCTGCTACCAAGCTCCAGTGTACATGCTTCAAATTGCTTTTGGAAGATGCTCTCGCAACCACACTTTATCTACGTTCTACCTCCACTCACCCAAATTCAAAAAAAGGTTATCATAACCTCCCAATACAAACCACTTCTATTAAAGTGAATTAAATTATTAGATATATTGGACTTGCCTCTCATCCTTGCTTGCATGGACTCTTCCCCCCTTTTTGTATCCACATTTCCCTCGATTTTTTTCACCTACCTACCTGCCTTTTTTCTTCTTCTTCAGTCACAACTTCTAAGACGTTACTAAGATTCTTTTGAGGGCCAAACCTTCTATGATCAATCCATGAAAGCTCAAGCTTAAGATTCCATGGCTGTCAAGAAGACTTATGCAATGCTCACACCACATTCGAGCAATGAGTAGTCACTATAAAATCCTTTTTTGTTAGTTTTGGCAACAACTCAATTGAGCAATCACTTGTGCATTTTTCTTTATACTCAAGGTTCTGTTTTCCTTCTTTTATGCTCGAGTCCTAGACACTACATGATATTTCTAAGCGCAAAGAAAGTATAGGGGTCATTGTTCGCTTGGGTGTAGCAATTTTTGGTGAGGTTCAGGGACTTTTCTATATATGGGTTGTACATCACACACAATGTGCTATATATCATTCATGGTGTGCAACAACTATATATACTAAAACTATGTGTTGTATAGTTGATTTCATGCTTGGAATACTGTTGCATGACTCATGCATTGCTCAACGGAATTCGGCAAACTTTGTCTTCAAATTGTATGACACATTCCAAACTTGAACATGAGAGCAAAAATTTATGGAATAAGGATTTGGAATGAGATCGTTAAAGCATTACAAGTGCTATGTTGCACATGAAGCATACATCCTAAAGACTATAGGATATAGCAATTTATTCAAAAACATCAAAATTTTGTTCTATATATACATGCAACCAAGTAATCATTCTAAAGTACACTATGTGAGCTTCTCCTCAACCCAAGGACACACCTAGATGAGATCATTATACATGGGTTAATGGCCCTCCAATGTTTTGCTAAAGTGATGCATACCCATTTGAGGGCACGCTCCATAACTTTCTTTTGATTTGTTGAAAACCAAAACGGATTGAAAATTTGGAATCCAAACTATTGAGACTAGTGCATGGTGGTATTAAAACATTGATAGTTGTTTTTATTGGTATCTAGATTCACCCTAAAATGGAAGAAGCTAGAAAAGTACAATTTGTGCATGTGCAAAGATATTTTAATAAACCAATACTATTTACAGTTTTGAATTGTTTCTTTTCCCATGCACTTGCTTGCTATATGGCTCATAAGCATGCCAAAGGTCATTGCATTTAATCATCCATAGCATTAAACCTAATAGCATGCCCTTTGGCCTATTTGTTTTTTGAAGCATTTTAGGCCACATTGCACTTGTTTGGGATATCCAATTTTGCTAACGTGTATCGTCGGAGGGAAAAAAATTGACAGTTAGAAATTCGCTACTCCCGCCAATTTTGAATTTTCACACCTCCCGCACATAAGATCTTGGAAAATTAAGTACTTGCAACCTACCCCCGCCCTGCAAATACCTTGCAACCCACACGCACCTCGACCTGACCTTGCGCAGACTTTGGTTTGCCATTGTCTTCTTTTGGGTAAGTTGTCTTCTATTCTTTGCTTGCCTCACCAACTAGCTTCTCTAGGTCTATTCTGGACTGATCGTGGCCATGGCATCAATGGAAACATGCAGCTCGTCATGGCTTGCGAAAGAAGCAGACAGAGGCTGCGAGATAGGAAAGCCAAAAAGCCAAGTCAAGGCACAAGGAATAGAATATGGGTCGAGGAAAGCGCTGGCACGATATCGAATCAGCAATGGAAGACACTTTTGCAACATTTGCAAAGGGAGAAACAATGAGAACAAAGAAGACTCCTTGCAGAGCAGCATCAAAAAGCGGTTATAGATGCACATATTCGATCATTTCCATCGTCGCAAAGAACACGAGCTATGGTGTCACGATTGATGGGAGCATTCAAGGCAACAACATCAAGCCATTTAGGTGATTACCAATCTCGAGTCTTCACAAGCTTTAGCCTACACCCTAAAGTTCGTAGAGTAACAATGCTACTAACACCTTGAGAGATGCATGCCCAAGTTTCAATGCTCTCTAACCTGAGAAATGGCCTACAAAAAGTGAAAGGGGTGCATAGTTTAGATCAACTAGCTGCAAAGAGGGCGAAATTAGCTATGTTGGTGCCCCTTGAAACAAAGGAGAAACAGCTTGGGCGCACAATGTCAAAGATATTGTCAATCAGAAGGACCAACGTGGCTCCAGCGGTTGAACATAGAGCAAAAGCAATGCATGATCATCCCGATCCGAGAAGTTTATGGGCTTCAACAGAACACATGAAAAGGAGAGACAGCCTAAGTGCGGAAGTCATTGCTACAGTGACGACGTTTTGGCACAAAAATACAAGAGTTTTTCTAAATAAAAAGGACATCAGTAAGAAGCGGACGGGATGCAAGGTGTTTGAGGAGCACATCATACACATGCTAGAAACAACGCAGGTCAGTGGTGCCTAAACCAGCCCGGTGGTTGTTTGTGATTGAGCTTTGGGTTAGTTTACTTGAGCTTTGGGTTAGTTTACTTGTTTCATTTCTTAAACTAGGCTTGGACTAAATGTAGGCTAGTTCAACTCAATCGCCAGTGATGTGATTGTCCTGAACCAGCGTGGTTGAACAGACATTAGTTGTTGTCCAGCCCGATGGCATGGTTGAGCAAAAATTAACAGCAATATATTTTGCAATATATTGTTAGTTTACTAAACCATCCCGGTGGTTCCAACATCATGCAATCGTGGCTGCTTCATCTCAATCACGAGTTATGTGATTGTCTAAACCAGTGTGGTTGAACAAACATTAGTTATTGACCAGCCCAATGGTTGAAATTATTGTGTTTCTTAGTACTTAAATTCGTTAAATTTAATTTCCTTCTATTTGGGTCATATACCACTATTAAATTGTGGAATTCAGAAATGAAAGCTATATATTGTTATTTTCTAATGGTGAAATTCAGAAATGAAAAGCAATATACTTGTTATTGTCTAATCTATGAAGTTGAGACTGTCAACCTAAACAATCCTGGTGGTTGAAAGTGTGACAGTGTCCGATGGTTGAAATTGTGACAGTGTCCTAAGCCAGCCCGGTGGTTGACTGTCCTAAACTAGCCCGATGATTGAAATTGTGACTGTTCTAAACCAGCATGGTGGTTGAAAATTATTTTGCTTCATTATATACTTTAATTAGACTGTGTTTTGTATTCTTTTAGTAGTACCAAAAAGGGGGCTCATTATTCTATTGTTCCCTCATGTTGGGTCAGCAGACGGATTTGTATCTCAAGTTTGTGGATCAGAATCTGGACATTTAAATTGGGCAGAGGAGCTTTGAGCATTGTAAGCCCTGGTACATCAGGAAACTCAAAGACATGAATGTTTGTTGTTGCAAAACACACATAGACTTTGACCTGGCTCAACAAGCTATGAATGACTTGAGATTTGGTCGTGTGTCTGTAGGCCACCTGGATCCTCATCATGTGTTGCAAGGGAGGGCGTGTTTTGTAGCCTGAGGACTCTGTGGGAGCCAATGGTTTGTCCAAAGGGAGACCGTGAGCGGCACAGGATTGAATGCATTTGGGCACATGCAAGCATTGTAGTTTGAAGCTGAAGAAAAAGACATTTGATGTCTATCCAAATGAAATGAGGGAAGACAACCACGTTGCTCTAAAATGGAGGAGATTTGAAAATGTCAATGTTGAAGGATCTGATAAAAAGAGATGGCTATTGTCATATAAGAGCACCCACCCAAGGGAGCTTGTAGGTCACGTGGTTCAATCTATCCCAAAATATGTGCTTCACAATTTCAAGGCTAGTTGGCAGGATAAGTAGTTCACGACATGCCTTGCCAATTTTCCCGATGACACTATTGTATTTGTCATAGATTTTCCAGAAAATTATTTTTTTCAAGAATAAGATGAGATACAAAGTGCTCACTGGTACAACAAGCAGATAACAATTCTTGTGCATATCACGTACAGTCATTTGCTTGATTCTTCCATGCCTGGTGCTAATCTGCTTACTGACTCACAGGAGTCCAAGTCAATGCAACGCACTTACCATTTCTACATTTTAGATGATAGGGAACATGACACCCTATTTGTGCAGCATGCTTTTCTACTGCATTGGGAATGGCTAAAAAAGGAAAATCCCCATGCAAAAAATATAAAACAACATTGGGTGTGGTCAAATGGTGCTGCCTCTCAATTTAAATCGGCACGTGGATTCTACTTCGTCTCAAGGTTCAAATCCTTGACCAGTCTAGACATGATGTGGAATTTCTTTGGGTCTAGCCATGGCAAGGGTGAACATGATGGATGCGGTGTTGTTATTAAGCAAGCTCTGTTTGAACACCAATTAGCATGCCCTCAAGAAAAACTCAATGATGCCCATGATGCTGTAACATGGCTTACAGCCAACCTCTCCACAGGCGTGCATTCAAGATACAGTAAATAAAGCCTTAAGAATACTGTAGTATGTAGAGTGTTCCATGAAGTGAAAGTGGATGAAGTGCAAAGGAGAAGCCGGCATGATTGCGAGAAAATTAGAGGAGTTCATGGTCTGCACAACATATGGGGATTTTCAAACAACCAACTGATTAAAACGAGAAAACTTTCTCGTTTCTACAGTCCGTGCATCATAGGGGATCATGATGACTATGAGAACATTGCAACTACGAAGACATGGGAGCGAGTTCAAGTTTTCTCTACGTTCAGATGGAGTGACAAACAATGGAGCGAGTTCAAGTTTTCCCTCTACGTTCAGATGGAGTGACAAACAATGGAGAGACAAATGACTCACCACAGTTTGGGGAGAGTTTCAATGACCTCATTGCTATCTGGAAGAGGGGGATAACTTTGCAGTTGTCGCAACTTCTTGGAGAACGAGAAAGATGACCCATATTTCTATTGTAGTGTATAAAACCTAAGTACAAGGTTGAGGAAACATTTAAGGATAATTGGGGAACGATCTATGAGAAGTGGGATGTAGTAGTTGGAGATTTTTGGTACAAAAAAACATCCAAGAGAGACTACAATTACGAACTGCTACATAAGAGTCCACAAACATGTGTGTACTCTCATCTAGTAAGAGCTATTAAGTTACAGATGCAACCTGTGCCACAACGAAAGAAGGACAAGAGTGTCTTCAAATTGAATTTAGACACGCATGAGCACATCTTGGGGTGTCTTGGAGCAATGGACGAGGACGACTGAGATAGTACTAAGAAAATGTATGTAGTCTCATTACAGGGAAACAATATGTCCACTTGTCCTACAAAATGGAATTTGTATTAAGACTGCTTCTTTTTAGCTCAAACAACCACCGATGATGGTTTTATTAAATTGTTTTTGTAAATCCCAAATGGTAAAACCCATGCTTGTTTTTAGTATATCCTGAGAAAACATGCGTGCCTCAGGATTTATGGAGCGCTCCAAGGTGGATGGAACCTATGTGTAAACATGATGAAGAGAGTGCTCATGACATGTACCTCAAGTCAATTAGGTTCCAAGATAGATTAACTTGAACTCATAAGTAGAATCTTGAGTGAATGTGCATTTCTCCTTGTACTCAACAATACATGATAGGCCTCTTATATAGAGAGTGCCATTTGAATAGTCAACACATGTGTGATCCTCTCATCCACATCTCTCCCTGTGGATATCCTCAATCCACATCTCCACATCATGTAGTCCACATCTTAGGGTGGCTACTTTAATACATTCCTTATCACATACCTTTGCCCTTTAATCTATGTGCTCATGGCACCATATCTCTCAACACCTCCCCTTAGTGCCATAATTCTTTGGCTACTGCAAGGTGGTCAGATGTGAGTTACATTCCATCCCCTCCCCTTAGTGCTTGCATTGCTACTTAAGGTGGTAAAGTGTGGTTTACATGTCAATACCTCCCCTGGGTGCTTTCATAGCTACTCTCAGGTGGTCAGGTTTGATTACAAACATATGGGCTGTAGGTGGAAAGGATGTTGCTTCTCAATGTAGGTTGTCGATGTCGTTCTCTTCTCTGCTTGATGTAGCTTGATGCATGATGCTTTGTTCTTCCATGTGCCTTGATGCTTTGTGTGTAGATGCCATGCTTTCTGCTATGGTCATCTCATGCACTTGTGCTTTTGGCATGCTTTTTGCATTCATGCGTCGCTTTTCCATTTGTTGCAAAGGTCTTACCACGAGCTTCGTTTTGCTTCGATGGCAGTGTCTAATTGCAGACAATGATATCGACTTGACAATGCATAGAGCTCGGAAAGACGATCACTTTTCCTTTTTGGAGCATGTCCAAGGCTTTGATGATGTGGCACAGGGATTCACATGCTGAATTCCATACAATGCTTAGCAAGGAGCCCTATGCCACGTGGCAACTAACTAAACCAACCTTGCAAAGACTTAACCATAGTTAATTGACCAAAAACTAACCATGGCATATTAGGTTAACCTGACTGGGGGTTGGCTTGACTAATGACCAAGGTTAAACTAACCCTACTCTGACCACAAACTCAACCAAGGGTATTTCTAACCAACCCTGGTTAGTTCTAAGTTACCACGTGTCTTTTTGGTAGAGATCCTTGAAGCCTGTGAGGTCATCGAGCATGGCGACAATGAGGATACTACAGAGCTGGTCGGTCGAGGCAGTTGTGGTTATTTAGAGTCATCCCACTGGAGACACATAGGGCTCGGTTTCTAGCCTGGGAGCTTTGCTCTGTCGTGGGCTGTTAGCTCATGGAGGAGGCGGTGCTTTTGCAAGGAGTCGCAGGCAGTGGCTGGGTTTGTTAAGACCTTTGGAGAGGGTGTGAGGCTGTCTGCTGATGAAGATGTGCAGAGAATTTGTTTCTGCTACCAAAGTCGATGGTGTTGCAAGAGCGGAGCCAGTGCTCAGTCGCTTGTGGGAGACATGGAGTCGATTGATGCGGGAGTCTGCTTTGAGGTTGTTGAAGGACATAGGGAGCGTTGCTGGAAGGTCGAGGATGCGCTACTCATGGACAGTTGATGACTGTCTCGTATGCTTTGCACCGGCCGAGTCTAAGTAGAACTTGTTGGAGTTGTCGATGGCTAAGGCGATGCGAGCATGAGGTCATTGTAGCATCTCACTTGGGTGACTCTGGTCCAGCACTATTGGAGCCTTTGTGTCACTTGTGTTGTAGAGGCCATTGAGCCGCTCGTCGAGGAGCTCCTTACTATTATGATGCTGCTGCTTGGTAGTCACTGGTATTAGCTATATTGAAGAGTGTCGAAGCTTTCTTGACTTCTGGCGACTCCCTCTTATGATCTTCTCTTCAAGCTTGTGGTTGTTGGAGGCTTCTACTACAGCCCCAATTTGGGTTTTTTACACAAGTGGTCAACTGCTCCAACTTTCAATGAGTCCTCCTACTATTTACGCAGCTACTTTAGCTATCTTCTACATCAATTGTGAGCTATTCACAATGTTCTTCCTCTCTCCTAGCTTAGAGAAGCACTACTCTTTCGCAACTCGATTCTCTCTTTCTCACACAAAATAAAGAAGAGTAGATGGAAATGAGACTAACTTAAAATCTCTAATGAATGAAAAATTTCTCTGTAGAAGAGACCTCTCAATATAAAGCTAAAACTAATCTTGGAGAAAACGTGATCTCCTAAGTCATGCCTACAACTAATCTAGAAGACTAGACCTAAGCTCTGATACCATGAGAAAACATGCGTGCCTCAAGATTTATGGAGTGCTCTAAGGTGGATGGAACCTGTGTGTAAAAGAGTGCTCATGACATGTACCTCAAGTCAATTAGGTTCCAAGATTGATTAACTTGGACTCATAAATAAAATCTTGAGTGAATGTGCATTTCTCCTTGTACTCAACAATACATGATAGGCCTCTTATATAGAGAGTGCCCTTTGAATAGTCAACACGTGTGATCCTCTCATCCACATCTCTCCTTGTGGATATCCTCGATCCACATCTCCACATCATGTAGTCCACATCTTAGGGTGGCTACTTTAATACATTCCTTATCACATACCTTTGCCCTTTAATCTATGTGCTCATGGTAGCATATCTCTCAACATATCCCAACAACCACCGTGCTAGTTTCCCATAATGAATCCACACATCTTACTGTTGGGGTGAAGGCCAATGGCCTAGTCTATACCCCTTTGTACCATACATACATAATAAGAGCTTACCTTGATCTGGGTGAGTTAGCACCCACAATTTCGGTGTTCTCCCTTTCTTTATTGCTCTTCGATAAGACCTCCTCTCCATCAATTGGTATTAGAGCTTGGTTGAGCGAAGCCAACAAGGAGACTATAGCATTGTGGCGTTGTTGTGCCAAGAGCCCGAACTTGTTGCATGGAGTCTCCTACTACCTGTGGGAGCTGTATTTTAACATATACTAGCTCGTTTTTACTGTTTCAGCCTTATATATCAGGTTGCCTCGATTGTTCCAATAATCTATTGCCTTGTTTGAGTGGGGGAGGAATATTATCCATCTACGATCAAAAACAACTTGCTGCTTTGCAATTCCAGCCACTGGAAGTTGCTTTTTTGGGGCCTGAAAGCAAAAACGTCTTTTGCTTGTGGCGAACTCTAGTTGATCAAAGGCAGCTGGTACATTCAGATTTTAGTTGGATTTATGCCTTCAAGTTGATGCATATCAAGCCAAAGGTTGGCTGAAAGTGATTGCTTACAATTGATGCATTTTGAGCCTTTGTTTAGCTAAGAAAGTGAGCGTAAGTGAGCAGTGTTTTTCTGAAGCTGTCTTGTATCCTAGGAAGGGATTATTTTTATGAGTGCAATACTCTTCCCACTAAGGGAATTTTTTGGACAACAATTTTCAGAATTGTTGGGCTATTTCATTGGAGTTTATGTCTCAAATACTTCAGGAAAAGTTGGTGATTGGTAGTTTGCAGTCTTGTGACAGCAGTAGAAAGTGAGCAGGTGGTTGTTTTCAGAAGTGAATATCATAGAATCCATGAGGAATTGTCTTCTGAGTTGAACTAAGAAGTTTTAGTTTTCTAGACAATCTACAATATTGTTTTTGAAAGCATTTCAATTCAATATTTAGAGAAAAAGTTATGATGCCCGGTATGGCCATGATTTACAGTTTTGACAGTTTATGACAGCAGCTAGAAAAAGTGAGCAGGGGGCTGCATTCAGTAGTAAATATCAAAAAATCCATAATGAATTTGGACCTATAGTAAACTAGAAGTTTGTAGATCTATTAGTTGTCTACAACTTTGGTGTTTACATCAAAGGCAACTGAGTTACGGTTGGGAAGATATTGATAATTCAAAAGAGGTCAAAACTATTGTACACTATTATTACAACAGTATAAGTTTGTAGGTGGTGGTTTCCAATAGCAGATATAAGGAAATCTGTAAGGATCTTGGACTTGCTGTAAACTGAGAAGTTGTAGAGTTTTCTACAAGATATATTTCTTTACACCTTTTGCATCAGAGCTACCGTGCAAAAGCTATTGGCTAGTTTTGGGATGCCCTGAGGTCACTTACAGCAGAACATGTAATTGTGACAGTGACAGTGTGGCTATTGTCATTGCAGTTGATATTTTTGGGCTTGAGTTTGGTACATTGGTGCAGTATATCTTGGTTGTTCTGTCATCCATTGTGATGGCTTCAGCATCAGAGAATGCATTGTTTAACATTGAGAAGTTGGATGGCGCAAACTTCTCCTATTGGAAGGAGCAAATCTACAATGTTTTGGTGCAGAAAAGAAGCAAGCAAAGCCTATAAAACACAAAGGCATAAATCCAAAGGATTGCGAAGATGATGAAGAGTGGAAGGAATTGGATGAGCTTGCACACTCCACGATCATGCTCACACTTTCAAAATCAGTGTATTTCAATGTGAAAGATACTACAGGTGGTGCCTATGGTGTGTGGACAAAGTTGCATGATCTTTATGAGAAGCAGAGTGTCGCTTGTCAAGTGTATTGGCTAAAGAAACTCATAGATCTTTGCATGGAAGAAGGGACTTCAATGTCTAGCCATTTAAATGAGTTTAACACAATTTTCAGTCAACTTTTAGCTCAGAAAGTTGCCTTTGATGACTCACTTAAGGCAATGTTCTTATTGGTCACCCTTCCTGAAAGTTGGGACACTTTTAGGACTGCTATAAGCAATTCAGCCCATGCAGGAGGCCTGACAAGTAGTGATGTTGAGAGTAGCCTTCTCACTGAGGAGGTAAATAGAAAGAATAATGCTGGAACTAAAAGTTCAAGTGCTCTCAATGTGAGAGGGAGGTCATATTCCAGGGGGAAATACTATGATAGAAATACAAGAAAGTCTAGATGCAAATCTAGAGGAAAATCCCATGCCAAAAAGGATTTGGAATGCTTCTATTATGGGAAGAAAGGTCATTTCAAAAAGGATTGCTACAAATGGAAGAACGATAAAGGCAAAGGCAAAGCTAATGTGCAGCCCAAGAAGGAAGAGAAATCCACAGTCAATGTGATGAGGGTGACATTCTTTATGCCTCTATATTTGAGCATGCTTTTCTTGTGACTAGTGATGATGCATTGTCACATAATTGGATACTAGACTTAGGAGCATCTTTCCATGTCACTCCACATAGGGAGTGGTTTACCATTTATGATGCAGGAAGGAAAGGAACCGTGAGACTTGGAAATGATTATCCATGTGACATTGTTGGAGTGGGAGATATCCACTTGTCTCTTCCTAATGGTTCTACATTTGTACTCAAGAATGTTAGGCATGTTCCAAATCTAAAAAAGAGCTTGACAAGTACAGGACAGCTTGATGATGATGGCTATCATGTGTTTTTTGGCAACAACACATGGAAAATTAGCAAAGGGTCACTTGTGATTGCTAGAGGTTCCAAGCATGAAATGTTGTACTCAATGCATGTGTCAGGCATAAGAGATAATGTAATCAATGTGACCAAGTAGCCATCCGTCTCTTTGTGGCATCGTCGGTTGGGACACATGAGCATGACAGGAATGAAGATACTTTCTGGTTTGCAGTATATTCTCGTGTTTAATTTTTTAGATTTTAGCATGTGTGAGCATTGCATGTATGGGAAGCAAACACGATCTTCACATAAAAAATCTTTGGGCAAGAAGAGGCTTGAACCATTGGAGTTGGTTCACAGTGGTGTGTGGACCTATGCCTACTGTCTCATTGGGTGGTGCTTCTTACTTTGCTACTTTCATTGATGATGCTACACGAAAAGTGTGGGTCTATCCTTTTTGGAAGAAGAGTGATGTCTTTGATGCATTTCAAAAGTTCTTAGCATTTACTAAAAATTAGTCGGGCAAGAAGCTCAAATGCTTGCACACTAATAATGGAGGAGAGTATACCTCTCATGCATTTAAGAATTTTTGTGAGCTACGTGGCATCAAGCGGGAGTTGACTACTCCTAAGAATCCTTCTCAGAATGGGGTTGCTGAGAAGATGAATAGAACTATTCAAGAAAGGAATATAAGCATGCTTTCTAATGCCGGTCTACCTCATGGCTTTTGGGCTAAGTCTATTGAGACAGCAGTACATCTTATCAATAGATCGCCTAGTAAGGCACTAGATGGGAAAGTGCTAGAAGAGGTTTGGTCAGGCAAGCCACCATCTTATGGGCATCTTCGTGTATTTGGCTGTGAAGCTTATGTTCATATCCCTAAGGAAAAATGCAACAAGCTTGATCCAAAGTCAAGGAAGTGCATTTTTCTTGGATATGGTGATTCAGGCAAGATGGGATACCGATTGTGGGATCCAGAGGCCAGGAAGATAGTATGTACCCATGATATTATCTTTCATGAGGACAAGATGCACAAGAAGCCAGAAAAGACTGTTGAGATACGTAGAGTGATGTTTCAAGAGGATGGACAACCACCATATGAGAGGCATGCACAACCTATTCCACATGATGTAGGGCATGGATAGCCCATAGATCGTGAGGTGGGAGAGCCACATCTAGGTGGACAACCTCAAGTTATGTAGGAAAATCAGTTGGGACAGCAAGATGCTCATGGTGAGCAAGTGTTGAGACGTTCCACTAGAGTCTCATGACCTCCACAGAGATATGGTCCATCTCTAGATTATGTCATGTTGACAGATTATGGTGAGCCTTCATGCTTTGAGGATGCTATGTCTAGGAATGACAAGCATAAGTGGGAGAAGTCTATGCAGTCAGAGATGGATTCTTTGATGAAGAATGCTACTTGGGATTTGGTTTATTTGCCCAAAGGAAAGCATGCATTGCCATGCAAATGGGTTTACAAGCTAAAGATGTCTCCAGCAGATACATTGCCTAAGTATAAGGCAAGGTTGGTAGCCAAGGGTTTTAAGCAAGATAAGGGTATTGACTTTGATGAGATCTTTTCCCCAGTGGTGAAGATGACTACTACTCCAAGAGAATATACATTGATAACTCGAAGAGAATATAAAATGATAATACTTTTTTTTTGTAAGTTGTCTTAATCCTCTACTCCAAGCCACCCACAATGTGCTCATGTGTGTCTAAATCAACTTTGAAGACAATCTTTCCCCTCTTTCATCCAGACATATCTTGCAACTAAAACTTGATAGAGTGAGCAAAGAAATTCCATACTGTCAGTTAGGGATTTAAACCTTGAGACAAAGTAGAATCTAGACATAGCCTGCAATTGAAATGCAATTGAAACTTAATAACAAGACCCAAAGAAATTACACATCATGCTTATACCTAAACCTTGAGATAAATTAGAATTTGAGACAAAGTAGAATCCAAGGGCTAATTTAAATTAAGATGAAGCACTATTTGACCACACCCAATACTATTTTATTTTTTCTTGTACATAGGTATAATCTTTTTCAACTATTCCCAATGTAGGCAGAGGGCTATACATGATATGCACTAAGATTTTTATTTGCTTGTTATACTAATGAACACTGTATCTTGTATTGGTTGTGTGAAATGAGGATTTTTCAACAAAATCTATCACAGAGATAATTGTGTCATGGGAGAAATTGGCAAGGCATGTCTTGAATTTCTTGTCTTGCCAACAAGGCATGAAATTGTTAAGCACATATTTTGGAATGGATTTAACCAACTAATCCATAAGCTCCCTTGGCTGAGTGCATTGCACTAGTCATATTTTTTTGTCTGATCCTTCAACATGAATGTTCAAGGGGTCCAGTATGTAAAAACCCCATATAGCACGTGCAATCAAGGGGTATTACAAAAAACCCTACCTATGGATATTTATGACCTATATACACCCCTTTTGTAAATTTTGAGATGATTTAAGTATCCCTTATATATGGAAATTTTCACTCTTTGAATTAAAAAATCCATTATGTATGTATGTTTTATATGAATCAATTCGTATAGTGCTTGCATTGGATGCCAGAGAGGACATGGAGCTTGTCCAAATGGATGTAAAAACAGCTTTTCTACATGGAGATCTTCATGAGAACATCTATATGCAGCAGCCAGAGGGGTTTGTTGTGCAGGGCAAAGAACGGATGGTATGCAAGCTACAAAAAAGTCTTTCTAGGCTAAAGTAGCCTCCTAGGGAGTGGTACTATAAGTTTGATGCATTTATGCGATCCCAAGGATACACACAAAGTGAGACAGATCATTGCCTTTACACAAAGAAGCATCGGATGGCAACCTTCTTATTTTGATTTTATATGTTGATGACATGCTTATTGCTGGGAAATCTACTTTGGATGTGGATGCCTTGAAGAAAAGGTTGCATGAGACATTTGACATGAAGGATTTGGGTGATGCCAGTCACATACTTGGCATGAGGATTGTTCGGGATAGGAACAAGAAACTCCTTCATTTATCACAAGAAGAGTACATTAGCAAGGTACTTGAGCATTTCAATATGGAGAGGGGGAAGTCCATAAGTACTCCGTTGCCTCCATATGTGAAACTCAGCCAAGCAGACATGAGGAGTGGGTTGAAATGGCAAAGATACCTTATGTATCCGCAATAGGAAGCTTGATGTATGCCATGGTTGCTACATGTCTAGATATTGCTTTTGCAGTGGGAGCTGTTAGTAGGTATATGGTGAATCCTGGCAAGAAGCATTGGGAGGCAGTGAAAGGTATCATGAGATACTTTAATGGTACAAAGAACATGTGCATTTTCTTTGGGAGGAAGGACACATCTATTGTTGGATATGAAGATGCTGATTTTGTAGGGAATGTAGACATTAGGAGGTCTACTACATGATGTGTTTTCTCATTCACTGGAGGTGCAGTTTCATGGGTCTCTCATTTGCAACCATGTACGGCTTTGTCTACCACTGAGGTAGAGAATGTTGCAGCCACTGAGGCATGCAAGGAAGCTATATGGCTTATTCGTCTAGTGGGAGACTTGAGCATTGCAGGAGAGGTTCCAGTTTTGCACTGTGATAGTCAGAGTGCCATCCAATTGGCATGGAATCCTGTCTTCCATGCGAAGACAAAGCATATTGATGTGAAGTATCACTTCATCATAGAGGTGATTGAGGACACAAGCGCATCCAGCATGTTAAGGTTCACACAGATGAGAACCCTGTAGATCTTCTTACAAAGAGTCTTTCCTCAGAGCGGTTTGCACATTGCAGAGTATTGATGGGTGTCGGATGACATTAGGATGCCCATCTTCTCCCTTAAAGGCACATTGGCCTTTAAGTGGGAGGTTGTTGGAGAAAAGACCAATGGCCTATTCTATACTCCTTTGTACCATACATACATAATAAGAGCTTACCTTGATCTAGGTGAGTTAGCACTCACAATTTTGGTGTTCTCCCTTTCTTTGTTGCTCTTCGATAAGACCTCCTCTCCATCACCTACAAATCCATTCATCTTGTGATAATAGAAGCAAACCACTGCACTGGTGGCTATTCATATCCTAGTGCAAATGAGGTGTAAACCAACTACTGCACTGGTGATAACTTATCCTGGACTACTAACGTGCTATCCCTACACCAGTGCCATGCTATCCTAAAATTTGTTGCACAGTGCTATACTAAAATAATGCCCAAGTTTAGACTATTTATTGTTTCGTTAACTGTCAGATTTCATCCCATGCTTGCTTTTAGTATATCCCACAACCACCATGCTAGTTTTCCATAACGAATGAATTCATCTTGTAATAATAGAAGCAAACCACCATGCTGGGGGCTGTTCATATTCTAGTGCAACCAACCACTGTGCTGGCGATAACTTATCCTGCATTAATCATGTACTACTACCATGCTATCCCTATACTACTGCCATGCTATCCTAAAATTTGTTGCACAATGCTAGTGCCCTTTAGATTGGTTATAGTTAACCGTCAGATTTTAAGCACTGGGCTACTTAAAACATTTAAGTATTAACATGGAAGCAGGTCGATACAAAATCAGGTATTATGAGCACCATGAGAATATCCACAAGTTCGAGAAATGTCTGCAATATTTTTATTATTTCGAAACACAATGACATTTTGCTTTTTTAAGGAAATTCCAAACTCCCAACTATCTTATCAACCTCTCTATAGTAAGCATCTCCCAGCTCTTGAGGCCAATTTGCTGCACAATGGCAAACCTCTTCACACACTCGGATTACACACTGCTTGCTTGACTTTGCTGACTTATATGCCCATAGTAACTCCTCCTTTCGCTGGGGGTCCGCTTCATCCTAATCTTTGCGGTCTATACATATTCGCACCTTGTCTTGCCAAAAGAAACCTACATCATGAGCTTGACAAGTACCTTAAGGGAGCATGAAAAACAATAGCTAGGGAGATTAATATTCACCGTCTGTGCCAACTCCAAGTAATAAACCCACCACCGAAGCATGTCCTCCTTGCAGCTATTTTCCTCCTCCTTCTCCGGGTCTATTTCTACGAGGATTTCATCTAACATCGTTTTTAGATAGAACAAAAGAATTCCAAAGTCTTTTGGGTATGCCATAGATTTGTAGTAGGTGGATTGGTGTACAGAGTTTTGGGGCTAAATTTCATAATGGGCTCTTAGTTGTGTCTGCACTGCACTTAAATAGGGAGAGAGTTCATTGAGCCCAACCTTCTCATTCTTCAGTCTCATGTTAGTTATCTAATCTAAATCTTTCATCTCACATTAGTTGTCTAATCGAAATCTTTCGTCTCATATTAGTTGTCTAATCGAAATCTTTCGTCTCACATTAGTTCACTAATTGAAATCTTTTAGTCTCACATAGTGATCTAAATTGAATCTTTCGTCTCATTATTATCACCACGCTGGCGTGGATCAAAGGACACTATCTAGTCACATAGCTGAGAAAACATTGCCCAAGTAAACTCTGGAGAAGATTAACAATTCAATAGATTACACACAAATTACATAGATTACAATCTCAAAGACTCCTTTACTTCATATTACATCTCAAGGACTCCTTATTGAGCTCCTTGATTACAGGCTCGGCCCTCCTTTCTCCTTTCCAAAATGGAACTAGTTCCTTCCTGCAGGGGCCCAGCCCTTCCTTTCCTACCACTTCCTCTTTCCTTGATTTGAGCTTCCTAGCTGCAGGCTTGCTCCTTTCCTGAAGGGGGCTGTTTTCTCCCTTCAAGCTCCTTTTCCTCACAGTCAGGTTCGGTCTTAGCCTTCTTCAATTTGAGCTCCTTGTCTTTAAGATCTTTTGCCCAAATGGCAAATTGAGCTATAGGATCTACTTTCTCATCGTAGATAGCTATAGTAGGCAGATACTTTGATCTGTCCATGACCTGGGCAATGGCAAGTGGCATTCTCTACACCTAGATTTTGCATGCACAAACACTCCAAAGCAAAAAACATGCACAGGGTGATAGCACGTAGGCCATTGGATACAGCAGTCATCTATGATGGGAGTATGGTAGACCATGCATTGGAGATTCACTACACATTGTAACTACACTACGCAATCTGCTATTCTTGATTCTTTCCTATTAAGCGGAAACCTGTTGTACACAAACGAATATGTTAAAAGACAAAGATAAATGCACTAGTGACGCAAACGATTACTATGAGATGGTGCTAAATTTTTTAGGACACATAACTAGTACTCGCTCGTATCGCAATACACAAAGCAAGAGATGTACTACATACCACTCTCTCGCATTCGCTATCAGTCTCCCTGCTACTGTTAGAGTCTTCCCCGTCCTTCTTGCCCATCACTTTGTACTCTACACCGTTGATGGTATCCTTCAGCTTATCGATCTGACCTTACTGCCTCGATGGTTGTCGGTTATGCAGAGTTATTCCTTGGCCGTAGGAACTTGAGGTACCAGGGCGCATTTGCCACGCCTGGCCATCTCCGGTTTGAAGTAGATCCGCTTCATAACCAGGCTGCATTTGTTGCCCCTAGCCATATAATCCTTGGGCATTAGGTTCCTATTAAAAGCGGCCCATGTGGAGCTTCTCCTCCATCATGCCCATGAGGTTGGACATGGTGGGACTTAGGAATGCGATGAGAGAGCGTAGGGAGAGTAGAGTGGCGGGGTGGTGGGAACTAGGATTAAGCTGCAATATGTAAACACCTTAGCAATCAACGATCGATGCAAGGAGTGAAGAGATTGAGAGTGTCAATTTTAAGAGTTGGAGCGATGGATGGAATGCAGAAGATTGAGCAGCGGAGAACAACAAGAGTTGACACCTGCATATTCACGTGGCTCAAGGACATCTCTACATGCGAGCTACATGCCCTCTTACAAATACACCATTTTTGTTCATGGTTTCAAGGGGGCTTTAGCTACATGGTAGGAGTGTCACATAGCATTTGCACATTCCCCACAAGCTCCAGAGAGAGTTTTTAGCCCTAGAAATAGGATGGACATGGGAACAAATGTCTGCTCAGCATCCTCTCAAGCTTCGAGTGATCGGCATGTTTTGTCGGACAACACTTGCTATTGCTTTTAGGATGAAGCTGCAAATGCAGACCAATTGTTCCCACTCAATGCTCTGGTTATGTAGCCATGGAAATCGGACTTAGAAATCACTCCACTAAGAGTACGTTCCTGCGTTGGCACAAGGTGGCAAATATGTCCAAGCCAGTGCAGGTTTGAGAGGCTGTTCCCACGATGGCGTTTATGCCAATCTTGCTCCAATTTGCTCGAACTTGCTTCGTTCCCACTTAAGCACCTATGTTTTCGCTAACAGCTTTTTGGCATTGAAGGTGCCCCAGTGGAGACTGAATTTCTTCCTCTCCACCCGGGCATTACAGGGATTCATTTTGCTTTAGTACAATCTCCCTCCATTAACTCACATCGATCCAAATTAGCTATCATCTGTAGCGTTAAATTCAGAGCTCATAGCTAGCTTTAATGATCGCAGGGACTGAAGCCTTGCTATGCTTGCCATTGCTAGGGCTCGTAGCATATTTGCTAGCCCTAGCATACGTGGGAAAGGCCTCTGAGTTGCTCCCATGATCTAGCCTTGACTTTCATGTTGCTATGATACGACATTTCTAGACCTCGTTGGAGACGGAAATATGGCCTTTCCAAGCGAGCATATTAGGGCTGGGGGTACTAGACTCCAACTTTGCGAGCATAATCGATGATGCAATCTCTCTTTGCTCAGATTTCACATGCCTCTATTTGTTTGTTGAACGAAGAACTTGCGGGAGGTCATTGTTGATGTAGGATGTATATCTAACATTGGGGCCCCTCAGGAGAGTTTGAAAATTTGCAGGTGCAGTGATTTGGGCATAGGAGTGATTACCAAGCTTTGCTCTGCTCCACCAGGAGGCTGGCAAATATGCCAATGTTGGCAGACATGGGAATACCCTCTAAAATTGTGAATTAGGCCAACGTTAAGCGCGATTATAGGCATTCCATCAATCTCACTGGGTGGCAACTAGTTGCCTGCAATGCTATATGAAGCTTGGATAGTAGTCTTGGATGTCTCTCGCTAATTCTTTTACTGCCTCAAGTGGTTGTAGTCAATAGCACAGGTAATCTTTTTTGATACCAAGGTGTATTTTGCGAAATGTAGGTTTCTTCTAGACACATGGGAACAGGATTTAGCAAAACAGTAGGCATCTATGCAGGCGTGCAATTCATCAATCGAAAGGAAAGCCATGGGAATGTCCTCTAACACACTAAAAACCTTGATGCTAGCCTTAAAAATAGGGGCTCCTTAATATCTCGAGATTTTTGTAAAATTGCCATAAATTAGCAAAGAATTCCCCTACTTTTCTGTGTAATAAGACGCGGCTTACACCCATGTGGGAATGCTCTCTTAGAGGAAAAACTAGAGGCATAAGGTGCCCAGAGGAATGCCTTTTACGAAGAGACTCGAAGATGAAGGAAAGGACGGGTCCTTAACAATTGCTCACAAAATGTTGCTCAATCGAATGATCTCAAAACTATAAGAATTAAGACTCTTCAAAACTCCATAACTAAATCATAGGGCCATTTTACATGAGAATGATTCTCCCTGAGTGCAAAGGTAAACAGGAGGTAATCATACTTGGTCACAAAGTAGACTTTACTGTAAAAAGGCGAGCTGAAAATAGGTGCAACATGGTGGTAGATGTTGCTGGTAGGAACAAATAGGGAACAAATCTGCCTCTAACTCTAGAAAGATCCAAACAAAGCACACACTGCAAGAAGGAGAATGTTGGCAAGTGTCTCCTATGCAGGTATTTTGATTTTGAGGAACTATTGTATCTAAAAGGTGTGGGGAAATGATATCAAAGAGCCAACATGGCTTAAGTTGGACTTGGGAGGAGAGAAAGGCAAGTTTGCCTTTGTAGCCTGCCCCTGGCAGGGCAACGCTGAAAATTTTTCTCAACCAACCAATTTCATGTTGAATGGCACAATTTGAATCTCTAATAAGAAACTGACTAGCCATACAACTTAAAATCCTAAAATTATAATCAGTATTGGCTATAATCCAACCAACCAATTTGAAAAATTAAGAAGTAGCCACCTCGATGCTAAGATGAGGCTCTCTTTTTTGAACCTTGCTTGGTAGTCTCCTACCCAATGAAACTCTAAAAATTTTGAACACTTTGGCCATATTATTTCGATTCAAAATAGTTACTAATTCAATTTGTTAGCATTGCCTTTTAAGCACTACTCAGGCTTTCCTTTCATGTTTGTTAAAAAATGTCCACTAAGCTCCTCACCCTTCTAATTCAAGCTTTCATCCCCTTTTTTGCAATGTGCTTATCCACTTGGACTATTACGATCAAAGGGATTGCTCACAAATACTTGTACTCCCTTGTTCATTAAACCAAGAACTAAAAAGGAAGGGGCCAACACAATGTTTTCTAAGGCATCGAATTGCTAGCTTGCTTTTTAGCTAAACACATGAGATGACAAAAAACTTTTCAATCACATACTCTAACTCTCTCCAAGCAAAGAAGAAGCATAGTCTTTGACATGTTCCATGAAAAATGCTATGATTATATTTTCACATCCTCTTAATATCATCATCTACTTTGAGACTTCTTTGCAACTATACATAACACTCAAGAATTTGTTGAAAAACAAAACATTTTGAGTTGACGCATGATGCTCTGCATCTTTTTCATCCTAATACAACACTAATCTAAGGAGGATGCAACCTAAGTGCAAACATGATGAAGAGAGTGCTCATGACATGTACCTCAAGTCAATTAGGTTCCAAGATAGATTAGAAAGAGAATCTTGAGATAGTGCAACGTGCTTGATTGATATTACTTCAAATGAACCTCCCTTTTATAGGTGAGGGTACTTACATCCATATGCTTGCTCACATGTGGGATATCTCCTCCATGCCATGTGGCAGCTTGCCCTTTACTCATACCTTTGCTCTACATGTGCTCATGGCACCACAACTCTCAACACCTCCCCTTGGTGCCATGATTCTTTGGCTACTGCAAGGTGGTCAGATGTGAGTGACAAATCCATCACCTCCCCTTAGTGCATGCATTGCTACTTAAGGTGGTCAAGTGTGGTTTTTACATGTCAATACCTCCCTTGGGTGCTTTCATAGCTACTCTCAGGTCGTCAGGCTTGATTTACAAAATATAGGCAAAGTTGGCAAGGTTTTTGTTTCTCAATACATTCCATTGATGTCACCTTTTGGCTCATGGCTTGATGACGATGCGTTTGCTTCTTTGCTTGGTATAGCTCTTATGACAATGATGTGTGCATTCATGCTTTGATTTCTCATTTGTTGCAAAGGTCTTACCAATTGATTTCTTTCAATATTGGCAACGTCTAATTTCTAACAATGATTCTTATCTGATAGGCGTGTAGAGCTCGAAAAGACTATCACTTTTTCTTTTTGGAGTGCGTGCAAATTCTTCCTGGATTGGAAGTTACGGCTTGTCGAATTTTTGTGAAGAAGAGGGCCTTTGATGATGTGGCTTGGCTGTTCACATGCTGCTTGCAAAACTATGCTTGGCAAGGGGACCTATATGCTTAGGTGGCACTTGGTGATGTGGCAGTTAACCAACCCTACCTAAACTTAACCATGGTTTAGTGTGGGGAGTTAACCATTATCTTAATCAAGGTTTAACTTAACCATACCCTCACCCAACCTTATCTGCCACGTGTCCTATCAAGGGACTACCACGTGGCCTAATGTTCAACTCTAGAGAAGGAGGTGTAGCTGATGTAGTTATCTCTTTCCAAGAGATCCATGAAGCCGATCCTTGAGGATTGTTTGGAGCTTGCAGCCGTCGGCACGTCAGAGACACAGAAGGTCATGTGAAGTCATGAGCTCTATGTGGCTGTGCATTGGGTCACATGGAGGTACAAAGCTGCTCGTTGCAGTGTTGAAGCGTTGGTCAGGTTATTGTAGAGGAGCATTGATGAACTGATTCTGTCGGTTGAGCATTGAAGGAGAAGGTTGTCCGCTATGGGTGGAGTAGCACAACTAGAAGAGTCACCTTAGAAGCTCTTAGAAGAGGCTAGGAGAGCTGTGTTGATGGGGCAGTAAAGGTTACATGAGCAGCTAGTTGCCCGCCTCAATGAAGATGCTGTGAGTGTAAAAATAGATGTGGGAAGTCACCAAAGGATCTAGCATTGATTGGGCTCTCTCCTCAGAGGTCGCAATGTTGGGCTCATTGGGGAGACCATCGAGTCAGAGCTTGTTGTAGTAGGGCCTTTGCTGTTGTGTAGTCGCTCTTTGATGTTCATTGAAGGCCTACTTTGGAGCTTTGGAACACATTGATTGAAGGTTGGAGCACTTGAAGGCTCTGGCTGTGTGGAAGGCAGTTGAAGATTTGGAAGCTGGAGCTAGCCTTGCAGAGTTTGTTGCTCATTGGAAGGAGCGCTATCTTGCTTGTCGAAAGGAGCGCTATCACTCAAACTAAAATCTCTCACCTCTTTAACAAAAGAAACACTCTCAAACTCTCTTGGAACACCTCTCTATCTCTCTCTCTTAGCACAAAGAGTGGACTCACAAGAGCTCTCTCTTTTTCACAATGGAACTCTCACAAAACAATTGAACAGAAATCTTCAACTCTCATGGATGGAATTCTTTCAATCTAAAAACTAAAAACTAACCTAGGAGAAAACATGTGCTCCTAAGGCAAGCCTACACCTAATCTAGGAGACTAGACCTAAGCTCTGATACCATGTCAAATTGGGGGATCGAGCTCTCCTAGACATGAGACATCCTAATACAACACTAATCTAAGGAGGATGCAACCTAAGTGCAAACATGATGAAGAGAGTGCTCATGACATGTACCTCAAGTCAATTAGGTTCCAAGATAGATTAGCTTGGACTCATAAAGAGATCCTTGAGATAGTGCAAAGTGCTTGATTAATATTACTTCAAATGAACCTCCCTTTTATAGGTGAGGGTACTTACATCCATATGCTTGCTCACATGTGGGATATCTCCTCCATGCCATGTGGCACCTTGCCCTTTACTCATACCTTTGCTCTACATGTGCTCATGGCACCACAACTCTCAACACACTCCCACAAGCCTCCACATGTGGGAATGAGCCCCAAGGTATGTCATCGAATATTGATGTGCACCCTGACCACACAACTCACTTAAAGGAGCTCTCTCAAACTAAGAACAACATCATACACCTTGAGTGGACCAAAAAAGATAGAGGTATTGCTCTAGGAAAGAAAAGGAGGAAGCAATCCCTCACTACAAGCTAGGAGGACACAATGGCAACAACTAGCTGAGGAAGGAGAAGAGTATGTACACCCAAACTTAGTCATCCACTACAGTAGGAAATCAAGAATCTCTTTGAACCCCTCAACTGAGCTGAGAGGGTGAGCTGAGAGGGAACTAACTTTAGACTCCTCAAGGTGGGTGAATCTCCTAAATAGTTAGCCCCACCACCTATCTCATCCAAGCCTAGATTTATAGCAATTTGATTTTGGAGGATTCCAAAATATCCCTAGGCCATTTGTCAAATCCCTCTAGTGAGAATGTAGAATGGGTGATAGTAAGGTAAGGTGTCCAAATTAGTTGTGTCCTGGACACGAGTTATGAAAGCACAAAAAGCACAAAAGCAAAGGATGTTTTTTAAAGAAGATATGTTATGTGCAACCAGAACGTGGGCATCTACTGTAATTGCAAACCATGTCGATGGGACCCACCTAGTATTTTCTCTGTTCTCCCACTATGTTTTTGTTTGTCACTCACAATTTGAATCTTCTGCAATCTTACATCTTTTCTCTCTTGTTGTCTCTCTGAACCTCAACGTTAATCTTCTACGATTCTATTCTGCACATCCTCCTCTCTACCCAAGCACAAATTGGAACCACTTCCCTACAACCATGGCTGCGTTAATGAGGTATGCATAGTTTCTAATATGTAATATTGTGGAAGATTTTATGGTATCTTCCCCTCTCTCCCAGTCTTCTACATCTATTCTTACCTCCGCACCTGTAACTCACGTAGTTTATGGAACCTGGCAATGTTCTAACGTATATTGCTCATTGCAATTGAGAGTGAAGGCGAAATAGTCAATAGTATTTTGCAGTTGTCACTTGCTTTTGGTAGGAGAGATAGGTCAAAAATAATTCAATCAGTAATGAATGATGGATGCATTTTGAAATGTCTTGGTGAACAACACGTTGATAATTTCACGGTTCTATTAGCATTAAAGAGGTCCTTACAAGAACTGAATAATTCCAAATCAGACATGGAACTCTTTGTGAAGTGAAGCATACAAACCATGGCACATATGTATTGTTTGCTGTGACTCAAGTGGCTGTGTGCTCAATAGTGCTTAGTTTTTAATATGCTACATGAGAAGAAATGATCCATTAATGTGTTATATGGATAGCATATATATAGGTCTGCTACATAGCAATAAGATGGGCTATAAATAAATATTTCATAGCATGCACAATATGCCACATAACATGCATAGTGTGCTCTTTAGCATACTAGGGCATTGTACAATCAGTGTACTATTCATAACACAGACAATGTGAGGCACATAGCATACATGGTGTGCTATATGACAAACATCATGTTGTATGGTATACTTGGTGAGATGAATAGCATAAACCATATGCTATGTAGCATACATAGTGTGCCCCATCTATGTATACTCAAAGAGTGTGATATATAGAAGATTCAAGGGAGTAAAGTGCAAAAATAGTGTGCTACATAGCATATTCTGTGGGGTGTATAGGACACACTAGTAGACCTGGTGTGCCATGACTATGTATACTAAAACTATGTGCTATATAGCTGATTTGTGGTTTGAATAGCTCATTGTTTGAGCTATAGGCATGTAGCTTTGTTTGTGTTCTAGATAGCATATTCTGTGGGCTATATAGCACACACAATTTGCCACAAAGCATACCTAGTGTGCCACGACTATGTTGTTAACATCCACGGAGTACAGTTGCCAACAAATGCAGGGTAATCAGTGATTAGAGGTGATTAGGCTTCATGATTTACTTCAACGGCTATAGCCATGGAAGGACTACAGTACAAGCTCGGGGAGTTTGAGCCCCAAATACCCCAAGGTCAAAGATTATAGGCAACGGGCACATATCGCAGGTTGTAGATGCAAGTTGTGGTTAAGTGTCTCACAGGAGTCAAGCCACAAGTAGCCCAAGATCAGCCTCGCAGGTTTTGAGCCTCGTACAGGAGGTTTGAGCCCCAAATAGCTTAGGGATTGGAGGTGCGAGACTAATGCAAGTGCTATTTGGGAGCTGGTTAAGAGCACCTCCTAATGCCAGGCTTGTCCCAAGTGCTCTTATATGGTTAGCACAAGTGCGATTTCCGCTAGTAGGGAGAGATGGAATGGATAAAAATATGCCTTGGCACCCTACGAGCTCAAGAGCCTTTTAATGTAAGGAAAGGGAGAGTGCTGAAAGGAAAAGGGTTGGCCCTCCCTTCAAAAGGTGACATGTATAAAAGGCCAAATGGTTGACTTTGGTCTTCCTTGTTGTATGCATAAGTTTGGAATACAAGCTCCCTCTTCTCTTCCAAGAGTGTCTTTGGGTGTTATCTTGTCTCCTTCATAGTGCCCTTGTGTTTGCCACTCCATCCCCCTTCATTCTCCCCTTCCCTTCTCCTTCTCCTTCCCTTCTCCCCTCTCTTCTTCCCTCTTCCCCTTTCCCTCTTTCTCTCGTGGAAACACATTGCGATAATCCGAAAGCCGCTTGAGTGACACATGCAGATGGCTCGTGCCTTGCATTGCTCCCACAAGGAGTATCTTGGAGTGGAGGCTCCATCGACGTCTCTTCAACATCCCCATGACACGTGAGTCACCAAAAAGATGACACATTTTTGGCACGCTGTCAGGGAATGGAGGCATGCTTTTGCATTGCACTTGCCTTCTTTCATAATCTACCCATTGCATAAGGCTTCAAGCTTAACTTGGAGCTTTGTTAGTGGAGTTGTAGGAGAGGAAAGAGTGAAGAAGTGTGAGTTGGGATGGAAAAGCGAGGAAAACTATCATTTTCTGTTGGAGAGTCCTTTTGATCATTTGAAGCTTGTTTTTTATGTTTTTTAGTGTTTTGAGTTGGTAGGAAGATAGTTTGAAAGATTGCTAAGGAGTGTATGATGACAAAACTCACAAAAAACAACCAAGAATGATGAATCATGCTGAATTTCAAAGTTGTTTTGTGTGGTACACTCACCCCTCAAGAAATCTTGCATTTTGGCATTCAAAAGTTGTTTTTATTTCAAGTTTTTTTCATTGATGAGTAGGTAGACTAGGTAGTATAGCATTCCCCTAACACAGAAAAACCTAAACAGAAACTCAAAATCCTTCAAAAATCATCAAAAACCAGTCGGTGACATAGTGCTTTCTATCCCCATGGGTTGGCAGCTTAGCACTATCCCATCAACCATCACCATAGCCGTATCTGACTGGTCAAACTTTGTTGACCCGTCGCCATAGTGCTATCCCCCCAACCTAGCTTCTGACGATGGTCTAACCCACCACCCTAATTAAATGCATGCCAGAGTTAATTATCCCATCAGTCTGATAGCTGTTGACTCCTGGCCATAGCATGTATCCCCACAACCGTCGCTATAACATTATCCCTCCGATTAGTGCCTTCAATCATCCCCATGTCCGTGGCCATATTCATATCCCGTCGATTGATCTATCCCACTGACCGGCATGGTAAGCTCATCCCCATGACCGTTGCCATCTTACTATCCACACACCTGCCTCTATAATTATTCCACTGATTGGTGTATTAGGCATTATCCCATGGACCCCATTATCCCTCCGACCATTGTCTTAAGCTCATCCCTACATTTTTGGTAATACTACCTGTGTCCTATCCCACTGAGCATGTGTCACTACCTATCCCTCCTACTGGCAAGTTACGTCCTATCCTGCTGCCCATTGCTTCACTCGTATCCTACCGATCGGTGCAATAATCTATTTCTATGACCCTCGCCATAGAGCTATCCCTATGATAGTGGGGATACCTCTGGGGTAGTCTAGAATAAAAATTACAAAGCTATAGTCAACCTGAGTGTGCCTTGTTAGAGGTCTCATGCCTGCACTTGTAGTCTAGAAGAATTTTGTCCAAGGATCCTGTGCTGGAAGATATTGCTTCGAGCTATGCTCAGCCTACCTTTAGCCCTAGTTGGGGATTAGCCCGATCCAAAAACTCGATTCCTAGATCCCACTCGATAATAGGACCCTGACAAGAGGATCTATCCAGCTTTGATGAGATGGAGAGCTTGGATGAGGTAATGCAAGACCCCTCGGGTCCAAGGGCTTTTGAAGCCCCCTTCACTAGTGTGGCCTCTTCCAACTCTCTCGCAACTTTTGAACCTCTTTTTAACCCTTGAACCTCTTCTAAACTCCAGAACCTCTTTCTAAATCCTTAAACTCCTGCTAAACCCTGCAACCCCCAATGAAGGTGAAAGCCTTCATTACCTCAACCATGATGATGCACTTTTCTTTCACACATGCATGCACTATGTTTGCTTACAACACTTAAGCCTACGTCTCTCACTGGGAATAGGACTCGAGGTCCTAAGCTACAGGTATACTACAAACGATAACCCTGATATATCTATAGGTGACAAAAATCCTCAGAACCTTGCATACTGAGAATACCCGACTCTTCTTGTAGAAGTTGTGGGAAAGAGCCAACATTTGGTGCTGCTATTGGGGAGACTAGCATCTCAAGATAAGATAAACATGTGCAAGCATGTGCATGACAAACAAACTATTACTTCAAATCACTCAAGGGCTAGGAGAGCTAAAATTTTTCCAACTCCAGTCAAAAAAATAAAAAATAAAAAAAATCCTAGCTGAAACTCTTCATTATCGGTTTAGGAAAATGCATGTTTTTTGGAAAAACAGCACCTTAAGGAATAAATCAAGCCATATGATGGTTGTCAGAGTGTAGAGCTTGAAATCTTGAACATTTTTCCTTTTTACGGAAGCACATTCTGACACCACCACCAAAAGTTATGGGCAATCAATGATTAAAGGTTCTAAATGCCATAACCCAAAAGAAAAATTGAAACCACCTCCCTACGTGGACAAATTCAAAGCTACACATGTGTTTGACTACTCAAACGTGGACAAATTCAAAGGTGCACATGTGTTTGACTAAATCCATAGCTCGCCCTCCTTCCCTATAAAAGTGCACCCATCCCTCTCATACTTTCTCTTTCACATCTTGCCTCCATCCTCTTCCCCATTCCGAGCCCTACGCAAGACACTCCTCCCTCTCCATCGACCACCACCCTATTCCCATCCTCACACGATGAGTTACTTTGAGCCCATCTCGCAGCGATTGATAACCTAGCCATCCACCCACCATCCATTTATCCTCAACAATCCTGTTACATCGAGAAAGACTTGGAGAGCGTCCAAGTGACCATCTCTTCCTCCCTTTGGATTTCCGTCAAAGTTTTCCATCTGTCAAGTTCCCCCCCCTCCCCCTCCATCATTCCTCCCTCCACCACCATCCCCTCCATCCCCACCTCCATTCCCCCCCTTTCCCCTCCTCCTCCATCTCCACCCCCCTCCATTCCAACCCCCCTCTCCATCCACTCCCTTTCCCCCCTCCACCACCACCTCCCCTCCTCCATCCCCCCCCTCCACCACCACCCCTTCCCCTGAGCCCCCCTCTCCATTACCCTCTTCATTCAAACCCCCCCCCCAACCCCCCTCCATTCCAACCCCCCCTCTCTCTCTTTTTTTCCCCTCCCTCTTCTCTCTCTCTCTCTCTCTCTCTCTCTCTCTCTCTCTCTCTCTCTCTCTCTTCTCTCTTCCCCCTTCCCTCTCTCTCTTTCGCCCCCCCTCTCTCTCTCTCTCTCTCTTCTCTCTTCCCCCCTCCCTCCCTCTCTCTCTCTCTCTCTCTCTCTCTCTCTCTCTCTCTTCTCTCTTCCCCCTTCTCTCTCTCTCTCTCTCCTCTCTCTCTCTCTCTCTCTCTCTCTCTCTCTCTCTCTCTCTCTCTCCCTCCCCCTCTCCTCGGTCAACTGCTTAATTAAAATCTAAGGACTAAGGGCTTAAGCCCTTAGTCTCAAGGCTATAGGGCAACCAAGGCACCTGCGTGCAGTACCCACGAAGGACGATGTACCCAACCACTAGCAACGGAGCTGCCAATGGTGACACCGACCTCGCCTCCTTCAGCCGCCTCACAGTGCCTCTTGGCCACCTCCCTCCATAACTCCCTTGCCCAGCGCCCACCCCATCGCCCTCCTACTTGCCTCTATCGCCCTCCTGCCATCTCCAGCCTCCCCTCACTACCCCCCTCCCCTCCTCTCCACACTCCTCCCCCTCGGATGTGACCCGCCCCTCGTCTCCATACTCCTCCCCCTAAGCTACGACACCCCCCCCTCTCCTCTCACTAGCCTGCCACCACATGATAAACCCCCCCCTCCCCCAAATTTTTTTCTTTAAAAAAAAGAAAAAAAAGCAACCCTAACTTCACCATTTATCTAACTCTAGTTAATACATAGGTTAGGTTAGCTTTAACCTAGGTTAGTTAATTTAACTCTAGGTTAGTTAGTTGCAATTAGGTTAGTCTAACTCCTAGTTAGTTAGACTAATTGAACAGCTAGGTTAGCTTAACTGACCTTCAGTTAGTTGACTAACTCTATTTAGTGGAAGTAGTGAGGTTAGTTAAAGTAACTGTCTAGTTATATTAAGTGGGCAGTTAGGGTAATAGGTTAGTTAGATTAACTGGAATTAACCTAGTTCAAACCTCTCAGTTGGACTTAAAGTCCATTCACATCAACCTTAAGACCAAGGGACCCCCCCAATACCCCACAAAAAAGGTCCAGTTTCCCCCTTCTTTAACTGCTCGTAACTCATCCGTTTGAGACCCAAATTGGACCTCGTTTGATTGAATGGTAGTTAGCATTGTGGTTTCAACCAACATGGTGGTTGCAACTAGCATTGCCATTGTTATTTCAACAAATGAGCTAGCCTCTTGCAAAAGATCTCTCTCTCTCTCTCTCTCTCTCTCTCTCTCTCTCTCTCTCTCTCATTGTTATTTCAACAAATGAGCTAGCCTCTTGCAAAAGATCTCTCTCTCTCTCTCTCTCTCTCTCTCTCTCTCATTAAAGCCTAGAAAGAGGACTGCCTACACAGTGAGACGAGATATATTTGGGAATCAACCCCCCACATGGGGGAGATGAGAGGGAGATAGGGGATGAGGGGTTTGGGAGGTGTGGCTTTCCTTTTCAGAGCACATTTGAGACCACTCTTATCTATGATCTGGAGAGAGGAGCATGCACAACACATGTGGGTGCAAGTTCAGCTACCAGATAGACACTCGATTTTAATTGCAGAGTGTGCTAATTTCCCCCAGACACATCATCCTATGCACAAGAAGTAACCACTAATGGGCTCAGCCCATATGAGACCATCCATGATGACATAATAGAGCTTTTGAGACAGGGGGACACTCTCCTCCTTAGTGTGTTCAATGTACAGACTAGGAACACATAGGTTGGCCTACTAGATTTTGATGAGGATTCCCTCATAGTATCAGAGATGGATGTAGCAGAGCCATAGATAGTCGGAAGATGTAGATGGATCAGTGACAGCATATGGGAGGCATTTACTTGAGTTGGGGGCTATCCATGACTTGATCATATATAGCGGGCGATATCCTTTCACACACAGAAACATCATGCTACGTTGCATTTTTCTAGCCCATTGAACACCATTTTAGCATCCCTAGAACTCGCTTATTCACGCCCTTTTGTGGGCCTCGTTTCACACTAATCCACTCATATCTTTACACCATGACCTCTGATGGATGATCCGTCTGCACCGGCACATTTTCCTACACACGTGGGACAATCTTACGCACATTATTAACATGATGGTCCCCACAACACTAACACAACTCTAACCCTCCAAACACAACTACATCAACACCCGCACTTGCGCAGCCCAGACACCCTTTGCAACTCTCGCCTAATCTACATGTAGCTACGCTCTAGCCAACACCTCGACTCCAATGCTCACCAAATCTGCATACAACTCCGCTACAACCACTGCCTTCAACAATCCTCTGCCCCAATTCCCCCCCTGAAATTCAAGAAATCCCTTTAACTCCTCCATGCCCCACAACATGGTTGGACGCCGTCACGACAATGATGGAGATATTGACCTCGATGCAGAGGCTGACAATTTCTTTAATCGTAGAAATAATAAAAACAATAAGGTAGGTGCCCCTTGGGAAAACTAGGACTTCCCAAATATAATGGTAGAGGAGATCCAGCTTGTTCCTCTAGCATTTTGATGCCACATGCCGAGCAGGTGGAGATCAATCCCATGAAATCAAGGTGGCCTCATGGCCTTAACTGATGAAGCATCTGAATGGTACCTAGACCTCCTAGTGGAAGAGCGAGCCACATGGGACCTACTTCAAATAGAATTCAAAAGGTGCTTTCAAATGGAGAGACTACAAGATGATCCCTCTCCAACTAAGCAAGATTCGAACAAGGCCGTCGAGAAGATGTACGAACGTACTTGGGCAAGATGAAAAGATTAATCACCAAATGTGACCCACGCCCTGATGCTAAGTACCTCACGGCTTGGTTCATTGCGTGAATAAGGAAGAAAATCCAAAAGGATATGAAAAAGATTAGCAACAATGAAACGTTCAGTGCTGCTCCTGAGGCAGCCATGATGAAAACAGTTGCATCTTCAACATGCGCAACAACCCGCCTCGACCTCAACAATACCAACTAGCACCCATGCCAGTGTACAGGCAACCAACACTTGCACAAGTGCCCTGAGCTCCGAGGCTAAATCTTATTTCCATTCAAACACAAGTCCCACAACTACTCAGAAATCCAAATCCACGACCATATCCAAGAGCACCAAATCCAGCTCCTCAGGCAGTTCCAATACATCAACTACAAGCCGAGGAAGTAGACTCGCCATTCGAGTATGAAGCAGAGTACCCAGTGTACTATGTAGAAGGTGCAGAGTGTCTAATACTAGTCTACACAAATCAAGTTCGACCCAATACATATCAAGCACCAATCAAGTGCTATGGTTGTGGAGAAAATCACCGGATCGCAGAGTGCCCTCATCGTGGTAGCCTCGCTACTTTCCAACCACTCTGTAGAGATTGTGGCATAGGACATGCCTGTATGGATTGTCCCATGAAAAATAAGGTCCCACAACAAACAAAGGTTAAGCCTGATGTCCCAATTAGCATCATTGGGGTGGACCATCAAAGTCTGGGGCTAGTAAGCATAATATCACAGCCTGTGAATGTAATTACACACCAACAAAAAGTGGCCACCAAGGACCCTAACATTCCAATCCAACCAAAGTGACTTATAAAAAGAAAGCACAAGTTCCTCCACCTCCACCAAGCAATGAGCAGCCAAGCTCATCCACATCAGCTCTTGAGCCTCAAATAAAAGAAGCTCCATACCCAAATGTAGAAGAAGAGAAGGCTCATTTTCAGGCACTTCAACAATGGGTACAAAAGGTTTGAGGTTGAGAAACAAGCTCAATTTGAGGTTGAGAGACGAGCTCAAGATCCAACTTGTCCCCACAAAGTATTGATACTGTACTCGAACCTCTATTCCAACAATAGGCCCCGCAACATAATGTACTGCCATGTTAACTTGAGGCAGCTGCACTCTCTAGCATCTTGAGTTGCCCATGTCAATTCCCATCGGAATCCTCCTATGGTCCTACGGAATTGTCTCAATCTCTTGGAGAGTTTCAAAGGATGGATTGAACTCGCAAATCCCCCTCCACCTATGAACGACATCAAAGATATCCCTATGCGGATGGGTGAGTGAGATGACATACGCAACATTACTGTGCCTTTGATCCACAAGGTATATAATGAAGTCCAAGCCATAGTGGATGGTGGAGCAGGCATAAATGTCCTATCAAAGGAGCTGTATGATGAATGGGGTCTCCCACCAATGTAAAAGGCTAATTTTAACATACGCCTTGCCAATTCACGGGCTAAACCCTTGGGAATAGTGAATGGTGTGTCCATAGAGGTCAAAAGAGTCCACTTTTCCCTTCAATTCACAATCTTGGATCTTCCCAAAAAATCCTATCAAATCTTACTAGGACATCCTTGGTTATGGGAAGCATCAATCCTCCATGACTGGGGAACTGATAGGCTAACAATCCAGAGTCGCGACACTACAATCAGGGTGAATGTGGGGACAGGAGCTATAAAACCAATTGTGCCTAGAGCATTGCATGACACGTCTTCATTGATAATCTCAAGCAAATTAGCTCCCTTGCAACAGCATGCCATAGCGGGCGATTCACAAAGCAATGTCAATAACTGGATACAAACATTGGCAACCATCGACAACTGCCATTCATTAGATCCCATCTTCTCGCAGATAGATGCAAAGGTACTACAGGTAGATCCTCCACTCACACATGAAGAACCAATCGATCTAGAGGTGCCATTCTTTATGGCTGGCCTCAAGTGGGATAATGAACTTGAAGAAGGTACCCATACCAATGATGACTCAGATTTTCCTTGGGACCTTCAAATTGAGGCTGAGAATGCTGAAATTAAAGATCAAGTCTATGAAAATGACATCCATTCTACATGCCCTAATGGAAGTCGAGCTTCCAAAAATTGAACCTCCAAAGTTGAATAATAGCAGACGATCCCGCAAGAAAGCTGAGGAAATCGCAGAAAAGCCAAGGCCGAACACTTTAATGAATTCGAACGAGTCCATCGTCGAATTGTATCTTGTAAAGCCAACTCCATCACCACCTCTTAAATGGTCCCCTAAGGGACTGAAAGGAGTATGTGTAGCAAATGAACCCTTACTTGGGAACACTTTACGAGTGGAAAAGTTACCCCATAGCTCCTAATGTAAGAAGTTTTGGAAATATAAGCCACATGTGCAAATGAAGCTCTCGTTCAAGAGCCTTCAGAAAAAGAAAGTCAAAAAGAGCCTAACAAATTGGTAAATGAAACTATGCCACCCAATACACATGGCACATGTCAGGCTAGTTCAACACCATCAGAGGCTGATCTTCGAGAAGTGTCGAAGTTCTTCAAGAATTACACAAGTGGCAGTGTCCCATTAGCAATGCCATGACCACTAAGAGAATCTGAAGTTCAAGAAACTGATAGCATTGGAGAAACTCTAATCTATGAGGAACTGTCAAAAACTTGCACAATAAACCTTGCCCTTGAAGGGGAGGAAGAAAAACTAGTTTTCATTGGGAAACACCTTCGATAGGAAGATGAAACCAAACTTAAAGCACTCCTAATGGAATACAGTGGCTGCCTAGCATGGTCATACAAAGAGATGAAAGGAATTTCACCAGACATGGTAGTACACATGATACCTATAAGGGAAGTGCTCACCCTAAGGTATGTGGACCTTATCGCACAAATCCGAAGTATGGCACCATGGTTTATGACGAGCTGGAAAAACTCCTAGATGTCGGATTCATCTATGAGATAGAGCACACTGATTGGGTTTCACCCATCATCATTGTGCCTAAACGCAACAAGAATATACGTAAACTTAAAGAATGTGAATTCTGCCACAATTAGGGATCACTATCCCCTACCCTTAACAGAAACAGTGTTGGAAAAGGGAGGGAAAAGGTGGTAGGTTCCGAAATATATAGCTTCTTGGATGGCTTCAGTGGCTATAATTAAGTGCAAATTGCTCCTAAAGACCAATGAAAAACAATATTTGCTACAAAATGGGGTATTTTTGCATATAGAGTCATGCCATTTGGCCTTTGTAATGCCTCGGCCACATTCTAGCGAGTTATGTTCACAACTTTCAAGTCATTTCTGAATAAGTATTTACAGGTGTTCTTGGATGATTTGTGCATCCATTTGAACAAAAAAGACCACTTCAAATGTCTTGAAGCAGCACTAATTGACAAAATATGAAGAGGGGAGAGGAGAAGAGTGGAGATGAGGAGAGAGGGCACAGCTAGAGAGCACACCACAAATGACTGACTATACACTAGATTTAGTTGAAAAACTAGAATACATACAAACCCATTTAGGGTTAGGGTTAGGGGATCTAACGCTTTCCTTTATAGCACTCTATAAGGTTAGTGCTATGCACATATGATCACGTGATGGTGCTATGCACACATGATCACATGATGTTGAGCGTGAACTCTCAACACCTTCCCTCAAGATCAACATCATGAAGTAGGATTTCCCTCAAGATGATGATTCTGGGGAATCGAAGAAGGACTGAGCATTACATTCCATCACACCCCTTTAATGGGAATGTCCTTCCTCTGCATCAAACCAAGAGCTAGTCGGTGTTTCTCGAATAGCTCTTTACCGAGTGGTTTGGTAAAGATGTCTGCAACATTCTCTTTGCTATCACAATGTTGCAGTGTGATGTTACCAAGTAATACTCTTTCTTTGATGAAGTGCTCTCTGACATCAATGTGCTTTGTCCTGGAGTGATATACTGGATTCTTGGCAAATGCTTGACCTAATTGATTATCACAATATATTGTTGTTGGCTTTGACTCATCAAAGTAATCTGTTTCTGACAATAGTCTTCTGAGCCATATAGCCTCACATGCACCTATAGTGAGTGCCCTATATTTTTCTTCAGTCAAAGATAAAGAAACAATTGGTTGTTTGTTTGACAACCATGATATAGCACCTTGACCAAGGAAAAATGCATATCCCTGTGTCGATCTCCTGGTCTCATGATCTCAGGCATAGTCACTGTCACAGTATCCATGCAACCGTGGATGACTTCCTCTGTATTCTATCCCAAACTGTCTTGTACCTCTGATGTATCTCAAGACTCTTTTGGCTGCATTCCAGTGAGACTGTTTTGGATTTGCCATAAACTGTGCTAGTGAGCTTACTGCATAACAAATATCTGGCCATGTGATTGTGAGGATATATAAGAGATCTGATGAGTTGCCTGTAGTATCTGTCATTGACTGTAGGCTTTTCTGAATCTTTAGTAAGTTTTAAACTCTATTCCATGGGAGTGGTTGCAATCTTGCAATCTACCATATGAAACTTCTTCAGGAGACTATCAACATACTTGAGCTGACTCATGAATGTGCTATCTGAATCTCTCCAGAACTCAATTCCAAAACAATAGTGCATAAGTCCAAGATCTTTCATGTCAAACTTTGTAGATAAGTCTTGTTTCAGTTTTTTGATGAAGCTATCCTTGCTTCCTGTCACAATTAGATCATCTACGTACAAAAGTGCAATAGTAATGTCTTCCCCTTGAACTTTGTAGTAGAGAGTATGATCTGCATTGGACTTCATTGTATACCCATTAGTTTGGTATGGCCTTCTTTCCTAGTGGAAGGTTGCATAATTCCCAAGTACTGTTCTATACAAAGCATCCATTTCTTCATTCATAGCAGTTTGCCATTCTAGCTTGTCTACTATGTCTTCGAAGTACACTGGCTCTTCTGTAGCCATGATGGTAGTCATAAGAGCATAGTTGGTGGTTTCCACCTGAATTGCTTTGCCTTTCTGAGTATATGTCAATCTGGCTAGAGGTCTGCTTTCCCTAGTAGACCATCTGAGCTATTGTGGCTTTGCTTGGGGTGTTGCTGGCAATTCTTGCTCTTCTTCATCAACCTGTTCTATAGATGACTGTGAAGTCGATGCTTCTATCTCCTGTGTAGGTGAGGTTTTCCATTCTGATTCCTCATCAAAGATTACATCTTTGGAGATAATGACTTTGCGGTTGATGGGATCATACAATTTGTATACTTTGCTTTCTTCACTGTAGCCAACCATGATGCATTTACGTGACTTTGCATCCGATTTCCTGCGATGATCATCATGTATGTGAACATATGCTATGTAATCAAATATACGGAGATGCCCAATGTGTGGCTTGTGTCCAATGAATGCTTCATAAGGAGTCATACCCTGTATCGGTTCGGTAGGAAGCTGATTAAGAAAATAGTTTTTTGTAGCTATTGCTTCTGCCCAATACTGATTTGGAAGATGCTTTTCCCTAAGCATTGCTCTAGCACTATTTGCTAAAGTCCCATTCTTCCTTTCAGCTCTTGCATTCTGCTGAGGAGTATCTGAACATGTGAATTGTCTTCAAATGCCGTGATTTTTGCAAAAGAATGTTGAAGACATGTATTCACTTCCTCTATCTGATCTCATGACCTTGATCTTTCTGCCTGTTTGGTTTTCTACCATGGCTTTGAATTCTTGAAATCTAGAAAACACTTCAGATTTCTCTTTCAGAAAGTAGACCCAACAATATCTGCTGTAGTCGTCAATGAAAATCAAGTAGTAAAGTGAACCATTGATGCTGTGGGTCTGGGCATAACCACATGCATCTGTATGAATCAAATCAAGAATACCTCGTGCACGAGAGGTACTTCTGACAAAGTTGGTTCGCTTTTGTTTGCCGAAGCAGCATGCTTCGCAAACTTTTCCAAGAAACTGTAGCTTCAGAATCCCAATTGCCATATTCTGATTCCTGAGATCTAACAAGTACTTGAAGTTGACATGACCATATCTCTTGTGCCATTTTATAGATAGTGGCATCTGTTGTGGTTAAGCTGACATGGCATGCTTATCTGGTACTGTAGCTAGCATTCTGTATAAGCGTCCTTCCTTGACACCTTTTGCTACTAGCTGACATCTTTTGGATTTGTCTTTGATAGTGCATTCATCACCGTCGAAGATGACTTTGTAATTGTGTGTTCCATCATTTGACATACTGACAAAAGGTTCTTGCTGAGCTTCAGAACATAGAGCACATCTTTCACTAATCCTTTTATACCATAATTGTTGATAGGGATAACACCAACCCCTTGAACTGGATTCAGTGTATTGTTTGCTGTGTAGATGACATTTTTCTGACCTTTTAATGGTTTTATCTATGTGAACCATTTGTGATGATTTGTCATATGAGATGATGCACCGCTGTCGATATACCAAGGATCCTATTCCACTTGGTCGACTTGGTAGCTGTAATCCTCTTTGGGATTCAAATCAGTGTCTAGGGACAATGTATCAGTCTGATGCATTTCCTCACTTGCAAGAAACATATTCCCATGTTCATTTGCAAAATGACTGTGACTAGAATGTCCATCATGATGATTTCCTCTGCCTCGAGAATTCCCTCGATTACTGCCTTGACCGCCTTGGTCGTACTGCTTCTTGTGGCAATCTCTTTCATAGTGTCCAAACTTGTGACAATAGTTGCACTCAATGTTTGACACATTGGTGGATGCATTTCCTCATCCTTGGAATCTTTCTCGGTTGGAATGATTTCCTCTTTGATGATTCTGATGTTGCTGAGGATGATGCTGATGCTGATGCTGATGCTGACTTTGATTTTGTTACTGATGATGACCACTTTTTTGATATGATCTATCTCTTCTCTGCCTCTGCTTCTGTCTAAAGCTATGAATGCCTGATCATTAGAATGACCTTTACGTGCTTGAATGGCCTGAGTCCTGAGTTCTTCAACAAGTAGGACTGACTGAAGTTCTTCTAGTGTCGAAATTTGCCGTTGGATGGCAATACTGTGGACTAGATTCTCGTATCCCTCTCCTAGTCCATTCATAATGACTTGAACCATTTATGCGGGGTTCATAGTCTCTCCTACTACTGCAAGTTGATTGTTGTAGTCTTTTATGTAGAGTACATAAGCATGACCAATTTCACTGCTGTTGCAGAAACTCTGGTTGATTTGGTTTCTTAGGGTGAGAATCCTGGATGTGTTCTTGGACTCATAGAGAGCTGTGAACATATCCCATGCTTGTTTTGATGTCTTGACTATATTGAGCTGTCCTCACATGACATCCTACACATTCTGCTTGATCAGATGATAGGCATACTTGTCTTTCTTATCCCATTCTGCCTGAGCTCAGGCAATGGTAGGATCTGCTACTAGTACGGAAACTATTTGTGTAGCTATAGATCCCGATGTAGATCCCGTTGCTGATGCTGTGACAACAGGTGGAATAGAGCTACTGGTGGCTAGATCATCCAATGGTCTAGGTGTAGAACCATCGACATACTCCCATTTGTCCTGAAGTACAAGAATGGTCTCCATTCGGTATTTCCATGTAACGTAATTGGAGTTGTCTAACTTAGCAGATGCCTCTAGATTCAGGTTGCTAGTCGTAGACATGGTGCAAGAAATGTACTCAAAAAAGTCGTGAAAATCTCTGTATGAATCAACTGCAAATAAACTGTCTATGCCAAGTGAAATCTTTGAACCGTCGGTGAAGATAGAACTGCAATATATAAAATCTGATCATTATTACAAGGCTTGTGGCAATGATGCCGGGAATAGCCAAGAGGCTTTACAAGGCTGAAATGATGTGCACGATGCCATGAGATAGCCGAATAGGCTTTACAATGGTGGCATGTGTGTGTGAAATCAAATGTTGTCTGCCAACTGCTGAACTCTAAAGTCTGCTCACTGAACTGATGAACATAAGGTTTCAGGTAATGTAATGATGTGAAACCGTATGTGAGCATATGGACTAACTCTGAGTAGGTACTAGTCGAGAATTTCGGGCATGGCTTAGATTGGCAACTTGGGGAAATTCAAAGCGCCCCCTCTATGGCGATCTAGTCTACTCTGATCTAGATTGATACCAACCGTCGATCGATGAAAGAATAGCAAATAATTCCTTTTCTTTTGTTCTTTTTAAGTGTTGGGTCAGATGCATCGATGTAGAGGCAAATGTGCGTTAAGGAAGTGGTTTCCTCAGCGAGTCTCAAATGTGAGTGTAACTTGCGCCAAAATGTGCGCGATTACCTAAATTGATTTCAATAAAACTTATGTATGTTGACAATAGAATCCTCAAAATAGGCCTTCAAAACGATAAATAGATGCTTTTAAATATTTTTGTATACTCCCCTAGTTGATCATGAACTATCAATTGATAATATTTCATCTACTAACCTAGATCTTTTTTTCCCAAAATCTCTTCAAAAAGGGCTTCCCAAAACATAAAATAGATTTTGGCTTCATTTTTCTTTCTTATGTGAACTTGATTAGAAACTTGTTTATCCTTGAAGCTTCAAAAGATGGGTTGAAAAGCAATCGATTCTCAAAATAATAAGAGACTCTTGAAATTTCTTTAAAGAGACTCTAAAATATGTTTTTTGCATGTATATACCATTTTCAAGATCTTCAAACAAACGTTGGATGAATGGACCAAAAGATCCAAGCCTTTGATTTTCCAAGAGAGATGAGAATTCTTGATGAATGCAATATGGAGTAGGAAAAATAATAAAATCCCATAACTATATTGTAAACTTGAATGAATCATTATAAGAGATAGTGACTCAAATCATGAATCAAGGAAGGAGGGAATGGAATGATAGAGATGAAGGGAGGAGATGAGAGTATCCCTATCGCTACCATGTTTCGTCAACTATAAGATTATACTACTTGTGTCATAAAGATCTATTTTTCCATTCATGATTATTTTGTTGGTCTGATACCTTGTTTTGGACGTTATGCCCTTATTTTTTATGAAGCTAACTTTAAATTTGTCACAATACCACATTTTGGAGCTAGAATCTCTAACTAAATGCTTTGTTTTCCCATTTCTTGGTACTTAGTACACTTCCATCACCTGTTGACTGTCTATATGGACTTGATCTATGTTTTATCACTCTTCTAACTATGTGTGACTCTACTATTGTTTGCAACCAATATTATCCTTGGTGTCCATGCACTCAATCTTCTTATGCCATCATACTGTCTTATCAAGGCATTGTGCTTCTTTGTGTGTGTGTTCAAGGGAAAATGCCCATGTATGCATGTAACGCTTGCATATGCATGGACACATTACTACTTGTTGGTTATTATTAATTAATTTATAGTTGTTTGTAGGTTATATCTCACTCCTATTCTCCTATCTCCTGTATATCTCATGAATGGTGAGCTAGTCATTTTGAAGTGGTTGGATTTTGGCCAATTGTGGCTACATGTTTTGAACATGTCCTACATAAGTTATGAGTAGAAATATAAAACAAAAGCTAGGTCGTTATGGCCTTCAGAAAACTTGGACTACATCATTAAATGTGAAATCTAGTTGAAATCAACCTCTCTTATAACCTAAACTACATACTTTCCTTTTGCTTCAAGTGATTAAATTGGGTCTTTTAAAAATTTTGCAATCAATTGATGGAATGTATCATCGATCCCTCCTATCATTATATATCTCTTTATATTTAAGGTTTTATGTTTCTTTTTACATTATGAGTAAAAATCATACCCTTTAATTTAATCAATCATACTAATTCTCAAACCTTGGATTCCATGGTTAAAACCCAAACTTTGCTCAAATCAATTATACTTTTACGATATAAATCTTTGTTGAACAATATTGAACACATAAATGTTTATTCAACTATAATCTATGTTATTGGACATTGATCCAAGCAAGACATACAAAGCCAATAGGCTATGTCATTCGTCTGACACAGACTAAGTAGAACAATTTTGTGTAGAGTCCCATTTTAGATTTGTGTTAGTTGGATCGCTGTAATTGGTGAGCGATAATCCCAAGAGCTCAAAGGATTCATCATTGTTGGTGTTGCCCACAATGATCCCAAGAGCTCAAAGGGTTGATCATTGTTGTGCGAGGAAGTAGCTTGGATGGAGGAGGACGTAGCTGGGATGCAGATCTAAGGAAGGTTGGGAGGTGCAATGCAGACTACATAGCCAGATAAAGCATTGGCATCAAGCCGTTCCGGCCCAAAAACAAGTGAAGGTTACGAAGACTAGAAAAGGTGTACACGTGGAGAGAGATAAAGAGACACACGTCGTGCATGCAAAGTGGAGATTGCGAGACAATCAACACTTCTCACGAGCCCGCAGCCTTTGCCATCCTCGTGTTTCACAATCTCCCAGTTGCATGCGCCTTCTTCCTAATTCTCTCACCCTCTCCCTCACGTATATCCTTCCACCCTCCCTCCTTCCTTTTGCTCCTGCCCCTTCCACCACCTCTCCCCTCCCTCACCTCCATGAGCTCTCGCTGCACCCCTTCCTTCCCCCCCTCCCACTCCATCATCTTCCCCTTTCCCTGCCTCACTCCTGCACCACCCTCTTCTCGTCGCTATGGACCTCCTCCAGGCGTTTCTCAACCTCGTCGTCCCCATTGTAGGCTTCCTCACCCTCCTTGCTCTTTGGCCTCCCCTCACGGCTGGCAGCATGTTCGTACGCTTTTTTAGAGCGCTTTTGGAAGAGAATATGCGAGGAAAAGTCGTCCTGATCACAGGCGCTTCATCTGGTATTGGTGAGGTATGCATTAGAGCTCTTGGATGACGTTGGAACTGTTGCCTCAATAGTTGGGTCTTTGTACTCTGAGTCCCTGGTCTACCAGTCAGCATGTTCTCTCAGTTATATTTCTGTCCTGCTCTCACCACTTGTGAGGGTGCTTGTATAATCTTTCAAAGTTGCCACTATAATCTGGTAATATACATCTTTCAACCGTTTCTTTAATTAGGATTACTCTTAGCAGTAAGAGAGTCTTTGCCGTAAGAAGCTGTACGGCTAGCAGATTCGTTTTTGCAAGGAATGTTGTCCAGGAAGGTTTAATTAACTTCATGATCTGAAGAACTGCTTGTATCACATGTAAGGTTTTGGTACACTTTTGAATCTCTCTCTCGCAAACTTCCTCCTTTGTTACGAGGAAATAGAACTTGTTTTGTTTGCATGGGTTGATGCAGCAAACAGCTTACCAGTATGCAAAGAGAGGAGCTGTGCTTGTATTGGTGGCTAGGAGGGAAGAAAGGCTAAGAAATGTGGCCGACAAATGTATAAAACTCGGAGCCATGGATGCACGTCCTATACGTGCAGACGTGAGCAAGGAAGAAGACTGTAAGAGGTTTATTGAGGAGACTATAAACCAGTACGGGCATTGTAGGTCTCGATTCATTCTCATATTTTCGTTTGTTTCTCTGGCTGCTTTGCAACAGAATAGGGGTAGTAGAGCTCTAGGCTGGATGTCTAAAAGAGCAAGTTATAAGATATGATTTTCTAAAAACTGCAACCGAATTAAGGATTTCCATGCATTGATTCCATGCAGTGGATCACTTGGTGAACAATGCTGCTATGGTTCACAGCTTCTTGTTCGAGGAGGCAGCTGATATTTCCCCGATGGCCACTGTGGTGGTAGGTTGACAGTCGATGTTTGCCCTTGGAAATAAAGTTTTTCAAAGCGATGCTTCAGTGACGGATCCATGTGTCCCATTTTTTATCCAAATTATGTCTCGTTTGGAGCCTTTCAATCCTTGTTTTTTATTATTCAGGCCTGTGTTTTCTCTCAGTAAATACTTGTTGTGCGCCTTGCAGGACATTGACTTCTGGGGCTACATTTATCCTACTTTCTATGGGCTCAAGCACCTCAAGCGCTCTCGGGGAAAGATCATCGTGAATGCCTCTGTTGCTGCTTGGTCGCCCTATCCTAGGATGAGCGCTTACAATGTAGGAATTTTATTCCACTACAGATTTGAATTATTTGAAGCTGAGCTTTGATTCTTCGTTGCAGTATGATGGGTTTTAGGATATCATTGAAACTATTGTGCAAGCTCTCTCTCTCTTTCTCTCTCTCTCTCTCTCTCTCTCTCTCTCTCACACACACACACACACACACACACACAAACGTGATCAGCGCACATGCACATGCGCACACTTTCCAAGCATGCACACTAGCTCACACCCCGGGTGAAACATGGCATGCACATACAATTGTCAGCATGGAACATATGATCTATCTGACTTTCAGTCCTCCCTTACTACTAAGCCTCCAGGAGTCAACATGACCTCCATGTGTTACCCTTGTGCCATGTACTGCTTTGAGTCTTTAGTCATAATAGTTTAAAGTTATCACTAAAAGCTATTGCATTTGATGTAATAACGTACTTTTGTTTCAGCTCATGTTGCTTGCATGTTCAATTGCGTGTAGGCCTCTAAAGCAGCAGTATTCAACTTCTTTGATACTTTACGAATTGAAGTTGGACCGAGCTTAGGTGGCATTACGATTGTGACACCCGGATGGATTGAAAGTGAGATGTCAATGGGGAAATTTATCGATAAAACTGGGCAAGTCGTAATACGAGAAGATCAGCGTGATGTAAGATTCTCTCTCCAGTGTTTCCGTGCAGATGAACACAAATTTCAAATCATTAGATCCAAACATTAGGTATGCTAACCTTCTTCTACATTGGCACAGCTACACGTTGGGCCAGCACCAGTGGCATATGCAGAGGAGTGCGCAAAAGCGATGGTGCGTGGAGCAGTACGAGGCCATCGATATGTCCGCTTCCCATATTGGTACACAGTGTTCCTGTTGTACCGGGTCTTTGCTCCTGAGGTATTGGACTTCCTTTTCCGTTTGGTATATCTGACCCCAGTCCCAGGCAGAAAAGACGGCGCACCATTGAGCAAGGTTATCATGGAGATTCCTGGAATGAAGACACTTCTGTATCCTGCAAGTGTACGGCATGTCCGGAGAGCACGCGTAGGAAAGTGAGAAATTAAAAGAAATCACTCCACTTCCCAGCATTATTGCTGATCTGGAAAGTCCTCTATGGATACATCTTGTAGTGCAATATAAAAAGCATAGCTTTACGGTGTAAGGAAGCTTTTTAAGGCATATAAAGTTAAATCTCATTTTGTGCAATATTGTGGCAAAAGGTCTAGGAGTGTGAAAAAACGATCTTTGTACATAGGTTTCTCAGTGCTGTCCTTCACCAAATCTCTTGCAAGCCTTTATGAACCTAGCTCTGCAGGTGCAAGTCCCAACAAATTGGTTCTGTGATATATTTGTATGATTTGTATGTTGTCCCTTGCAGGCATTGATCTACCTTGCTCCTGCATGTGCAAATCCCAACAACTGGATCTGTGATATCTGTAATTTAATGTAATGTTTGATATGTCCCTTGTAGGTCCTTCAACAGGTGGTTAGCTTTTCCATGTGACATCTAAGTTGTACTATATTTACACAATTTTAGGCTCCCTTTTGTATACATATAATATTGTTTTTGTGAACTTAAGAAAATCAAGAACATATATAGACAACCCATGTGCATGCGTATAATGATGCCATACTCGTTCATTTGTGAGGAGTATATATAGTTCCAGTCTTGTGTGTCTGATTGCTTTTACAAAGTAATTGGGTTTTGTTCTATTTTCTTATTGCTTTTACAAAGAAGTTGAGCATGCATTACCCATACTGAGCCTGTTTTGGTTTTGTTGTGTTTTATTGCATACTCGCTATATAGTTCCAGTTTTGCGTCTAATTGCCTCTACAAAGTAATTGAGCATGCATTACCCATATTCAATTTTTTGGTTTGCCTGTGTTTTTATTACATATTTGCACCATTCTCATGAAGGTAGGTTAGTTTTTTGGATGGCCATGTTTTTATTGCATATTTGCACCATTCTCATGAAGGTAGGTTGGTTTTCTGGTTGGCCATATGGGCAATAACCCTCAGCTGGCTAAGTTTATTTGAGCTTTATGGCTTGCCATTGGGCCAATAACCCGCTGAACCATTGAACTCTACTTGGACAAATCTTTTTGAGCAACTCACTTTATGAGAAGAGTATTGCAAGTATTGCATCCTTGCTTTCAGTACTGCCCTTCTATTAGAATGCTACTTTCTCTTTTCAAATGAAAAGCATACTTCCATACACCCTCTTCCTTTTGAATGTTGTCTTTTCATATGAAAAGCGTACTTCCATGCACCCTCTTCCTTTTGAATGGGTTTAATGTTATTAAAGCTATTCGATTTATCTAGATGGTATTTGATGCTTTATGCATCTCATGATACTTGAAAAGTGGGCATACTCTCCCCTCCCTTGAGGGAAGATTGTTTCATTCATGATTTGGACCACCCATGAGATCTTGTATCCTTGAACATGACTTTTAAGGATTTATGTCCCTCAATTGAAAGAGCTGAATAATGTTCTTTGCTCCATGAGCATTTCGTCTCGTACTCAACAAAATTGAGCTCTAAGGTGCTCGACCATGAGCATCTTATGCCTTCAAAGGAAGGGCTGTCTTGAACGTCCCTTTCCAACTTGATTGAACACTTCATGACTACCCATTGAAGTGGGTTTCTCATCTTAACCTTCCATGCCAACCATTTTCCTTCAGGAGGGTTGCCCATTTTGCTTAACCTTCCATGCCCCAACCACTTGCTTCAGGATGCCAAAAATGGTTAGTGAATTCATAACAATATCATTTTAAGAATTGAGAATACGGTCATGTCGTGGTTTTTGTTTGTAAAGAACTAAGTTATATGGAAGCAAAGCATAGTCTTGACTTGAGAAATAAGTAGTTTCTGATGAAACACAACGTTGAACATGGGATTGTGTTAAATAACTATGATGTACTAGCAATAGTTAGATATTGTATTGACAAATGGATACCTTTCAAGGGGTCGAGTTCTTTAAGGCAGATTCTGATGAAACACAACATGGGATTGTGTAGAATAATTATGACGTAGTTAGATATTGTATTAACAAATAGATACCCTTTCAAGGGGGCGAGTTCTTTAACAGCTAGGCTTGTGATCTGAACTTGGATCTAGGCTTTACACATGCACAATGAAGAATAAATATGGTTTTCATTTGTAGTCTCAATATAAGAGAATCTTTGTTATGCATGTTTTGGATCGGGTAAAGCTTTTTAATCATGGGTACAATAAAGAGTTAATGATGGGTACAATAAATATATATCCATACATAGTAATCCCCATCCATCTTTTAATCATGGGTACAATAAACCCCATCCATCGAGAGAGTTCTTACATATGTAATAAGTAAGTTTCTTAATGATAAGAGTTTCTTAATGATAGAATAATGTAATAATTGTGTGTCTATACAAATATAGTTTTTAATGATGGGTACAATAAATAATAAATAATGCCTTTGACCACTTGTGTGGTGAGTGTGCCTGTAGTAGGTGTGATTGATGATGTGTCAGTTAGTAGGTGTGAGTGTGGAAGATTCTAGTGGATGATTGAGAGATTCATGGAGAGATCGATTTGTGGATCTGGGATGCTCTCTCTTGAGCTCACATACAATGTATCACTGGCCTATATATTGGAACTTCCTCTCATGAATAAACTACTCCTTTTCTCCTTCATTGTTGATCGCATCATGACTTCTTTTCAATTCCTTCATTTGGTATCAGAGCCACGCCCTCCTTGAGCGCTCCTAGCCTCCATTTTTTGCCAACCACCTCCTTTCTCCTTATTCACTAGTTTGCCCTCTTTTCATCCAAAATTGCAAGAGCTTGTCCTCCCTCTACATGCGACTATTCCCCAAACCCTTTGAGCTATAGAACCACCTTCCTAGGGCGCACTCCCACCTCAAAGAATTTTGCAAGATTTTGCTCCTGCTGCCCATGCCCATAGCTTCTTCACCTAGCGACATTCCACCTTTAGACTCCCATTTTTGCAAAACCCTCTTAGGGGAGGCTGGACGATGTTATCAGCTAGCTGTTGACAAAATTTAAGTGCATTTGGTCCATAAAAGGAGAAAAGATAGAAAAAAAAGTCGGAATTGGCAACACTCCCATAGACAATGCCACGTGAAAAAGCGCTTCTTTATGCTGGACACTCTCCACAGTAAGGGTTTCCATTCCACCAGAAAGCCCTTTGTTTGCTACTCTAGAAGTATTCAATTGAGGCCTCCAACTTCAAATTGTTCAGTTTGGGGAAAACAGTCAAATATATGGTCAAAGGTCAAAATTATGAAGGGGCAAGGTGGTCAAAAATTTCCTTGTTCATCATTTTTCACTTTTTCTTTTGGTCATCTGCTCATAGAATGTCTTCTAGCATCGATTCAAGATTGATCTTTAGGTTGCTGTCCAGTTTGACTATGTCTATGTTTGGATGATGAGCTTCATTGACAACAATGATCCTATCTGATGCTTGAAGGTGACTTAGTGATGTGTAGTTTCTATCATGATAGTCAAAGGCTATTTGCACTTGGATGGTCATATTTTGCCTTACATTCATGTATTGCCTTATGAGTCATATGAGCCTTACCTTTCTGCAAGAGTGACACTGCCCTTGCAATGACAAGTGGTAAGACCCTCGTCAAATTCAATCTATTTGAAGGCATATGGGATGCAAGAAAGATCAAAGAGCAAAGGAGTTACAAGATTGGCTACACCAAGAACCTCTCCAATGACAATGAACCTCACACTATGGTAGCTTGGAAGAGAAGAAGGAAAAGGACAAAACATGCCATCAAAGGGGGGTATTTCCCCACATCTTCAATTTAGAATTTTTGTGTGTGTGGCCAATAAGGGTTCTATGCCTTGGGATGTGCCCTTGAAAATATTGTATTGGGTTTTGTAAGGGTTGCTAGTCATTTTGTCAAGAAACCTCCAAGAGTGATTGTAAACTAGGGAACAAAATTGGAATGTTGGTGCTAGGGTGTCCAAATGAGTCTACTGCCAATACAACTTAGAGTGAGTCTAGGTTGGGATCATGTCTATTGCCACTAGAGGTGGGCAAGCCATGAAGTTTCCCATAGACTACTGCTAGGGGTCAAGGTCATCAATTTGTGGGGGTGTTTTAGAACAAATTGATGAAAGTATACCCATGGTTGTGTGTGTGTGCTTGTGTGTCCATGTGTGTGACCACCTGTGTGGTGAGTGCCATGGATGTTTTTATTGAAGCTATCCCTATATATTAATATAAAATTTTGGCAAAAGTTTATCGAGCTAGTTTGTTTAGTTTCACAAAATTGATAGAATAGAGTACATTTTTTAATATTTTCTTATGAATTTTGAAGTAAAAGATGTAAATCCTGGAGAAACTTTTTATTTTTTCACATAAAAGTTCCAAATCCTGGCAAATGTTTCAAACAATTATTTTTATTAGGGCATACAATCTTTCGATACAAATATAAAAGTTTCGCTTCTTAACGAAACTAACTCAAAAAAATCATCCATGGTGAGTGTCCCTATAGTAGGTGTGATTGATGATGTGTCAATCAGTAGGTGTGAGTGTGGAAGGTTCTAGTGGATGATTGAGAGATTCATGGAGAGATCAGTGGAGTGATTTGTGGATCTGGGATGCTCTCTCTTTGGATCTAGGGTGTCCAAATGAGTCTACTGCCAATGCAACTTAGAGTGAGTCTAGGTTGGGATCATGTGTGTTGCCACCAGAGGTGGGCAAGCCATGAAGTTTCCCATAGACTACTGCTAGGGGTCAAGGTCATCAATTTGTGGGGGGGTGTTAGAACAAATTGATGAAGGTATACCTATGGTTGTGTGTGTGTGCTTGTGTGTCCATGTGTATGACCACCTGTGTGGTGAGTGTGCCTGTAGTAGGTGTGATTAATGATGTGTCAGTCAGTAGGTGTGAGTGTGGAAGGTTCTAGTGGATGATTGAGAGATTCATGGAGAGATCAGTAGAGTGATTTGTGGATCTGGGATGCTCTCTCTTGAGCTCACATAGAATGTATCACTGGCCTATATATTGGAACTTTCTCTCGTGAATAAACTACTCTTTTTCTCCTTCATTGTTGATCTCATCATGACTTCTTTTTAGTTCCTTCACTTTAAAGAAACAATTCATACCCCAAAAGGATATATATCCATACATAATAATCCCCATCCATCGAGATACTTCTTACATATGTTATAAGTAAGTTTCTTAATGATAGAATAAGGTAATAACTTGTGTCTATAAACTAATATAGTTTTTATTTAGAAACAAAGATAATAGTTTCAATAAAAGAGAAAATATTTGTTTGTGTTATTTAGTGTACCTATCATCAATCCAAACCTCTATTTGTCTTTTTAAGGTATGATTTGACACATGGCAAACCCCATCCATTGAATCCCTCCCTTTTTTTTGCAAAGAGTTGAATCCCTTCTTTGGCCAAATTGACTTTTCCTTCCTTTATCTTGTAATCTTCCTTTAAAAAATTAAAAATTAAAAATTAAACATTGTTATCTTGTAATTTTCCTTTAATTTTTTTTTAAATTAAACATGGTTGACTTATATTATAAAGGGAGAATTTACGGAATGATGGGTACGATCGACTTTTCCTCATCTTGTAATCTTACTTTTTAAATAAATAAATAAACGAGTGAGTACAAGTACTCATGAGCACTGCCTTCAAATTGGTTCTGTCAAAGGAAAACAATTGTCAAGATGAATAAATGATTAATTTGCAACACTTGTGATGGAAGCCCATGTATAAGGTAATGTAATAGTCATTGTTAAGCACAATTTTATATGTTAGCAAAGATTCATTGAGGAATTGATTTATTTTTGGAGGGTTTGGCATGTCAATTCCAAAGTCTAAGCCTCAATGTTTTTTTCTGTGTGATGATTAGTTGATGATGTGGTGTCAGTGCAATTTCTTGATGAATTTGTTGGGATTTTCGGAATGAGCTTGTTGAATTCTTCTTTGTTTAGGTCTATGATATATTTGTTATCGTAGTACATATCATGCCATGTAGAAGAGTTTGCTCGATGACGTGATATGGGAGGAATAGAAGACATAGCTCCCTATAGAAGTTTTCGGGATCGTTTATCTCATTGTAGTTGTTGAACTGTATGATATTCCCTTTTCTCCTTTTCTTGGTTGTATTTCTAATGATTGTGTAGTTGCTAATGAAAGTTGCCAAGCAAATATTGTGAAGATCTTTTGGACATTTCAAGTATTTGGTAATGATGTCGTCAAAGAAAATGTTTGTACTTTTTGGATTTAGTTTTTGTAGTTGATCTCATCGTTTAAGCAACAATGTGCATTTCTTTAGCAGATTTGTATTAATGTATTAAAATTATCTTATTGAAGTAGAGAGTGGCAAGGATAGTGCTAAGTACACTGCTTGTTGTGAACTTATATGTTGAATATTCAAGATTGCATTACAAACTCTTCTAATGCGTTTGAGCGCATGCTTTGTGATAGAGCTTCTTTTACTGCCAAAGTGGTTTCCTTGTTTATTTTTGTCATGTAAGATGTACAATAAGCGGCAGCTCCATGAGGATGAAGTATGAATTACACGTTAGTGTTTGCACCCCATAACTTGGACAAATTTGGATTGAAGTCTAAATGTCTTTGGGTTCTCTTTTCAAGAAAACTGTTGGTTACAAAATAGGTGCTCGTAGAGCCAATATATATTGGTCTTCTGTTAGTTTTATAGTAGCCAAGAAGCCATTGTAGTCTAATGACAGTGTGCTATCTTGTAACAGAGTTGAGTTGATGACCTTCATTTGTTTTTTTAGAATAGTGTTTTTGGAGTCAGGTTGCAACGGCAGCAATACTTTTGTGAAGGACACGGGGTATCCAAATCGACATTTATTCTTTTTTTGGAAGCATGTTCTATGATTCTCTTTGCTCGTAGGAAAGTTGCAAAATGTCCGTTGAAATGTATTGGTTAGCAGTATTCAAGGATATTCCAAAGTGGGTGCATTTTCAATCCATAGAAGGCCATGATCATGTTGACTCCCTCTATTTTGGCATCTGATGATGAAGTAGAAATTATTTATTTTTTCTAGAATACTATGATATTTTCTTAGCATTTTCTTGAGGAATTGGAATCTATGTATATAATATTGGAATGTAGTGACACAATCAGAATGAAGGAGATGTCACATTTTCGTTCGTGCATTTGAATGTCGGTTGGTTGCGATCGTTGGGTTAAAATTTTGAATTGCTTTAATCAATGGGTTCCATAATTTTTCGGCTCTGCAGATAGCGTCATGAAGAAGCTTGGTGGGCCTAGTTGTCTCAACATTGAGAAAATGTTTTTTTTAAAGGTAGTACTTGTAGTAGTCAGCTAATGTTTGAAGATGTGAGAAGTCTCAATACCTATGTTTGAATGAAGTAGCTTTTCAATGTTTGTATCTAAGAGGGCATCCTTTGCTTGAAGTGCTATTCCTTTTGTTTGAGATTTCTGCATTCGAACCCAAGACGATGATAGAACTTGTTTTAATAAAATTTTCATTGTTTTGAAGAAGTGATTTTCTATGGAGAGTATCAAAGCAGTGGTCCAGATTTGTTAACTCCCACTTCGCAATGTCTTGATAGGAGATGTGTTTGGGAATGTTGTATTTTCATGGGTTACAAAAAAAAAGCTTGGGAAATGATAATCCTTCACAAATTTTATCTTTGAAAATGCTTAATGGCAAGAATCCTTCGGAAGGTGCAATTGCAATAGTTTGACCTTCGAAGTCAATAATTTGTTGACTTGCAGTATAGATTCCATGAACTAAAGTATCGGTCAGAAGCTCTTCTTCTAGTGTTTCTTGCAAGTGTTGTTCATTGTTTTTGTGTGCTTTGTCTTTCGCTTATATGATTTGTACATGCTCTTCCCAAAGATGATTTAAATGTATGTTGTTTTCTTGATACAAGTGAGTTGACAACTCCTCTTTCAATGCAAGCATTGTAAAAGTTGGCCGCATGATACCACTCATGTAATTATGTTTGAATGAGAGTTTACACTTGAGCGCCACGATGACTATATCATGATCTGTTAAGAACCTTGGCAACACTTGTTGCCCTCTGTCAACATCAGCAAATACATTGACAACACTCCCATGTAGTCCATATTGACCTTCACATGTTAGCTCTCGAATTTGAGCAAATGACATTCTGATTGATACTAAGCGTGCTTCAATATCATTGAGATTGCTTGTGAATTTAGTTTTGTCAACCATTTGCATGTTCTTGGAAGATGATAAAGACATTTTTTCCTTCTTCACATCTTTATAGCAAAGTGTACATAAAAGCTTATTTGATGACTGCATGGTTGCTACATTTACTTCATTGGCTTGGAGAAATATCCCCATGGAGAAATTTCCTCATCTTATTGTATAATTTCAATGAACGACAATATATGCATGGAAAACTTGGAGTGTCCAACACTTTTTTGAAGTATTGTTCTTTGTATGAAATATGATTCTTTTTTCTCTTCTGGCCACGAACTTCATTGTGAAATGTTGAAGTTTCTAGTGGTGGAGTTGATATTGCAAGAGAGAGAATTGGTTGTAGAACAATTCTGCGCAACTTGTAAATTTTGCTAATGATCGCTTGAGCTGTGTGGTGAACTTCTGAAGAAGCGTTTATAAATAAAGCTAATATGTCTCTAGCACGAAGGTTAGGATTTTGCCTCACAAGTCCTTGTAGAAGTAAATCATCTTCATCAGACCACATATTGTATGCACATTTTGCATGTAAATGAATCAATGGAGTAATTGTGCAAACATTGTTTGATTCATTTAACAACAAAGTATATGCATTACTACTCTTCTTGTTCTTGCCTATTGTAGATTTCTTGGAAAGCTTAATTCCATCATAGTTAAGTAGAGCAAAAGATGATCCGAATATTGAAAGAAATCGTTGAAGAACGTCCACAACCAATGCACAGGATGATGCAGAATTAAGAGTCAAACTTTGGATGTACTCAATTGTCAAGGGCCATGGAGTAATTGATGTTTCCCATGCATACATAATGTTCTCAAATATGATTTTAAGGAGTTGTTGATATGTAAGAGTTGGAAAAAATGTAGGAGACACATAAGAATAATTGTGTTCATCATTAGATTTGCAAGAATGAAACTTGAGTTCTCAGCTAATTGTTTTTGTTCGAGAAGTTAGTTTATGTCCATGTTGTGCACTATTCTTTTTCATAGTTGAGGGTTTGATCTGAAGAGACATGGTAGCTAACTAGGAACAGAATGGAAATATGGAAAGCATAATAAAAGGCAAAATGGAAAGGAAGGAAAGTACAAGTGCAAGGCAATAACCAAAATACTCACAATGTATTGATAGCTTAATGTTGACTCATATTTTAGATAATAGCAAGTACAATAATATATAGTGTGCCACTAGACTCTAAAAAGTCACAATGTCTATGGGATATCTCCCAATATGACACCTGGCATGTCTAGGACTCACTAGACTATAAAACCACTAGTACACTCATTTTTTACTCACTTTGGCTTCATATTCCAACGACCCCCTATGAAGGCAAGGTGAGAGACTACTGGAATGGAACCAAGAATAGAACATGACAATGACGATCTAAGGTGAGGGACTATTGGAATGGAACCAAGAACAAAACATGACAATAACGGTCATCAACCTGTGTACCCTATGTAGCATGTTCAGAAGTTGATCCAAACACTCTCATGGTTTGAGACTCAACATGCTCAAAGGCTCACGTTATAGCATGGCTACATGACCAGCTCATAGGTCTAGGAATACACTAACATCCTGGAACTCGACCAGGCCTGATAACAAGACCTATCAAAGCCAATACATGGCTCCCACAATACATCCCCCTCTAAACCTATCAAAGCCAATACATGGCTCCCACATTACATCCCCCCTTAGCTTCATAACAGGATATGTTAGGAAGCCACACACCAAAATAGGAAAACCAATACATCTTTTTAGGAGGACTATCCAAGGCAAAGGACCTTTAATGACAACCAAACACTCAATACATATCATTTTTGGGTGACTACCCAGGGCAAAGGACCCCAAAATACATCAAGCTATAGGAATAAAAAATATATATCTCTTACGAGTAAGAGATGTCCTCCAAGTAGCCACTACACATGTGTGCACATCCCTGCGAGTCGATGATGATATCGATGAAGCACTAGGCATGGATGCCCCAAAATATGTGTTGGTGAAGTCCATGGAGTAGCTACATGGAGCGGTCATGGCATGGCTCTCAAGACAAAAGATGGAGAGTCATCTAAACTTATTGATATAGAGGCCAAAGGTGCCACAAGGACTAGTAGAGTCACTCAATGTGCAAGCCTAGCACCATGGACAATCAGAGAAGTAATCGGAGAAGCCAGGAAGTAACTGTACCTCACATCAAGATAATTTTTATTTATCTTCTTGCTACAAATTAGTGTGAAGTCTACAGACCATTATAGAAGGCAGATGAGGTGTGCAATGTGGCAGCTTAAATGGTGAGAAGATAGAGCTTCATGAGCAATAGGAGAAGCGTGGACAGCAGGAGCAGCTGCATGGATAGCTAGGTGGCGGGCAAAGAGGATAGGTACATGGGTAGCAGGAGAAGCTGCGTGGGCAGCTATAACTTAGTTTCATGGGCACCAACTGGAGAAGAAAAAGATGGAGGTGGAGATCAAGATAGTGATAGTAGGCTGGAAACTATCATCCCGTGAACTCAAGAACAAAATCCATGCGCATGAATAATTTTTGTCACTTTTTGCAGGAGCTATATCTTTTCATAGGAAACTCGGATTGCAATGATGTAAAAACAAAAATTGTAGTACTCAAGGTTCTCTACAACTTTTTTGAAGACACAAAGTCGTGATTTTGCTTCTAGATCCAGATAGAAGCATCACATCATCCACAGGTCACAGAGAGAGCAACAGAAACAGCACCACTCCAGGATGTCTTTGTAGCTAAAGGAAGGAGAAGAGCTCACCAAGGAAAGGAAAGAGAGGTGGCAGAAGCTCAATTTAGAGAAGACAACGTTGGAGGAGAATCTCAATGTTGATGAAGCCTTCAAGAGAAAAAAGGGG